>NC_091983.1:73570880-73878723 GCF_044704955.1 Pristiophorus japonicus | reverse complement strand
CACCCACGGACCTCACACACTCCCAGCCACATCCACCACCCACCCTCCACACCTCACACACCACACCACCTCACCACACCTCACACTCCCACACCTCACCCCTCATCACCTCCACACCCCCCCACACACCTCACACCCCACACACCCCACACACATCCTCACACCTCACACACCCTCACTCCCCCACCTCACCCCCTCCATCACCCCTCACCCCCACACCTCACTCACCTCCCCACCTCACAGACCTCACACACCTCACACCCCCACCCCACACACCTCACACCCCACACACCTCACACCCCACACACCCACACCCCTCACACCTCACACACCCCACACACCCCACACCCCACACCCCACACCACACACCACACACCACACACCACACACCCCTCACACCTCTCACACCTCTCACACCTCACACCCCACACCTCACACACCCCACACACCCCACACCCCACACCCCACACCCCACACCACACACCACACACCACACACCACACACCACACACCACACACCACACACAACCCACACCCCACACACCACACACCCCACATACCCCACACACCTCACACACCTCACACACCTCACACCCCACACACCTCACACCTCACACCCCACACACCCCACACACCCCACACACCTCACACCTCACACTCCACACACCTCACACTTCACACCCCACACACCCCAAACACACCTCACACCCCACACCCCACACCCCACACACCTCACACCCCACACCCCACACACCTCACACACCTCACACCTCACACTCCACACACCTCACACCCCACATACCACACCCCTCACACCCCAAACACACCTCACACCCCACACCCCACACACCCCACACACCTCACACCCTACACCCCACACACCTCACACACCTCACCCCTCACACTCCACACACCTCACACCCCACATACCACACCCCTCACACCCCATACACACTTCACACCCCACACCCCACACACCTCACACACCTCACACACCTCACACCCTACATCCCACACACCTCACACCTCACACCTCACACACCTCACACCTCACACTCCACACACCTCACACACCACATACCACACCCCTCACACCCCAAACACACCTCACGCCCCACACCTCACACACCTCACACCTCACACTCCACACACCTCACACCCCACATACCACACCCCTCACACCCCAAACACACCTCACACCTCACACCCCACACCCCACACACCTCACACACCTCACACACCTCACACCCTACACCCCACACATCTCACACCAGCACCCAGACACCTCACCTCACACCTCACACCCCACACCCCTCACACCCCAAACACACCTCACACCCCACACCCTCACACGCCTCACACACCTCACACCCTACACCCCACACACCTCACACCAGCACCCAGACACCTCACCTCACACCTCACACCCCACACCCCTCACACCCCAAACACACCTCACACCTCACACCCCACGCCCCAGACACCCCGCACACCTCACACCCCACACACCCCACATACCCCACAAACCTCACACCCCTCACACACTCACACCCCACACACCCCACACACCCCACACACCCCCAAACACCCCACACACCCCACACACCTCACACACCTCACACACCTCACACACCTCACACCCCACACCTCACACCCCACAAACCTCACCCCTCACAAACCTCACCCCTCACACCCCACACCTCACACCTCACAGAACTCACACACCTCACACACCTCACACCCCACACCCCACACACCTCACCCCTCACACCCCACACCTCACACACCTCACACCTCACAGACCTCACACACCCCACACCCCACACCCCACACCCCCCAAACACACCTCACACCCCACACACCTCACACATCACACCTCACACCCCCACACACCTCACACCTCACACCACACACATCCCACACCCCACACACCCCACACACCTCACACCCCACACCCCACATACCACACCCCTCACACCCCAAACACACCTCACACCCCACACCCCACACACCCCACACACCTCACACCCTACTCCCCACACACTCACACACCTCACACACCTCACACCTCACACTCCACACACCTCACACCCCACATACCACACCCCTCACACCCCAAACACACCTCACACCCCACACCCCACACACCTCACAACTCACACACCTCACACCCCACACCTCACAGCTCACACCTCACACACCCCACACACATCACACTCCACACACCTCACACACCTCATACCCCACACCTCACACCCCACACCCCACACCCCTCACCCTCACACACCTCTCACACCTCACACCCCACACCTCACACCCCACACACCTCACACCCCACACACCTCACACCTCACACACGCCACACACATCACACACCTCACACACCTCACACCCCACACCTCACACCCCACACCCCTCACACCCCACACCTCACTCACCTCGCACCTCACAGACCTCACACACCTCACACCTCACACCCCACACCCCACACACCTCACACCCCACACACCTCACACCCCACACACCCCACACCCCTCACACCTCACACACCCCACACACCCACACCCCACACCACATACCACACACCACACACCACACACCACACACCACACACCACACACCACACACCACACACCCCTCACACCTCTCACACCTCTCACACCTCTCACCCCACACCTCACACACCCCCACACACCCCACACCCCACACCCCACACCCCACACCCCACACCACACACCACACACAACCCACACCCCACACACCACACACCCCACATACCCCACACACCTCACACCCCACACACCTCACACCTCACACCCCACACACCCCACACACCCCACACACCTCACACCTCACACTCCACACACCTCACTCTTCACACCCCACACACCCCAAACACACCTCACACCCCACACCCCACACCCCACACACCTCACACCCCACACCCCACACACCTCACACACCTCACACCTCACACTCCACACACTCACACCCCACATACCACACCCCTCACACCCCAAACACACCTCACACCCCACACCCCACACCCCATACACCCCACACACCTCACACCCTACACCCCACACACCTCACACACCTCACCCCTCACACTCCACACACCTCACACCCCACATACCACACCCCTCACACCCCCAAACACACTTCACACCCCACACCCCACACACCTCACACACCTCACACATCTCACACCCTACATCCCACACACCTCACACCTCACACCTCACACCTCACACACCTCACACCTCACACTCCACACACCTCACACCTCACATACCACACCCCTCACACCCCAAACACACCTCACACCTCACACCCCACACCCCACACACCTCACACACCTCACACCCTACACCCCACACATCTCACACCAGCACCCAGACACCTCACCTCACACCTCACACCCCACACCCCTCACACCCCAAACACACCTCACACCCCACACCCCACACGCCTCACACACCTCACACCCTACACCCCACACACCTCACACCAGCACCCAGACACCTCACCTCACACCTCACACCCCACACCCCTCACACCCCAAACACACCTCACACCCCACGCCCCAGACACCCCACACACCTCACACCCCGCACCTCACTCACCTCGCACCTCACAGACCTCACACACCTCACACCTCACACCCCACACCCCACACACCTCACACCCCACACACCTCACACCCCACACACCCCACACCCCTCACACCTCACACACCCCACACGCCCCACACCCCACACCACACACCACACACCACACACCACACACCACACACCCCCTCACACCTCTCACACCTCTCACACCTCACACCCCACACCTCACACACCCCACACACCCCACACCCCACACCCCACACCCCACACCCCACACCCCACACCCCACACCACACACAACCCACACCCCACACACCACACACCCCACACACCCCACACTCCACACACCCCACACCCCACACACCTCACACACCTCACACACCTCACACCCCACACCCCACATACCTCACACACCTCACACACCTCACACCCCACACCCCATACACCCCACACACCTCACACACCTCACACCTCACACCACACACACCCACACATCCCACACACCCACACATCACACACACCCCACGCACCTCACACCACACACACCCCACACACATCACACCTCACACACCTCACACACCTCACACCCCACACACCTTACACCTCACAATCCACACCTCACACCCCACACACCCCACACCCCACACACCTCACGCCTCACACTCCACACACCTCACACCCCACACACATCACACCTCACACACCTCACGCCTCACACTCCACACACCTCACACCCCACACCTCACACCCCACACATCCCACACACCTCACACCTCACACCACACACACCTCACACCCCTCACACCATACACACCTCACACCATACACACCTAACACCCCACACACCCCACACCCCACACACCACACACCACACCCCACACACCACACACCCACACACCACACACACCCCTCACACATCCCACACCCCACACACCTCACACCAACACCCAGACCCCTCACACCGCACACCTCACACCTCACACCCCACACACCCCACACCCCTCACACCTCACACCTCACACCACACACACCACACACACCTCATACCACACACACCCCACACACCACACACACCCCTCACACATCCCACACCCCACACACCTCACACCAACACCCAGACCCCTCACACCCCACACCTCACACCCCACACACCTCACACCCCGCACCTCACACCTCACACCTCACAGACCTCACACACCTCACACCTCACACCCCACACCCCACACACCTCACACCCCACACACCTCACACCCCACACACCCCACACCCCTCACACCTCACACACCCCACACACCCCACACCCCACACCCCACACCACACACCACACACCACACACCACACACCTCACACCCCTCACACCCCTCACACCCCTCACACCTCTCACACCTCACACCCCACACCTCACACACCCCACACACCCCACACCCCACACCCCACACCCCACACCCCACACACCACACACCCCACATACCCCACACACCTCACACACCTCACACCCCACACACCTCACACCTCACACCCCACACACCCCACACACCCCACACACCCCACACACCTCACACCCCTCACACACCTCACACCCCACACACCCCACACACCCCACACACCTCACACCTCACACCCCACACACCCCACACACCCCACACACCCCACACACCTCACACCTCACACCCCACACACCCCACACACCCCACACACCCCACACACCTCACACCCCTCACACACCCCACACCCCACACACCCCACACACCTCACACACCTCACACACCTCACACCCCACACCTCACACCCCACAAACCTCACCCCTCACACCCCACACCTCACACACCTCACACCTCACAGAACTCACACACCTCACACACCTCACACCCCACACCCCACACACCTCACCCCTCACACCCCACACCTCACACACCTCACACCTCACTGACCTCACACACCCCACACCCCACACCCCACACCCCCCAAACACACCTCACACCCCACACACCTCACACATCACACCTCACACCCCACACACCTCACACCTCACACCTCACACCACACACACCTCACACCTCACACCCCACACACCCCACACCCCACACACCTCACACCTCACACCTCACACCTCACACCACACACACCCCACACCCCACACCCCTCACACCTCACACCCACACATCCCACACCCCACACCCCACACACCCCACACCCCACACCCCACACACCTCACACCTCACACTCCACACACCTCACACCTCACACCCCACACACCTCACACCCCAAACACACCTCACACCCCACACCCCACACCCCACACACCTCACACCCCACACCCCACACACCTCACACACCTCTCACACCTCACACTCCACACACTCCACACATTCCACACATTCCACACATTCCACACACCTCACACACCTCACACTCTACACCCCACACACCTCACACCAACACCCAGACCCCTCACTCCCCAAACACACCTCACACCCCACACCCCACACGCCTCACACACCTCACACCCCACAACCCACACACCTCACACCAACACCCAGACCCCTCACCTCACACCCCACGCCCCAGACACCCCACACACCTCACACCCCACACACCCCACACCCCTCACACCCTACACCCCACACATCTCACACCAACACCCAGACCCCTCACACCCCACACCTCACACCTCACACCCCACACCCCTCACTCCCCAAACACACCTCACACCCCACACCCCACACGCCTCACACACCTCACACCCTACACCCCACACACCTCACACCAGCACCCAGACACCTCACCTCACACCTCACACCCCACACCCCTCACACCCCAAACACACCGCACACCCCACGCCCCAGACACCCCACACACCTCACACCCCGCACACCTCACACCCCACACACCCCTCACGCCTCACACCTCACACCACACACACCACACCCCTCACACCCCACACACCCCACAACCCACACCCCACACACCCCACACACCTCACACACCTCACACACCTCACACACCTCACACCCCACACCTCACACCCCACACACCTCACCCCTCACACCCCACACCTCACACACCTCACACCTCACAGAACTCACACACCTCACACACCTCACACCCCACACCTCACACCCCACACACCTCACACCTCACACCCCACACCTCACACCACACACACCCCACACCCCACACCCCTCACACCTCACACCCACACATCCCACACCCCACACCCCACACACCCCACACCCCACACACCTCACAGCCCACACTCCACACACCCCACACCCCACACACCTCACACACCTCACACACCTCACACCCCACACCCCACATACCTCACACACCTCACACACCTCACACCCCACACCCCACACACCCCATACACCCCACACACCTCACACACCTCACACCTCACACCACACACACCCACACATCCCACACACCCACACATCACACACACCCCACGCACCTCACACCACACACACCCCACACCTAACACTCCACACCTCACACCCCACACACCCCACACCCCACACACCTCACACCTCACACTCCACACACCTCACACCCCACACACCTCACACCAACACCCAGACCCCAGACCCCACACACCCCACACCACACACCTCACACCTCACATCCCACACCTCACACCCCACACATCCCACACACCTCACACCTCACACCACACATACCTCACACACCTCACACACCTCACACCCCACACCCCATACACCCCACACACCTCACACACCTCACACCTCACACCACACACACCCACACATCCCACACACCCACACATCACACACACCCCACGCACCTCACACCACACACACCCCACACACATCACACCTCACACACCTCACACACCTCACACCCCACACACCTTACACCTCACAATCCACACCTCACACCCCACACACCCCACACCCCACACACCTCACGCCTCACACTCCACACACCTCACACCCCACACACATCACACCTCACACACCTCACGCCTCACACTCCACACACCTCACACCCCACACCTCACACCCCACACATCCCACACACCTCACACCTCACACCACACACACCTCACACCCCTCACACCATACACACCTCACACCATACACACCTAACACCCCACACACCCCACACCCCACACACCACACACCACACCCCACACACCACACACCCACACACCACACACACCCCTCACACATCCCACACCCCACACACCTCACACCAACACCCAGACCCCTCACACCGCACACCTCACACCTCACACCCCACACACCCCACACCCCTCACACCTCACACCTCACACCACACACACCACACACACCTCATACCACACACACCCCACACACCACACACACCCCTCACACATCCCACACCCCACACACCTCACACCAACACCCAGACCCCTCACACCCCACACCTCACACCCCACACACCTCACACCCCGCACCTCACACCTCACACCTCACAGACCTCACACACCTCACACCTCACACCCCACACCCCACACACCTCACACCCCACACACCTCACACCCCACACACCCCACACCCCTCACACCTCACACACCCCACACACCCCACACCCCACACCCCACACCACACACCACACACCACACACCACACACCTCACACCCCTCACACCCCTCACACCCCTCACACCTCTCACACCTCACACCCCACACCTCACACACCCCACACACCCCACACCCCACACCCCACACCCCACACCCCACACACCACACACCCCACATACCCCACACACCTCACACACCTCACACCCCACACACCTCACACCTCACACCCCACACACCCCACACACCCCACACACCCCACACACCCCACACACCTCACACCCCTCACACACCTCACACCCCACACACCCCACACACCCCACACACCTCACACCTCACACCCCACACACCCCACACACCCCACACACCCCACACACCTCACACCTCACACCCCACACACCCCACACACCCCACACACCCCACACACCTCACACCCCTCACACACCCCACACCCCACACACCCCACACACCTCACACACCTCACACACCTCACACACCTCACACCCCACACCTCACACCCCACAAACCTCACCCCTCACACCCCACACCTCACACACCTCACACCTCACAGAACTCACACACCTCACACACCTCACACCCCACACCCCACACACCTCACCCCTCACACCCCACACCTCACACACCTCACACCTCACTGACCTCACACACCCCACACCCCACACCCCACACCCCCCAAACACACCTCACACCCCACACACCTCACACATCACACCTCACACCCCACACACCTCACACCTCACACCTCACACCACACACACCTCACACCTCACACCCCACACACCCCACACCCCACACACCTCACACCTCACACCTCACACCTCACACCACACACACCCCACACCCCACACCCCTCACACCTCACACCCACACATCCCACACCCCACACCCCACACACCCCACACCCCACACCCCACACACCTCACACCTCACACTCCACACACCTCACACCTCACACCCCACACACCTCACACCCCAAACACACCTCACACCCCACACCCCACACCCCACACACCTCACACCCCACACCCCACACACCTCACACACCTCTCACACCTCACACTCCACACACTCCACACATTCCACACATTCCACACATTCCACACACCTCACACACCTCACACTCTACACCCCACACACCTCACACCAACACCCAGACCCCTCACTCCCCAAACACACCTCACACCCCACACCCCACACGCCTCACACACCTCACACCCCACAACCCACACACCTCACACCAACACCCAGACCCCTCACCTCACACCCCACGCCCCAGACACCCCACACACCTCACACCCCACACACCCCACACCCCTCACACCCTACACCCCACACATCTCACACCAACACCCAGACCCCTCACACCCCACACCTCACACCTCACACCCCACACCCCTCACTCCCCAAACACACCTCACACCCCACACCCCACACGCCTCACACACCTCACACCCTACACCCCACACACCTCACACCAGCACCCAGACACCTCACCTCACACCTCACACCCCACACCCCTCACACCCCAAACACACCGCACACCCCACGCCCCAGACACCCCACACACCTCACACCCCGCACACCTCACACCCCACACACCCCTCACGCCTCACACCTCACACCACACACACCACACCCCTCACACCCCACACACCCCACAACCCACACCCCACACACCCCACACACCTCACACACCTCACACACCTCACACACCTCACACCCCACACCTCACACCCCACACACCTCACCCCTCACACCCCACACCTCACACACCTCACACCTCACAGAACTCACACACCTCACACACCTCACACCCCACACCTCACACCCCACACACCTCACACCTCACACCCCACACCTCACACCACACACACCCCACACCCCACACCCCTCACACCTCACACCCACACATCCCACACCCCACACCCCACACACCCCACACCCCACACACCTCACAGCCCACACTCCACACACCCCACACCCCACACACCTCACACACCTCACACACCTCACACCCCACACCCCACATACCTCACACACCTCACACACCTCACACCCCACACCCCACACACCCCATACACCCCACACACCTCACACACCTCACACCTCACACCACACACACCCACACATCCCACACACCCACACATCACACACACCCCACGCACCTCACACCACACACACCCCACACCTAACACTCCACACCTCACACCCCACACACCCCACACCCCACACACCTCACACCTCACACTCCACACACCTCACACCCCACACACCTCACACCAACACCCAGACCCCAGACCCCACACACCCCACACCACACACCTCACACCTCACATCCCACACCTCACACCCCACACATCCCACACACCTCACACCTCACACCACACATACCCCACACCCCACACACCTCACACCATACACACCTAACACCCCACACACCCCACACCCCACACACCACACCCCACACACCACACACCCACACACCACACACACCCCTCACACATCCCACACACCTCACACCAACACCCAAACCCCTCACACCCCACACCTCACACCTCACACCCCACACACCCCACACCCCACTCCCCTCACCTCACACCACACACACCTCACACCACATACACCCCACACCCCACACCCCCCACACACCCCACACACCGCACATACCCCACATACCCCACATACCCCACACACCCCACACACCTCACACACCTCACACCCCACGCACCTCACACCTCACACCCCACACACCCCACACACCCCACACACCTCACACCTCACACTCCACACACCTCACACCTCGCACCCCACACACCACACCCCTCACACCCCAAACACACCTCACACCCCACACCCCACACCCCACACACCTCACACCCCACACCCCACACACCTCACACACCTCTCACACCTCACACTCCACACACTCCACACACCTCACACACCTCACACCCCACACACCTCACACCAACACCCAGACCCCTCACTCCCCAAACACACCTCACACCCCACACCCCACACGCCTCATACACCTCACACCCTACAACCCACACACCTCACACCAACACCCAGACCCCTCACCTCACATCCCACACCCCACATACCTCACACACCTCACACACCTCACACCCCACACTCCACACACCCCATACACCCAACACACCACACCTCACACCACACACACCCACACATCCTACACATCCCACACACCCACACATCACACACACACCATGCACCTCACACCACACACACCCCACATCCCACACACATCACACCTCACACACCCCACACCTCACACCCCACACACCCCACACCCCACACACCTCACATCCCACACCCCACACACCTCACAGCTCACACCCCACACCTCACACCCCACACACCCCACACCCCACACACCTCACACCTCACACCCCACACGCCAGACCCCACACCCCTCACACCCCAAACACACCTCACACCCCACACACCTCACAACCTACACCTCACACACCTCACACCAACACACAGACCCCACACACCCCACACCTCACACCTCACACCCCACACACCCCACACCTCACACCTCAAACATCACACCCCACACACCCCACACACCTCACACCTCACACCACACACACCCCACACCCCTCACACCATACACACCTCACACCATACACACCTCACACCATACCCATTAACACCCCACACACCACACACCCACACACCACACACACCCCTCACACACCCCACACCCCTCACACCCCAAACACTCCTCACACCCCACACACCCCACACCCCACACACCTCACAGCCCACACTCCACACACCCCACACCCCACACACCTCACACACCTCACACACCTCACACCCCACACCCCACATACCTCACACACCTCACACCCCACACACCCCATACACCCCACACACCTCACACACCTCACACCTCACACCACACACACCCACACATCCCACACACCCACACATCACACACACCCCACGCACCTCACACCACACACACCCCACACCTAACACTCCACACCTCACACCCCACACACCCCACACCCCACACCCCACACCCCACACACCTCACACCTCACACTCCACACACCTCACACCCCACACACCTCACACCAACACCCAGACCCCAGACCCCACACACCCCACACCACACACCTCACACCTCACATCCCATACCTCACACCCCACACATCCCACACACCTCACACCTCACACCACACATACCCCACACCCCACACCCCTCACACCATACACACCTCACACCATACACACCTAACACCCCACACACCCCACACTCCACACACCACACCCCACACACCACACACCCACACACCACACACACCCCTCACACATCCCACACACCTCACACCAACACCCAGACCCCTCACACCCCACACCTCACACCTCACACCTCACACCCCACACACCCCACACCCCACACCCCTCACCTCACACCACACACACCTCACACCACATACACCCCACACCCCACACCCCCCACACACCCCACACACCGCACATACCCCACATACCCCACATACCCCACACACCCCACACACCTCACACACCTCACACCCCACGCACCTCACACCTCACACCCCACACACCCCACACACCCCACACACCTCACACCTCACACTCCACACACCTCACACCTCGCACCCCACACACCACACCCCTCACACCCCAAACACACCTCACACCCCACACCCCACACCCCACACCCCACACCCCACACCCCACACCCCACACCCCACACCCCACACACCCCACACACCTCACACACCTCTCACACCTCACACTCCACACACTCCACACACTCCACACACCTCACACACCTCACACCCCACACACCTCACACCAACACCCAGACCCCTCACTCCCCAAACACACCTCACACCCCACACCCCACACGCCTCATACACCTCACACCCTACAACCCACACACCTCACACCAACACCCAGACCCCTCACCTCACATCCCACACCCCACATACCTCACACACCTCACACACCTCACACCCCACACTCCACACACCCCATACACCCAACACACCACACCTCACACCACACACACCCACACATCCTACACATCCCACACACCCACACATCACACACACACCATGCACCTCACACCACACACACCCCACATCCCACACACATCACACCTCACACACCTCACACCCCACACACCTCACAGCTCACACCCCACACCTCACACACCTCACAGCTCACACCCCACACCTCACACCCCACACACCCCACACCCCACACACCTCACACCTCACACCCCACACGCCAGACCCCACACCCCTCACACCCCAAACACACCTCACACCCCACACACCTCACAACCTACACCTCACACACCTCACACCAACACACAGACCCCACACACCCCACACCTCACACCTCACACCCCACACACCCCACACCTCACACCTCAAACATCACACCCCACACACCCCACACACCTCACACCTCACACCACACACACCCCACACCCCTCACACCATACACACCTCACACCATACCCATTAACACCCCACACACCACACACCCACACACCACACACACCCCTCACACACCCCACACCCCTCACACCCCAAATACTCCTCACACCCCACACACCTCACAACCTACACCCCAAACACCTCACACCAACACCCAGACCCCACACACCCCACACCTCACACCTCACACACCTCACACCTCACACCACACACACCCCTCACACCATACACCCCTCACACCACACATACCTCACAGCATACACACCTAACACCCCACACACCCCACACCCCACACCACACAAACCACACACACCCCTCACACACCCCACACCCCACACACCTCACACCAACATCCAGACCCCTCACACCCCACACCTCACATCTCACACCTCAGACCTCACACCCCACACCCCAGACCCCAGAACCCACACCCCTCACACCCCACACACCTCACATTGCACACCTCACAACCCACACACCCCACACACCTCACACCCCACACCCCACACCCCACACCCCTCACACCCCAAACACACCTCACACCCCACACCCCACACACCTCACACCAACACCCAGACCCCACACACCCCACACCTCACACCTCACACCCCACACACCCCACACCCCACACCTCACACCTCACACCCCACACACCCCACACACCTCACACCTCACACCACACACACCCCACACCCCACACCCCTCACACCATAAACACCTCACACCATACACACCTAACACCCCACACACCCCATACCCCACACCCCACACACCACACACCACACCCCACACCCCACACACCCACACACCACACACACCCTTCACACACCCCACACCCCACACATCTCACATCAACACCCAGACACCTCACACCTCATACCTCACACCTCACACCCCACACCCCACACCCCAGACCCACACCCCTCACACCCCACACACCTCACACCCGCACCCCACACACCCCACACCCCACACCCCTCACACCTCACACCTCACACACCTCACACACCACACACACCTCACACCACACACACCACACACACCCCACACACCCCACACACCCCACACACCCCACATACCCCACATACCCCACATACCCCACATACCCCACATACCCCACATACCCCACACACCTCACACACCTCTCACACCTCACACACCCCACACACCTCACACCTCACACTCCACACACCTCACACCTCACACCCCACACACCACACCCCTCACACCCCAAACACACGTCACACCCCACACCCCACACACCTCACACCCCACACCCCACACACCCCACACACCTCACACACCTCACACCTCACACTCCACACACCTCACACCCCACACACCACACCCCTCACACCCCAAACACACCTCACACCCCACACACCTCACACAACTCACACACCTCACACCCTACACCTCACACACCTCACACCAACACCCAGACCCCTCACACCCCACGCCTCACACCCCACACCCCTCACTCCCCAAACACACCTCACACCCCACACCCCACACGCCTCACACACCTCACACCCTACACCACACACACCTCACACCAACACCCAGACCCCTCACCTCACACCTCAGACCCCACACCCCACACCCCTCACACCCCAAACACACCTCACACCCCAAACACACCTCACACCCCACGCCCCAGACACCCCACACACCTCACACCTCACACCATACACACCCCACACACTCCACACACCTCACACCCCACACCCCACACACGCCACACCCCTCACACACCTCACACCCCACACACCTCACACCTCACACACCTCACACACCTCACAACTCACACACCTCACACACATCACACCTCACACACCTCACACACCTCACACCTCACACCCCACACACCCCACACCCCTCACACCTCACACGCCACACACCCCACACTCCACACCACACACACCCCACACACCCCTCACACCACACACACCCCACACCCCACACACCTCACAACTGACACCCCACACACCTCACACCTCACACCTCACACCACACACACCCCACACCCCTCACACCTCACACCTCACACCTCACACATCCCACACCCCACACACCCCACACCCCTCACACCCCACACTCCACACTCCACACACCCCACACACCTCACACCTCACACACCCCACATACCTCACACACCTCATACACCCCACACTCCACACACCCCATACACCCCACACCCCACACCCCACACCCCACACACACCTCACACCTCACACCACACACAGCCAACATCCCACACATCCCACACACCCACACATCACACGCAACTCACACACCCCACACCCCACACACATCACACCTCACACACCTCACACCTCACACACCTCACACCCCACACACCCCACAGCCCACACACCTCACACCTCACACTCCCCACACCCCACACCCCTCACACCCCAAACACACCTCACACCCCACACCCCACACCCCACACCCCACACCCCTCACACCCCAAACACACCTCACACCCCACACACCTCAAACACTTCACACCCTACACCCCACACACCTCACACCAACACCCAGACCCCTCACACCCCACACCTCACATCCCACACCCCACACCCCTCACACCCCAAACACACCTCACACCCCACGCCCCAGACACCCCACACACCTCACACCCCACACACCCCGCACACCTCACACCCCACACACCCCACACCCCTCACACCTTACACCTCACACCCCACACACCCCACACACCCCCCACACCCCACACACCTCACACCCCACACACCCCACACACCCCACACACCCCACACACCCCACACACCCCAGCCCCCCCACACCTCACACACCTCACACACCTCACACACCTCACACAACTCACACCCCACACACCCCACACCACACACACCCCACACACCCACACACCCACACACCTCACACCCCACACCCCACACCCCTCACACCCCAAACACACCTCACACCCCACACCCCACACCCCACACCCAACACCCCTCACACCCCAAACACACCTCACACCCCACACACCTCAAACACTTCACACCCTACACCCCACACACCTCACACCAACACCCAGACCCCTCACACCCCACATCTCACACCCCACACCCCACACCCCTCACACCCCAAACACTCCTCACACCCCACGCCCCAGACACCCCACAAACCTCACACCCCACACACCCCGCACACCTCACACCCCACACACCCCACACCCCTCACACCTTACACCTCACACAACACACACCCCACACACCCCACACACCCCCCACACCCCACACACCTCACACCACACACACCCCACACACCCCACACACCACACACACCCCACACACCCCACCCCCCCCACACCTCACACCTCACACACCTCACACACCTCACACACCTCACACAACTCACACCCCACACACCCCACACACCCCACACCACACACACCCCACACACCCACACACCCACACACCCCACACACCCACACATCCCACACACCCCACACACCTCACACACCTCACACCCTACACCTCGCACCCCACACACCTCACACCAACACCCACACCCCTCACACCTCACACCCCACACTCCTCACACCCCCTACACCTCACACACCTCACACCCCACACACCACACACCTCACACCCCACACACCACACACCTCACACCCCACACCTCACACACCTCACACCCTACACCCCACACACCTCACACCAACACCTACACCCCTCACACCACACACCTCACACACCACACACCTCACACACCCCACATCCCACACACCCCACACCCCACACACCACACACCTCACACCACACACCACACATCTCACACCCCACACACCTCACACACCTCACACACCCCACACACCTCACACCTCACACCCCTCACACCCCACACACCTCACACCCGCACCCCACACACCCCACACCCCACACCCCTCACACCTCACACCTCACACCCCTCACACCTCACACCTCACACCCCACACACCCCACACCCCTCACACCTCACACCCCACACACCCCACACACCCCACACACCTCACACACCTCACACACCTCACACACCTCACACACCTCACACACCTCACACCTCACACACCCCACACACCCCACACACCTCACACCTCACACACCTCACACCTCACACCCCACACACCACACCCCTCACACCCCAAACACACGTCACACCCCACACCCCACACACCTCACACCCCACACACCTCACACACCTCACACCTCACACTCCACACACCTCACACCCCACACCCCACACACCACACCCCTCACACCCCAAACACACCTCACACCCCACAGCCCACACGCCTCACACACCTCACACCCTACACCACACACACCTCACACCAACACCCAGACCCCTCACCTCACACCTCAGACCCCACACCCCACACCCCTCACACCCCAAACACACCTCACACCCCAAACACACCTCACACCCCATGCCCCAGACACCCCACACCCCTCACACCTCACACATACACACCCCACACACCCCACACACCTCACACCCCACACCCCACACCCCACACACGCCACACCCCTCACACACCTCACACCCCACACACCTCACACCCCACACACCTCACACCTCACACACCTCACACACCTCACACACCTCACACACCTCACAACTCACACACCTCACACCCCACACCCCACACCACACACCTCACACCTCACACACCCCACACACATCACACCTCACACACCTCACACACCTCACACCTCACACCTCACACCCCACACACCCCACACCCCACACCACACACACCGCACACACCCCTCACACCACACACACCCCACACACCTCACAACTCACACCCCACACACCTCACACCTCACACTTCACACCTCACACCACACACACCCCACACCCCTCACACCTCACACCTCACACATCCCACACCCCACACACCCCACACCACTCACACCCCACACTCCACACTCCACACACCCCACACACCTCACACCTCACACCTCACACCTCACACACCCCACATACCTCACACACCTCATACACCCCACACTCCACACACCCCATACACCCCACACCCCACACCCCACACCCCACACCCCACACACACCTCACACCTCACACCACACACAGCCACACATCCCACACATCCCACACACCCACACATCACACGCAACTCACACACCCCACACCCCACACACATCACACCTCACACACCTCACAGCTCACACCCCACACCTCACACCCCACACACCCCACACCCCACACACCCCACACCCCACACACCTCACACCTCACACTCCACACACCTCACACCCCACACCCCACACCCCACACCCCTCACACCCCAAACACACCTCACACCCCACACCCCACACCCCACACCCCTCACACCCCAAACACACCTCACACCCCACACAACTCAAACACTTCACACTCTACACCCCACACACCTCACACCAACACCCAGACCCCTCACACCCCACACCTCACACCCCACACCCCACACCCCTCACACCCCAAACACACCTCACACCCCACGCCCCAGATACCCCACACACCTCACACCCCGCACACCTCACAACCCACACACCCCACACCCCTCACACCTTACACCTCACACAACACACACCCCACACACCTCACACACCTCACACACCTCACACACCTCACACCACACACCCCACACACCCCACACCACACACCCCACACACCCACACACCTCACACCCTACACCCCACACACCTCACACCAACACCCACACCCCTCACACCACACACCTCACACCCCACACACCTCACACACCTCACACACCCCACACACCTCACACCTCACACCTCACACACCACACACCTCACACACCCCACACCCCACACACCCCACACCCCACACACCACACACCACACACCTCACACCACACACCACACATCTCACACCCCACACACCTCACACACCTCACACACCTCACACACCCCACACACCTCACACCTCACACACCCCACACACCCCACACACCTCACACCTCACACCTCACACCTCACACCTCACACACCACACACCTCACACACCCCACACCCCACACACCACACACCTCACACCCCACACCTCACACACCTCACACCCCACACCCCACACCCCACACCCCACACACCTCACACCCCACACCTCACACACCTCACACCTCACACCTCACACCCCACACCTCACACCCCACACCCCACACCCCACACCTCACACCTCACACACCTCACACACCTCACACCTCTCACACCTCACACACCCCACACCCCACACCCCACACCCCACACCTCACACCTCACACACCTCTCACACCTCACACACCTCACACACCTCACACCTCACACCTCACACACCACACACCCCACACCCCACACACCACACACCTCACACACCACACCTCACACACCTCACACCCCACACCTCACACAACACACACCCCACACACCTCACACACCTCACACACCTCACACACCTCACACCACACACCCCACACACCCCACACCACACACCCCACACACCCACACACCTCACACCCTACACCCCACACACCTCACACCAACACCCACACCCCTCACACCACACACCTCACACCCCACACACCTCACACACCTCACACACCTCACACACCTCACACACCTCACACACCTCACACATCCCACACACCTCACACCTCACACACCCCACACACCCCACACACCTCACACCTCACACCTCACACCTCACACACCACACACCTCACACACCCCACACCCCACACACCACACACCTCACACCCCACACCTCACACACCTCACACCCCACACCCCACACCCCACACACCTCACACCCCACACCTCACACACCTCACACCTCACACCCCACACCTCACACCCCACACCCCACACCCCACACCTCACACCTCACACACCCCACACACCTCACACCTCTCACACCTCACACACCTCACACACCCCACACCCCACACACCACACACCTCACACCCCACACCTCACACACCTCACACCCCACACCCCACACCCCACACACCACACACCTCACACCCCACACCTCACACACCTCACACCCCACACCCCACACCCCACACCCCACACCCCTCACACCTCACACACCTCACACACCCCACACACCTCACACCTCTCACACCTCACACACCTCACACACCCCACACCCCACACCTCACACCTCACACACCTCTCACACCTCACACACCTCACACACCTCACACACCTCACACCTCACACCTCACACACCTCACACCCCACACCCCACACCTCACACCTCACACACCTCTCACACCTCACACACCTCACACACCTCACACACCTCACACACCTCACACCTCACACCTCACACACCTCACACCTCTCACACCTCTCACACCTCACACACCCCACACCCCACACCTCACACCTCACACCTCACACACCTCACACACACCGCGTACTCCCACACCCTTCACACACACCACCCACACCTCATCCCCTCACACTACCCCCTCCCACCTCATCCTCTCACACACTCTACCCCCCCCCCCCCCACCCCCACACCTCACACACACTCCCTCGCTACAGGTTCTGAGAAAGCAGCCAACAAATTAATAGAATTTCTTATTGATATATTTTATGTAATATTGAATATTAAAAAGTTCATAAAACACTTTTAAATCAAGTAATATGTGTTTGAAGATTGGTGAACAACGACATAGATTCCAGTTAATGGGCATGATTGTAGAATTGTGTACATGTTGGAGAAAGGGAAATGGACATTTTAATTAATGTTCTTTTAAATTTTCAGGTCCAACATCATGGGTCCCTTCAGTTGCAGCAGTTGGCCAGCCTGCTCTAATACCTCCCACGTATGGGATGGCGCAGCCACCAGCATTTAATGTTCAAAGTCCAGTGATCGGAGTTACTCCCACAATGTCACCTCCAGTTCCCCCTCAACTTCCACTTCTGACAGCACATTATCAAGTACAGCATCCTTCACAGCCTTTAACCAACATGATTGTGAATCTGCAGAGTCAGCCTTTGTACACAACTAGTCAGCCGATTACCATGTCTCCTCTCACTGGGGTGGGTCAGGTGACTCAGCCTGCCCCGAGCACAATAGGGAATGGTCACATGAGTTGCCCCATTTTGCATCCATCTGCTCTGCCTTCAGCAGCTCTGCCTAGTAATGCTCAAGGAATCAATGGGCAGGTTGTTTCCCAACTTCCTTTAAATCCACCACAAATTCAAGACAACAGAAATGGTGTGCAGATGTTGCGGACTGTTGGGATGGGAAAGTACGAGTTTATGGACCCTTGGCACCCGAAAGGTAGGTCTAGTTAGTTGCTTTATTGTCCATTTCAGTATGTATGCATGTTTCATTGATGCTTTTTTTATTATTGATTTGGTACATCATGGCCTACAGACTTGTAGAAGAAGGTGATAGTTTAAGAAATTGGGTTTTACACAACTCTCTGTACTTATGACGGACCATTTTGGGGATAATTAAATGATTTTTTTAAAGCAATGACTCTGTGGAGCAGTCTTTATAAATGTCTCCTAGTTATAATCATTCCTTCCTGCATCAATCAAATAATTCATCAGGTATTTGAGATAATTGGCAAGAAGTATCATTTGTGAAATATCAGGTCTTATTACCCAGGAAGAACAAAGGTGATATTTTGCAATTTTTAATGAACTGTCTTTGTAACTGCACAGTTTTTTTATCCTTAATCATCCTAAGTTGGATAACTAGAATTCCTGAATAGCCTTAGCAAACTACAAGTGCTTATCTGTTACACTATTCACTGCTTATTTAAATACAGAACTTAATTGGCTGCATGGGAAACTGTTGAGTGCTTTACAATTTGCAATAAGGTCAAGTGTTCATCAAGGAATTGAATCTGAAACAGCAGGTCTTCAATAGAGAAAAAAAAGCTCTTGCACATTCTAAATTCTGAATCTCCAGAGTAAGCCTTTGTATATTCATAAAGAACACTGTGAAGGGTCAAAGGAATGTATCTGCTGAATAAAAAATGAAATATAAATCACTTTGTAGAGACGAAAAGAAGAAACAATAATGCTGGAAATCTGAAATTAAAAACAAGACGGGAGAGGTGTACAGCCAGTCAGTCAATCAGAATCGGAAAGAGAAAGATTAATTTTTCAAAACTGAAACGTCAGCTTATCTTTCTCTTTATGATTGTTCAATGCTGTGAATTTCCAGCATTTTCTGTCACTACTAACTACATCTGTTGCACTCGATGTTTCAATCTTTGCCACAACCATTTTTTAATATTCCTGTATGTCTTTTATTGTCAAGAATTTAATATACAGTACAACAAAGGAGCTTGGTTTAAAAAAAAAGTGAGACCTGAAAGGACCATTTCTCCATGTTAATCAATCACTGTAAATACAGTATAATACTTTTGAGTTGAATTAATTAGAAGCTTTTCCTCCATCTGTCTAATAGAAAATCAGTTATTTTGGCAGTTCTTAACTGGGATTAAAAATAAACATCTACTTGCCTTTATATGGTACCTTTAACGTAGAAAATTGCTCCAAGGTGCTTTAGAAATAAATGAATGCCAATATTAGGAAGGGTGGCCAAATCTTGGTCAGCCGGATGAGTTTTACTAAGTGTCTTAAAAGAGGAGAGGGAAATGGAGGGATGCAGGGTTTTAGGCAGGTAGTTCCAGACACGGCATCTTTGCTGCTGAGGGCACGGCCACAAGCGGTAGGACCAAGGGACGGGAGGATACATAAAAGGCCCGATTCAGAGGAACAAAGAGTTCGAGAGGAGGCTGGGTGGTTGTACCGCTGGTGGAGGTTACAGAGATAAGGAAGGGCAAGGCCGTGAAGAAATTTAAAGATCAGGATGAGAAATTTAAATTGGAGGTTTTGGGGACTGGGAGCCAGTTGTTCTAGGTGAGTTCTAATTTTGTGTAAAATAACAGCTGGAGTTAGGTGAGGCAGTGATCGAGTTAATACACAAGTGTATACTGTTGTCAGTTTTCAGTTTTAAAACACCATGGGACCGAAATTGTCCCTTTTCTATAAGGCCTCTGACCACCTGATAGTGGCGGCCATGGGTCGGTGCAGAATGGCCGCCGAGTCTCCGTGGAGGGGCCGCCATTTTAGACATTGCCCTTCCTTTGGTTTGGAGCGGTGTAGAGGACTGCTCCGCCCGTTTTGCCGCCGTGGCATGCATGTGCTGACCCCTTACCAACCGGCGGTGACCCGTTCCCGAAATTGCCCATCGGGAAATTCCCCTTTTCCCGGAATTGCTCCACGGGAGCGGCGCCACCGCCGATTGGTGCCCCTGGCAGCTTTTGCTGTCGATACACTCTCTGTGGCTTGGTGGCCCTTGAAGGGGAGGTGTCATTGCTGGTTACGCCATTTTTTTTTTTGTCCGCCAACTGCCATGTCGGGCCGATAATTATTGTCTCGGGTTCGGCCGGGCCGCCAACAGGCAGCCTGGCACCCCATCTTGGTTACCAGGTCGTTGACCCCACTGAAACCCTCCCTGGTGGCCCAGTGTTTGCCACTAAAGTGGCTGCAGAGTTCGCAACGGCCCTCCCTTTTAACTGATGAGGGACATTATGACATGCCAGCGAAATGACGTCATCAGTGCGGTGCTGATGCCTTGCAGCGTTGGCCGCTGCACCCCACTCCCGCCCCGCTAGTAACGGTCATTCCGCCCCACCCCCACTTCTGCCCCCATGATGATGCCACTTCCGCCCAGCTCCAAAAAAATCGCTGAAGTGCTGAATTTCGACAGTTAGACCGCCCCATGCATTGGGGCAGCCGGAACACTTCAGGAGTGGCAGATGTGACTCTTTTTGGGCGGTGGGCAATTTCAGCCCCATCTTTCCTTAGGTCAGTAGGGCAAACCCATAAACCTAATAATTACTGTTTATGATATTAACATACAACAGATGGCTAACGCATTTGAGTGACATTCCTCTGCTAGTATTACCAAGGTATTAATCCATTGGTTTTAAATCAATTACATTTATTTTAAAAGAAAACACATTAAGGGCTAGAAATTGGTCTTTTGGCGATAGCGGTATTTTTTCGATATTTGTCGCCAAAAATACCGTTAAAAACACAGCTATTTTTTAAATCATGAAATTGGCAAAAAATTGCGCCCGACGGTAAAAATCGGCGTTGCACGAGGATTCGTTGTGGAAACTGCGGTCCTCGCCAACTTTAGGCCGAGGCCGATTACTGCTAAAAGACAGGTCCTGGGAGAGGGGAAAACACACACAAAATTGCAAAACACAAAAAATAAAAAATCAGAAAACATTCACAAGACACTTATCTCGCAAATCACTGAAAAAGAATTAAAAAATAAAAACTTTAACTTACCATTTTTGCAGGTCTTCATACTTATCGCTGTTTATGGGGCTGCAATGCAGACTTTTCTTGGATGTTTTTTTTCACCCAGAATACGGGTGCGTCGAAGGGCCAATTTAAAGCAATGTCGCTTTTTTTCATTCTTGCACGACGGCGGTCTGCTTTTTAGTGGTATTTCAAAACCGTCGGCGCAAAACTTTGGCTAATTTAGGTGAACACCTTTTTCCATCAAAACAGGTGAAAAACCACCAAAAAAAAACGAGAACAAGGCTGGCCAATTTCTAGTGTTCATTACAAGCATAGTGAAATTTGTAGGCTATAAATCAATTATTCGGGCAATCTTAACCACTGAAAAGCCAAAAAAATTATTACCTTATGCAGTTTTGGCAGAAAGGTTTGACAATATTATAGGAATGTTTTGGCTGTTCTGCAGTAAAAATATAAATTTCCTGTGAAATCACCAAGAATTTGTCTCCGACACATTAGGCAGTTGTGGTAGAAAAAAAAAATCGCTGTGTTGTGTCTGTTGAAGTCACGTGTGCGGATTAGTGAGAACTATTGAATTAGAGAGACAGAGGGGAAACCATTCTCCAGGGAGACTGGTCTCACTGCTGACTCCAGTCCATCTTGTTTGAGTTTAGAAAAGAAAAATGTATTAAAGGAATAATCCGGATTACCTTGCTCTTAACCTCAAGAATTTATATGAAAATTACATGTATAATTTTTTTTAAAATAAATTATAATATAAGGTGTAACCTTTTGAACACACTCAGTAAAATAGTTGGCCTGTCAACTCGAACAACCATCTTCAAATACTTATGAGGAAGTGCAGAAATTGATGGGACCAATTTTTTCTGTCATTTGCTGCTGGGGAATGCACATGTCCCCAAGAACAAAGGTCAAGAAAAAGAGTTGACCCATTTTGCTAGGCCCCTGCCACCTTTACATTGTCATGTTTATTTGCGGCGCTTCTCCGAGGGATGGAGGTGGTGCTGCTCCTACTGGAGGGGCTGGTCCATCACAGAGATATAAATGAGATAGGCGATGGCCACCCACCTTCTTTTCCTGAGATTCCACACACAGGTCTCCCCAGCGCAGGAATGCTTGGTGAAACCTGACACAATGGACTTCTCTCGGACTTCCGGAAGTGTTGGCCCCAGGGGCAGACTGAAGACAGAAGAGTACACATATTAATTGTGGTTTAAGATCTCACCAGGATGAGTTACACCACTGAGGATCTTCTATCAGCTGCCAGAAGGCCTCAATCTTAGAATCCCAATGCGCAGCTGCAGGCTTGAGAACCCGACAACTTCACTTAAAATTCCTGCTGTTTTTCAGGGTCAAGATCCAGTCAGAGGGTGGGCCTGCTCCAAGATAATTGTCAGAGACAGGAAATAGTGGCACTCCTGGGGCTGGACACTACAGGTGCACTACTTCTGTCCAGCGCCGGGGCAGAAGGGGAATGGATCGGGAAAATCAGTCCCATAATGTCTTCTACATTGGGGAGACCAAACGGAGATCGAGTGACCGCTTTGCGGAACACCTCCATTTAGTCCGCAAGCTTGACCCCGAGCTTCCGATTGCGAGTCATTTTAATTCTCCGCTCCACTTCCACTCTGTCCTCGGCGTCTAACACTGTTCCAATGAAGCTCAATGTGAGGATCAGCACCTCATCTTTCGAGTAGGAAGTTTACAGCCTTCTAAACTCAACAATGAGTTCAACAATTTCAGAGCATAACCTCTGCCCCTATTTTTCCAGATAGCAGCTATTGATGATTCTGCCATTCCCATTTACACCCTATCTAGACTCATCTTTTGTTTCTTTACTTGTCCCATTACCATCTCCTTTTGCCTTGCACCATCATCCCCTTTGTCATTTAATCACTTCTGCCTTCCATCCTATCACAGACCTGCCCTTTTGTGCTTCCCTCCCCATCACTTTCCTTACCTCTGTACTTGCTTAAAATCTGTTACATCTCTAACTTTTTCCATCTTGACGAAAGGTCATCGACCTGAAACGTTAACTCTGTTTTTCTCTCCACAGATGCTGCCTGACCTGCTGAGTATTTCCAGCATTTTCTGTTTTCATTACATAATGGGGCTGAAATTGCCCCTCTGCGCAGGGTCAGTTAGCAACGGTGGCCAGCGATAAGGGTACGCTAAAGGGTTTTCACCTGGTGCTGCACACAGAGCACTCTCCCCAGAATTGCTCTCAGGGTTCGGCAGGTGAAAAGGGATTTGTGCTGCGCCCAGGCAATTACGTCAGCAGCATGCACGCCAACCCCTTATCGCCCCATACCGACCCCTTTGCGCCCCATGGGGGAAATTGCCCTGCAGGAGCGAATGTGATGCCACTGACCGCTTCTCCGTACGAGAAGCTGCAATGGTTGTGGTGCTCCAGCCGCCCCTAAAGGGGAGGTGCCGCCACGGCAGCGGCCATCTTTTTTGTGTCCGGCCAACTTTTCAGTTGGCCCGACAATGGTGGCCACCGGCCGGGCCGATACCTTCACTGGCGGCACAGTGGGCGGTACTGAAGGTGCTGCTCAGATCACAGCAGCCCTCTCCTTTTAAGAGAAGTGGAGGGACGTTGCAACATAGCGGCATGACCGACGCGCTGACATCATCAGCTTATGTGAGTTCTCCGGAAGCATCGCAAGAATGCACGGTTACCGCCCCCCAGCATTTTTTTTCCTAAAAAAGGGCAAATCCGCACTGACTCCAGCGTTTCCCTCTCCGGTGCAAAATGAATCACTAATTCGAATTATGCGGTATGGTGAGAAATCAGGAATGGGGTACTGAAGTTGCATGTTCAGCCATGAACTCATTGAATGGCGGTGCAGGCTAGAAGGGCCGAATGGCCTACTCCTGCACCTATTTTCTATGTTTCTATGTTTCTAAATCCAGCACGGGCCAATTTCGGCCACAATGTCTTCGCCTGGCTTCTGCTTACAACATTCCTTTTTTTTTAAATTCAGCCTTTTATGTTGCTCAGCAGGGCTTAACGTATATGTTTCATCAGCATTTGGCTTTGGCATTAGAAAAGTCAATCTGGAGATCTTTGTTGACGTTCAAAGATGTAGTTTGGTTGCCAGGGACATTCCATCACTAGACTTCCAGCAATCAAATATATACTTGCCACGATACTACCAGTGGACATATTTTTCTTACCCCTCCAATGAACTACCAGGAATTAAATTATCCCCTTCAACTCATACACTGACAGGCAAGGGTTAAAGGCATTTTTTCACTTCCTTTCTATCCCTACTGCCTTACCCCAACATCATTCCATCCATACCGACATGAAACATGGATTATGACTCACCATTACATCAAATAAGATCAAATAAACTGACCATAGCACATTGCGAATTACAGCTCATTTCCTGTCAGAACAGATATGACATTTGAATGTATTAAAAGTTCACTTTTTTGCTTTTGTTATTGAATCAGCCAGCTTTTATTTGTGTGGTTTCAGCCACTTGCCGTAACAGAGGGAAGCTAATTTCTGGGACAAAGAAAATAGTGAGGCATGTGTGTGAATAGATAATTTTACCCTTTGTAGATGAACATCATTTTTTTTTAACGAGGATTACTCATCCATACTTAAATTGATCCAAGTATTTGTGAATTAACCAGAAATGGCTCAACGTGGATCACTTCAGGTTTTCAGTCTAGCACAGTTTGCCGTTCATCCCTAACTAGGTAAGACATGTGGAGTTGATCATGTGACAACAATTTAATGCCCTCATCACAAAATAACTTTGAGTAATTTGTGTCTTTTGACTCTGCCCTGGAAAATCTCTGGAGGTGATCGACGCGAGTCCCCCGCCAGCACCATGGACCAAGTTCAACCAAGACTTGACACTACGGAGGAACTTCAAACAGGTGAGGTGTCTTTAGCGGATCAGGGCCTAATGGGGACGGAGTCTCCAGCAAATTTCTTACCTTGGGTAGTTCAGGTTGTCAGCCATGAGCTGCCATTAGTAACTGAATGGCAAAGTGGCCATAAATGGCCTATGGATACATTCTGTGTCCTGCTCCTCATCGGCATAATTTAGCACCTCCAACCCAGTGATTCCCCTTCTTGGTTGTCCATTTGTCCAGTGTACAGTAACACAACTACCAGTAAAACTTCCTCAGGAAAGATTGGATAGAACTCAGAAAAATAGCTTAGAGTAAAATTCTGCCCTCCTATGCTTGAGCAATAAGGAGAAGATTCAACCCATCTTACTTGCACTCACCTGCTTGGGAATTTTGAAGGCAAGAGATTTGGCTTTCATAGCATAGCCTCTCATCCTTCCCATCTAAATATGTTCATGTCTTTAAATATTCTAGCGAGGTGCAGGGGTCAAAAATCTTCCCATTAGTTTCCAAGCTACGTTTAGAACAAACAGGCATGAGAACATCAGATCTGGAATTCAGAGTCTGTCTACTAATGTTTTCTCCCTGCTCCCACCCTGACCCTAGTCCCTCTGTCCCTGGTTATTCCAGGTAAGAAGTTAAGAAGTCCATGCTCAGAGTTTTGCTGTGATGATGAGTTGGAGCTAATAAAAATCAGTTTCTAGCAAAATGAATCTTGACTATGTTAATGCGAGCTTTTTAGAAACTTAGAGCAGAGACTGCTGTCTAGCTCAAATATTATTCACCTGGAGTAGGGCACATAAAAGCAATTATGCTCTAAGCTATCTCCGGGATCTACAGGCTCACAGCATAATACACATGTATGCAACGTATTGTCACGTGACAATACATTAACGACTTGGAAGAAGGGACTGAGTGTAACGTAGCCAAGTTTGCTGACAATACAAAGATGGGAGGATACGCAATGTGTGAAGAGGACACAAAAAATCTACAAAAGGACATAGACAGACTAAATGAGTGGGCAAAAATTTGACAGATGGAGTATAATGTTGGAAAGTGTGAGATCATGCAGTTTGGCAAAAAAAAATCAAAGAGCAAGTTATTATTTAAATGGAGAAAGATTGCAAAGTGCTGCAGTACAGCAGGACCTGGGGGTACTTGTGCATGAAACACAAAAGGATAGTATGCAGGTACAGCAAATGATCAGGAAGGCCAATGGAATCTTGGCCTTTATTGCAAAGGGGATGGAGTATAAAAGCAGGGAAGTCTTGCTACAGTTATACAGGGTATTGGTGAGGCCACACCTGGAATACTGCATGCAGTTTTGGTTTCCATATTTACGAAAGGATATACTTGCTTTGGGGGCAGTTCAAAGAAGGTTCACTAGGTTGATTCTAGAGATGAGGGGGTTGACATGAGGAAAGGTTGAGTAGGTTGGGCCTCTTCTCATTGGACTTCAGAAGAATGAGAGGTAATCTTATCGAAACGTATAAGATTATGAGGGGGCTTGACAAGGTGGATGCAGAGAGGATGTTTCCACTGATGGGGGAGACTAGAATTAGAGTGCATGATCTTAGAATAAGGGGCTGCCCACTTAAAACTGAGATGAGGAGAAATTTCTTCTCTGAGGGTTGAAAGTCTATGGAATTCGCTGCCCCAGAGAGCTGTGGAAGCTGGGACATTGAATAAATTTAAGACAGAAATAGACAGTTCCTTTAACGATAAGGGGATAAGGCGTTATGGGGAGCAGGCAGGGAAGTGGAGCTGAGTCCATGATCAGATCAGCCATGATCTTATTGAATGGCGGAGCAGGCTCGAGGGGCCGTATGGTCTACTCCTGTTCCTATTTCTTATGTTCTTATGTTCTTATGTAACTGGATTTAATTGCAGTTTTCCTTTCATACAGTATCAGTATTCCTTTATACAAAGGCTGTCCTTAACTCTACTAAGAAGGTGGTGGTAGTCCTTCAGAAGTGTTTTATTGTAGCTTCTTTACTTGAGCATTGCCAGTTTTGTGATCAGCAGCTTATGACACTCTCATTCAATTTCTGATCACCTTTCCTAAAGCCCCCATTAGTTGTGAAGATCTTTTAAGAAGTCCATATAGAAGCAGTTGTAATCTCTTCGGTTGTTTCTCCAGTTTAGACTTTTAAATGACTATCTCTCCAATGCCTATGATCGAATCCTAGGAGAGCTCAGTATAAGATGTGCTTGAGTTAGAGACATATATAGCAGCAGAAAATGCTGATGTTAAAGGAGTGTAGGAATATAGGCTGTTCAAGAAAAGACTAGACGCTTGTATGTTCAGGATCTTTTGGAAGCACTTTTTGAACCGCTGCAGTCTGTGTGGAGAACATACTCCCACAGTGCATAGCAGTTTGATACAACTGAGTGGCTTGCTAGGTCATTTCGGAGGGCAGTTAAGAGTCAAGCACATTGGTGTGGGTCTGGAGTCACATATAGATCAGGCCAGGTAAGGACGGCAGATTTCCTTCCCTAAGGGAAATTAGTGAACCAGATGGATTTGTGTGACAATCCGATAGTCTCATGGTCACCATTACTGATACTTTTTATTTCAGATTTATTTAATTAATTGAATTTAAATTCCCCAGCTGCCATGGTAATCATTAGCCCAGACCCCTGGATTACTAGTGCAGTAACATAACCGCTATGCTGCCGTACCCCAGATAACTATTAATGAGCAAGACCATATGGCCCTTCTTGAATCATATGCTGATCTCTCTTTGTGTGAAGAAGGATTTCTTGATCAGTCCAAAAATTTGAATTTATGTCCTTTTGTCCTCTACTGAGGCTCTGCTTTGTGGCTCTTCTCTGTACTGTCTCAAGCACATCAGTATCTCCCTCATTCCTTGGTGATCAACATTGCATAAGAGCAGAAGACTGATCACTTTGATCACAACATCCTCTGACATAAAGGCCTGGACTTTCCGTATGAAAGCCATCCATTTCTGGGTAATATAGAGGTGATCTAACAAGTGAAATGGGGCAGGGCGCTCAGCCGAAACTCCAACTCAAAATTGGCCACTTCGATTTCTGCCATGGTTTCTTTCCCGTGGCCCTGATCATTCTGCTGGCAGCGTATCCACCAGAATCAAATGAAGGAGAGGAGCTGATTAAGTGTAAGCACACAGGAATGTGGTTCTGCAACACTGTTTTGATTTGGAGTCATGTCGACTACTTTGTTTCTGAGCACTCACGGCTACTTTGCCTCTATGCAAGCAGTAACTATTGCCACTGCAGATGTAACAACAGCAGTTATACCCCCCTCCTGATGTCTGGAGGCTACATTGATCTCCTGGACTGCCACAGTCCCTGGGACCTACTCACATCATCATATTTCCCACATTGCATAATCACTATGGGTTCCATCAGCAGCACAATTTAAGAAGGGACTGTCTCCACTGCCTGCATGTGAGGCCAATCATTGATTTTTAACATCATGGACCTCTTAGATCTTGGTCTTAGAATCCTCAGTGGAGGCCTGTTTCTTATATCACCTCTAGGGAAAGACAGCTGTCTCCTTAAAGTTGCCACCCAACTCCTCCTGCTGCAGTAATAACGTAGCCCTTAGTGGGAGTTGTTGCTTGAGTAAGATGCCATGACAGAATGGGTGGATCAGATACAAGAAGCGCCCTTTTGGAGGCTCTAGGCTACTTAGATGTTTCCTTCTCTAAGGAATCAGCACCTGTGAAGGATGTAGAGGACATCCAACTAACTTGTGCATAATGAGATGAGACTGAGCAATGGCAGCAGGCCTTTCCCATCATCACAATATCAGCGGACATTAAAAACTCACAGCTCTGTAAACACTCCATTCAATTCCCAGTCTGGGCCTGGCAGCTCTCCTCCATCTTCTCCATCCCCCATGGGCTCCCCAGTGGATCTGTCCAGGAGATGCAGATTTTTCTTCCTTCTTTGTCTACTGTGGGACCTGCTGCTGGACATTCCTCCACTCTTGGTTGTCCTTTGCCTCTGGTTGAGTACATGTTTCTCCTTTGGCTTAACACCTAGTACAGACTAATTTGCAATGCGTTTCCACCCAGGTGGCTGCAAACATTTCCTTGTGATCATGAGCGGGACAGTGTGAAGGTCAGTTCTGCTTCCAGGAGCAGCGCAGCATCTGCATGGTTGCTCATGCCCACACTCACATTAGCCAACCTGCTGATGGCTTTAAAATGCTTCCAGTACAAAGTGGTTTATTGTGAGATGGTGAGTTGCTATTGTCCCATCATTGTTAGCACCTCCATTCAGATTGCCTTCTCATCCTATACCTGGGGCATAACTCTTTTATCTTCTGACCCTAATCGCTGCAGAAATATATCTCTCCAATGTGTGGCAACAACCTTCTCTCTCTTGCTGACCCCCTATTCCTGTGGCTACTCTAGTCTTTCAACAGCTGGAGCCTCCCCCAATTGTCCTGCCTCCCAGTGGCGGCAACACAATAAGGGACTCTCTGTGAGCCCCGACCCGGAAGATGTGACCAATTGCTGGCGGGATTGCCATGGGCAGGCATAACGTTAAAGATCCTATGGAACTATTTCAAAGAAGAGTAGGGGAGTTTTCCCCAGTGTCCTGGACAATATTTATCTATCAACCAACATCACTGAGACAGATTATCTGGTCATTACCACATTGCTATTTGTGGGAGCTTGCTGTGCGCAAATTGGCTGCTGCGTTTCCTACATTACAACAGTGACTACACTTCATAGGTGCGTCATTGGCTGTGAAGCACTTTGGGAGGTCATGAAAGGTGCTACATAAATGTAAGTATTTTTTCTTTTTCTTTTTAAGTCCCACCCAACCAATTTACCACCATCAGAGAAATTCAAGCATTTTGACAGAGACACAATTCATAAAATTCTGACCTGAGTTGACATTGTGCCCTGATTGACAAAGCACTCATCAGTGATGTGGCACTGACAGACCCAACACCCAAACTGACACTTCTAGCATGCTAAACACCGAACGTCAGCAGGCTCTAAGCAGAGCTAAGCTGTCCCACAACCAATGGATCAGAAAAAAAGCCTAATAATGTCTAAAAAGGTGGTGGACAATCTGGTAACTAACAGGAGGAGGAGGCACCATGAACCTCCCATATCCTGAAACAGAACAGAGTCTTATATTGGGGTCCTGAAGACTCCAGTTAAAGTGTATGCAAGCATCTTCAGCCCGAAGTCCACCATCGCAAGTACCAGTATCCAGCCTATTCGGTTTATTTCACGTGCTATTAGAAAGCGGCTCAGTACATTACACATCGCAAAGGACATGGGCCATGAGAACATCCCAACTGAGGTGCAGAAAACCTGTACACCAGAGCTTGCCGCTACCTTAGCCAAGCTGCTCCAGTGCAGCTATGACAATACCATCGACCGATGAATAGTCGCCCAGAAAAACAGGATAATTCTATCCCAACCATCATCTTCTATCCCAACCATGACCTTCTCCCATCATCAGCACAATACTGCGGATGCTGGAATCTGAAATTAAAAACAGAAAATGCTGGAAATCTCAGCAGGTCAGGCCGCATCTGTGGAAAGAAACCGAGTTAACGTTTTGGTTCTGTGACTCTTCGTCAGAACTGGAAAAGTTTGAGATGTAACAGATTCTTAAGGAAGTACAGGGCCAGTGAAAGGGAGAGAGAAGGTCTGTGATCGGGTGGAAGGCAGGAATGATTTAAGAGACAAAAGGGATGATGGGCAAAATGAGTAGAGTGATGGTAGGAATAAACAATAACGTCATCAAGCCACACCTGCACACTGCTAAGCTGTTCATCGCTGCCAGGCCAACCCAGCAAGTGACTCATGACCCCTTCAAATATATGACCCCTCTGATGGTGTCACTTCTTCAACCATGAAGTTCAACTTTCCAGCAGTCCTGTGGCTTGCTGCCTGAAGTTGTTGCTTGAAATCAGTCTGTGCTGCTAAATTAAGGAGCTGTGATGTCTTTGGGCTAGGAATTAGGTGAATTTGCGCCTCCCGTTAGTGCACCCGGGGCGCAAATGCCTTTGCAAACGGGTGCGGCGCTGGCATCGACTCTCGCCATATTGGGCAGGAGTTTAGTGGCAGCACTATGGCGTTGAGCCCTGATCTCCTGCGACCGGAGATCGTGACGTCATCGCCGTGTGCATCACGTCATTAACAGCCCAGACCCAAAATTCACATTCGCCTCCGGCAGCAGTGCCGGGCGAGAACACCGGGAGTTGCAGGAGGCATGGATCGGGTGGACCAAGGCAATGATTAAAGGCAGCAGAGAAACATAGAAAATAGGTGCATGAGTAGGCCATTCGGCCCTTCGAGCCTGCACCACCATTCAATATGATCATGGCTGATCATGCAACTTCAGTACCCCATTCCTGTTTTCTCTCCATACCCCTTGATCCCTTTAGCCATAAGGGCCACATCTAACACCCTTTTGAATATATCTAATGAACTGGCCTCAACAACTTTCTGTGGTAGAGAATTCCACAGGTTCACAATTCTCTGAGTGAAGAAGTTTCTCCTCATCTTGGTCCTAAATGGCTTACCCCTTATCCTTAGACTGTGACCCCTAGTTCTAGATATCCCCAACATCGGCAACATTCTTCCCACATCTAACCTGTCCAATTCCGTCAGAATTTTATATGTTTCTATGAGGTTCACTCTCATTCTTCTAAATTCCAGTGAATATAAGCCCAGTCGATCCAGTCTTTCTTCATATGTCAATCCTGCCATCCCGAGAATCAGTCTGGTGAACCTTCGCTGCACTCCCTCAATAGCAAGAATGTCCTTCCTCAGATTAGGAGACCAAAACTGTACACAATATTCAAGGTGTGCCCTCACCAAGGCCCTGTACAACTGCAGTAAGACCTCCTTGCTCCTATACTCAAATCCTCTCGCTACGATGGCCATTTGCCTTCTTCACCGCCTGCTGTACCTGCATGCCAACTTTCAATGACTGATATACCATGACACCCAGGTCTCGTTGCACCTCCCCTTTTCCTAATCTGTCACCATTCAGATAATATTCTGCCTTGCTGTTTTTGCCACCAAAGTGGATAACCTCACATTTAGCCACATTATACTGCATCTGCCGTGCATTTGTCCACTCACCTAACCTGTCCAAGTCAACCTGCAGCCTCTTAGCATCCTCCTCACAGCTCACACTGCCACCCAGCTCAGTGTTATCTGCAAATGTGGAGATTGTACATTCAATTCTTTCGTCCAAATCATTAATGTATATTGTAAATAGCTGGGGTCTCAGCACTGAACCTTGCGGTACCCCACTAGTCACTGCCTGCCATTCTGAAAAGGACCCGTTTATTCCTACTCTTTGCTTCCTGTCTGCCAACCAGTTCTCTATCCACGTCAATACATTACCCCCAATACCATGTTCTTTAATTTTGCACACTAATCACTTGTGTGGGACCTTGTCAAAAGCCTTTTGAAAGTCCAAATACACCACATCCACTGGTTCTCACTTGTCCACTCTACTAGTTACATCCTCAAAAAATTCTAGAAGATTTTTCAAGCATGATTTCCCTTTCATAAATCCATGCTGACTTGGACTGATCCTGTCACTGCTTTCCAAATGCGCTGCTATTACGTCTTTAATAATTGATTCCAACATTTTCCCCACTACCGATGTCAGGCTAACCGGTCTATAATTTCCTGTTTTCTCTCTCCCTCATTTTTTAAAAAGTGGGGTTACATTAGCTACCTTCCAATCCATAGGAACTCTTTCAGAATCTATAGAATGTTGGAAAATGACCACCAATGCATCCACTATTTCTAGGGCCACTTCCTTAAGTACTCTGGGATGCAGACTATCAGGCCTTGGGAATTTATCGGCCTTCAATTCCATCAATTTCCCTAACTCAATTTCCTGACTAATAAGGATTTCCTTCAGTTCTTCCTTCTCGCTAGACCCTCGGTCCCCTAGTATATCCTGAAGGTTATTTGTGTCTTCCTTAGTGAAGACAGAACCAAAGTATTTGTTCAATTGGTCTGCCATTTCTTTGTTCCCCATTATAAATTCACCTGATTCTGACTGCAAGGGACCTGCATTTGTCTTCACTAATCTTTTTCTCTTCACATATCTATAGAAGCTTTTGCAGTCAGTTTTTATGTTCCCTGCAAGCTTACTCTCATACTCTCTTTTCCCCCTCCTAATTAAACCCATGGTCCTCCTATGCTGAATTCTAAATTTCTCTCAGTCCTCAGGTTTGCTGCTTTTTCTGGCCAATTTATTATGCCTCTTCCTTGGATTTAACACTATCCTTAATTTCCCTTGTTAGCCATGGTTGAGCCACCTTCCCCATTTTATTTTTACGCCAGACAGGGATGTACAAGTGTTGAAGTTTATCCATGTGATCTTTAAATGTCTGCCATTGCCTATCCACTGTCAATCCTTTGAGTATCATTCGACAGTCTATTCTGGCCAATTCACGTCTCATACCATCGAAGTTACCTTTCTTTACGTTCAGGACCCTAGTCTCTGAATTAACTGTGTCACTCTCCATCTTAATGAAGAATTCTACCATATTATGGTCACTCTTCCCCAAGGCATGGCCAAGGTAAGTAAAAGAAAAAATGTACCTTTGTTGATGCTGTTTTCTTCGTGGGTTCCTGCCCGCGGTCATTCAGCCCGGCACTCTGCTTGTGTGCCTGGCTGATTGTGCGGGTCTCCCGCTCTCTTGGTGGTCCAGGTAGGTCCGTTTTAAATTGCAGAACCTGCAGCGATGGCCCTTCCCTTTTAAAGGAGGGCAGGGCCCATTGAATGTGGCAGTGCTGAAGGGCCCAGTGTACAGCATTGCTGAGGTTTCCACAGCCCGCGTCATTTAGCGTTTCAAGAAAGGAATGGAGAGCTTGATTTAGCGCTCCAGGAAGGAAGTTTTTTGAGAGTGGGGTCTATATTTGCTCGCTTTCAAAAGTTACCGCCCTGAAACAGATTGATAATGAATTTCACCCCCTTTGTGTATTCCTTTGTTTGGATCTTTCATTAGAATACCTGCTTTTGATGAGTTGCATGCTTGCAATTCCTAATGCTACAACTGATTGTCTGATTTAACTACTTTAGTTGTATAATGGCCATGCTATTAACCTCGCTGGTGATTCCTGGTAATACCACCAACGACTTGGGCTGAGCAGGTTTACTCCTGTCATTTTGGTGGACTATTTGGTAATGATATTGACCATCCATGCAAACTTTTTAAATTGTCAAGGTGTGCCTCTGGTGCAATGAGAACTCACTCATAGAAAATAATTGTAGCTAGCAGGGTGGATTTATCCCAAGATTGAACTGTTTACTTTAGATAAGTGCATTATTAGAAGGGAAGAACATGGAAGCAAGAAAAGGAAAGAACTTGCAACTTATAGGGCCTTTCGCATCCCCAAGATGTCTCAAGGTGCTTTTCAGCTACTTTTGACATGTAGTCACTGTGGTTTTCTAGGAAAATGTAGCAACCAATTTTTGCACAACAAAGTTCGACACACAACAATGAGGTAAATGACCAGCTAATCTGGTTTGGTGATATATAAACAGAAAATGCTGGAAATACTCAGCAGATCAGGCAGCATCTGTGGAGAGAGAGTTAAAGTTTCAGGTCTGTGACCTTTCATCAGAATTGGAAATAGTTCAAGAAATCAATCAATCAATCAGGCAGGCCTTGGGCATCAAAGGGGTATCCAAGGTGCTCACCTGATTTTTCTCTGCCGGTCATCCGTTTTTTTAAAGGGCAAGCGGTAGTTGAAAACCACTCCTCATCATAGGCAGTCCCTCGAACGAGCTTCCACAAGTTCACAGGTGTTTCAATGAAGGACCCGATGTTCCAGTCCTGAACTCCAATTGAGAGTGTGGAAAATGCCTGTGCATGAATTTTTTTAACGTGTGGTGATCATTGCACACCAGCCACCACACAGGCTTGACGGAGCTAGGTCTTGGTCCAATGGCAAGGGTTAACCAGGACAACTGAAGACCTGCTCTGCTGCAAGGACCTAGTGCGCACACATATCACACTGGTCCGAGCTGTCCCTGGGCCCTCGGCTCTTCTGAGCCCCGTACCCTCATTTGCCGCACCTCCACCACAATCTCTCGCCGCTCCTCCGCCACAAGCATTCTCCACATCTCCGCCACGATCTCTCGTCGCTCCTCCGCCAAACATTGCCTCACCTCTGCCGCGATCTCAGTTGCTATGCTACGATCTCTTGCCGCACCTACGCCACAAACTCTCGCAGCTCATCCGCCCCGACCTTCCCACTCCTCTGTACCTGGGCCCTGCCGATGTTCCTGCCCACGCTCCAGGGTTTTGATGATGTCACCCAGTCGCCCATCTCAAAATCGTCGCACACTTGGAACAGCTCGCGCTGGAGGTTGAAGTGGTACCGCTCCGATCAACATATAAACATAGTTAATAACAATAAGTTTCAGCCACCACATAGGCATTAATATATACTCTTTCTTTCCCTTTTCCATTTCTTTACTTTTTTCTCCCTCTGTCTTTTTTTCTTTTCTCTCTTGTCTGTTTCCCTATTCCTGGATTTCACCTTCTTTCTCTTCACAGGCATCCTAGTTGTGAGATTTGTGAATGTTTTTTCTTGTTCCCTGTAATATTCCAGCAAAAGAAATGTTGGGAATGATCACAACATGCAGGTGTGAGATTACAATCCTGAGGTTAGAGAGCAGTAGATCACGTCAGATACCTGCCGACTGCAGGAGAGTTGGTAATTTTGCTTGTACTGAATGTGGAACTATATTCTCTGGAGTTTTGAAAATTGAGAGGTGATCTCATTGAAACATTTAAGATTCCAAGAGGGCTTAACAGGGTAGATGCTGAGAAGTTGTTTCCCCTGGCTGCAGAGTCTAAAATTAGGGGGCATAATCTCAGTGTAATGGGTCGGCCATTTAGGACTGAGATGAGGAGAAATTTCTTCACTCAGTGTTTTGAATCTTTGGAATTCTCTACCCCTGTAGGCTGTGGATATTCAGTCATTGGGTATATTCAAGGCTGAGATGGATAGATTTTTGGGCTCTAAGGGAATCAAGGGATTTGGAGATCGGACGGGAAAGTGAAGTTGAGGTCAAAGATCAGCCATGATCTTGTTGAATGGTGGAGCAGGCTCGAGGAGCCGTATGGCCTACTCTTGCTCTTATGTTCTTAATTCTCTAGTAGACGGTCATCATCTAAGATTTGTGTTTTTTGTCTTGTGTAACAGTTCAAGTATAGTTTGCCGCCAGTTGGATTTTGGACCACATGTTGAGAAGGTGCCAGTGTTGCCCACTGGAATCCCAGCACAAATTATTAAGGCCTCATTATGCTCTCCATAAACTCTCAGGGTTAGTTATATTATAATCTTTACGAGTATCTCTGAACACATCACCTAATACATGTCACTCTATTCAAAAATCCAATGTAAAGCTTTTGCTTAATTTAACTAGCTATTCTACGCAACCTTAAAAGGGAGTTTACAAAGGAAGTTAGAATGCTTGCTACAAGTTAAACAAAACCATTGATATTGCAAGATTTTACAGAGGCCACTTTGCAACACAAGTGAGAGTGTCTGTCTTCTATTATTAAAATCATTCTATGTCAATTTTAAAATGTTTCCAGGACTTCCAGTGGAACTTTTAACATGTGGCTTTGCTCCACTCTAGAGCTACACTACACCTGAAGTCCTGCTTCAGCACATTTGGAAGTCATACTAGGAATTGGGGCTCTATTTTCACAACCATTGGGCGGCGTTTTTTTGGCATCCGCTGATTTTTTTTTGAGCAATCATGATTTTGCAATTTTCCTCAAAATTTGTATGCCAGCGGCGACTGTAAGCGCTGTTTTTTTGTAAGCAAAATTTTTTGCCGCAGGTCTGGTTGAAAACTGATTTCCGTATCGTTTTTGGCCATTTAACCGATTTTCTCCAACAACGATTTTTTTCAGGGCGGCACACAGTGGCCTTAAGTGCCGATCAGAAAAACCCTACGTTAACTTAAGGAAATCGGCACTGAATATATTTCTGAGCTTTTGGAGTAAGGGAAGATGACAATTTAAAACACAAATTCATGCTGATTTTTACAGAGGGAACTCGGAAAATAACTCTCGGTTCATTTTTCCCACAGAATGTTTTTGAGAATGGGGCAAATTGCAACTCCACCCCACCACAGAATCTCTGCTCACGGGGCTCCAGACAAGGGTTGGAGGAGTGCCGACCAGCCGGCTGCAGGATCGCTCCCTCGGCCGGACACAAGCACAGGAGCTCAACGCTTGGATTCCACGCCCCACCCCCGAGCTCCGCTTGTAAAGAAGCACGGGAGGCGTGGCGGGTGGAATCCAAGCGCTAAGCTCCTGTGTTTCTGTCCGGCCGAGGGAGCGATCCTACTGGCATGCACTCCAAACTGCATCGGAGATGGCACAACACAGCAGCAAACATAAGCATTTCAGCACAAGCTATAATTAAAGTGCCATAAATCTCTGTGCGTCGTGTCTCCATAGAGACAGAGCTTAGTGCTGCGCACGCGCGCAGACCACGGTATGGCCCGTTCTGCTAGGGCATCACCCACCAAAAATGTATGTGCTGTGCTTCATTAAGTCTCACAATAACAAGAATAACAAAGTTAAGAATAATAATTATGGGTGCACATTTTACTATGCCTAAGGTTGGTTTACATGCATGGCATGTGGAGGCAATGGCTACGACGATGCCGTTGTCACACAAATCAGATTGCTCAGGCATTGATGGGGAAGAGGCCATACCCTGATTGAATCTACAGGGACAGCACTCATAGCTACACCTGAGTGAGGCAGACTGCATTCGCAGGCTGCGATTTAGAAAGGAGGTCATCACAGAGATCTGCCAGCTAGTCAGGGCAGACATACAGCCAAGAAGTGGCAGGAGGACTGCCCTACCTTTGGAAGTGAAGGTCACTGCAGAACTTGCCTTCTATGCTTCTGGCTCATTTCAAGCAGCAACTGGGGACATATGTTGCATCTCGCAGCATGCTGCATATTGCTGCATTCGACAGGTGACTGCGGCACTGCATGCCAAAAGGGACCAGTTCATCAATTTCCCTATGACCACGCAGGCAATGCGAGACAGGGCTGTGGGGTTCTCCAGAATTGCTGGCATCCCAAAGGGACAGGGTGCGATCGACTGTCCCCACATCACCTTGAGAGCACCTTTGGATGACTCCGAGGTTTGTCGTAACAGGAAAGGGTTCCATTCATTAAATGTGCAGCTCTGGCAGTGGATGCCAAAACAAGAAATTAGGGATGCGTGCAATAAAGGTACAGCAGTTATCATGGGTGACTTTAATCTACATATTGATTGGGCTAACCAAACTGGTAACAATGCAGTGGAGGAGGATTTCCTGAAGTGTATTAGGGATGGTTTTCTAGACCAATATGTCGAGGAACCAACTAAAGGGCTGGCCATCCTAGACTGGGTGATGTGTAATGAGAAGGGACTAATTAGCACTCTTGTTTGACGAGACCCCTTGGGAAAGAGTGACCATAATATGGTAGAATTCTTTATTAAGATGGAGAGTGACACAGTTAATTCAGAGACTAGGGTCCTGAACTTCAGGAAAGGTAACTTCGATGGTATAAGACATGAATTGGCTAGATTAGACTGGCGAATGATACTTAAAGGGTTGACGGTGGATAGGCAATGGCAAACATTTAAAGGTCACATGGATGAACTTCAACAATTGTACATCCCTGTCTGGAGTAAAAATAAAATGGGGAAGGTGGCTCAACCGTGGCTAACAAGGGAAATTAAGGATAGTGTTAAATCCAAGGAAGAGGCATATAAATTGGCCAGAAAAAGCAGAAAACCTGAGGACTGGGAGATTTTAAAATTCAGCAGAGGAGGACAAAGGGTTTAATTAGGAGTGGAAAAATAGAGTATGAGAGGAAGCTTGCTGGGAACATAAAAACGTACTGCAAAAGCTTCTATAGATATGTGAAGAGAAAAAGATTAGTGAAGGCAAACGTAGGTCCCTTGCAGTCAGATGCAGGTGAATTTATAATGGGGAACAAAGAAATGGCAGACCAGTTGAACAAATACTTTGGTTCTGTCTTCACAGAGGAAGACACAAATAACCTTCTGGAAATATTAGGAGACCGAGGGTCTAGTGAGAAGGAGGAACTGAAGGAAATCCTTATTAGGTGGGAAATTGTGTTGGGGAAATTGATGGTATTGAAGGCCGTTAAATCCCTGGGGCCTGATAGTCTGCATCCCAGAGTACTTGAGGAAGTGGCCCAAGAAATAGTGGATGCAATGGTGATCATTTTCCAACAGTTTATTGACTCTGGATCAGTTCTTATGGACTGGAGGGTAGATAATGTAACACCACTTTTTAAGAAAGGAGGGAGAGAGAAAACGGGTAATTATGGACCGGTTAGCTTGACATCAGTAGTGGGGAAAATGTTGGAATCAATTATTAAAGATGAAATAGCAGAGCATTTGGAAAGCAGTGACAGGATCGGTCCAAGTCAGCGTCGATTTATGAAAGGGAAATCATGCTTGACAAATTTTCTAGAATTTTTTGAGAATGTAACTAGTAGAGTGGACAAGGGAGAACCAGTCGATGTGGTGTATTTGGACTTTCAAAAGGCTTTTGACAAGGTCCCACACAAGAGATTGGTGTGCAAAATTAAAGCACATGGTATTGGGGGTAATGTACTGATGTGAATAGAGAACTGGTTGGCAGACAGGAAGCAGAGAGTCGAGATAAACGGGTCCTTTTCAGTGATGAGTGGGATGCCGCAGGGCTCAGTGCTGTGACCCCAGCTATTTGCAATATACATTAATGATTTAGATGAAGGAATTGAGTGTAATATCTCCAAGTTTGCAGATGACACGAAGCTGGGTGACGGTATGAGCTGTGAGGAGGACGCTAAGAGGCTGCAGGGTGACTTGGACAGGTTAGGTGAGTGGGCAAATGCATGGCAGATGCAGTATAATGTGGATAAATGTGAGGTTATCCACTTTGGTGGCAAAAACACGAAGGCAGAATATTATCTGAATGGCGGCAGTTTAGGAAAAGGGGAGGTGCAACGAGACCTGGGTGTCATGGTACATCAGTCATTGAAAGTTGGCATGCAGGTACAGCAGGCGGTGAAGAAGGCAAATGGTATGTTGGCCTTCATTGTAAAGTCCTTACTCTACAGCATGAAACCACACGTGGCACATTCTGGTGACAAGGTCACTCTGTGACCTTAACTCTTTATTCACAGGATTCCAAAGACGATGACCCTGCGTGGGACCTCCCTTTTTATACCTGTGTGATCAGGTAAGGAGTATCTCCTACAAGTTCACCCCTTGTGGTCAAGGTGTGCATCTAGGTTGAGTGTATACAGTAATACAGTGGTGTTACATTGTGGTTACATACATGACATCACCTCCCCACCGCCCCCCCCAAAGTCTTATTGGGATCATAGGTTTAGTCTTTCAGGTAGTCTACACTCCCTCGTGGAGCGCCGCAGTTGGGGCTCTGGTTGTTGGACACTGACGTGAGTGTCTGTCACTTGTGGTGATTCCGCAGGGACTGTGCATTCTTCTGATTGCTCTTGTTGCTCGTTCACTGGCGGTGTTGTGAGTTCCATCTCATGGTCTTCTTCAGGTTCCTCCGTGACGATGTCGAACCTTTTTTTTACTTGGTCCAGATGTTTACGGCATATCTGACCATTGTTGAATTTAACCACGATGACCCTATTCCCCTCTTTGTCAATTACAGTGCCCTCAAGCCATTTGGGCCCCATGGCATGATTGAGGACGAATACAGGATCATTTAGTTCTATACATCTCCCCTTCGAGTTACGGCCATGGTACTCGTTTTGTGACTTGTGCTTGCCCTCAACTATGTCGGTCAGGGCTGGGTGAATGAGGGACAACCGAGTTTTGAGTGTCCATTTCATTAGTAGCTCTGCGGGCGGGACCCCCGTGAGCGAGTGCGGTCGGGATTTATAGGCCAGCAGGAGACACAATAGGCGGCATTGTAGGGAGTGTCCTTGAATCCTGAGCATACCTTGCTTAATGATTTGGACCGCACGTTCCGCCTGGCCATTGGGGGCCGGCTTGAACGGCGCAGTCCTGGTGTGGTTGATGCCATTGCCCGACATAAACTCTCGGAATTCGTAGCTTGTGAAACATGGGCCATTATCACTAACCAGGATGTCCGGCAAGCCATGGGTTGCAAAGATCGCACGTAGGCTTTCCACGGTGGTAGATGACGTGCATGAATTCAGAATGATGCACTCGATCCATTTGGAGTACGCATCTACCACAATAAGGAACATCTTACCCATGAACGGGCCCGCGTAGTCAACATGAATGCGTGACCATGGCCTAGTGGGTCAGGGCCACGGGCTGAGCGGGGCCTCCCCAGGGGGCATTACCCAGCTGGGCACACGTCGTGCACCTGCGAACACAGTGTTCCAGGTCTGAATCAATTCCAGGCCACCAAACGTGTGACCGGGCAATGGCTTTCATCAGCACAATGCCTGGGTGCTCGCTGTGGAGTTCCCTGATGAATGCTTCCCTGCCCTTCTGGGGCATAACTACCCGGCTGCCCCATAGTAGGCAGTCGGCTTGGATGGAGAGCTCATCCATCCGTCTGTGGAACGGTCTGACCTCCTCAGGGCATGCTCTGTGTGCAGGCGCCCAATCCCCAGACAGGACACATTTCTTAATCAGGGATAGGAGGGGATCTCTGTTTGTCCAGATTTTCACCTGGCGGGCTATCAAAGGCATCGACAGCCATGACCATCTCGGCGCTTTGCTCCGCTGCCCCCTCAGTGGTGGCCAGTGGAAGCCTGCTGAGCGTGTCAGCGCAATTTTTAGTACCGGGCTGGTGCCGGATGGAGTAGTCATAAGCAGCCCATTGCTGTATGCGAGCTGATGCGTTGGCATTGATAGCCTTGCTGTCTGACAACAGGGATGTTAATGGCTTGAGGTCCATCTCTAATTCAAACTTCCTACCAAAGAGGTACTGATGCATTTTTTTCACCCCATAGACACATGCAAGCGCTTCCTTCTCGACCATCCCACACCCCGTTCTGTTTGAGAGCGCGACCTGGAGGCATAAGCCACAGGTTGTAGTTGACCCTCAGCATTGCCCTGCTGCAACACGCACCCAACCCCATAGGACGATTCATCACATGTCAGAACCAATTTTTTACAGGGGTCATACAGGGTCAACAACTTGTTTGAACAAAGTAGGTTTCGCGCCCGATCAAAAGCCCGTTTCTGACAGTCCCCCCAAAACCAATCGCAACCCTTACACAGAAGCACGTGTAGTGGCTCCAACAACGTGCTCAAGTTCGGCAGAAAGTTCCCGAACTAGTTCAACAGTCCCAGGAATGAACGCAACTGCGATGTCTTGCATGGCCTGGGTGCTCGTTGAATCGCCTGTTTTTGATTCGGTGGGCCGAATCCCATCTGCAGCAACCCTCCTGCCCAGAAACTCAACCTCAGGAGCTAAGAACACACATTTAGACTTCTTGAGTCACAGGCCTACCCGGTCCAGTCGGTGTAGCACCTCCTCCAGGTTGTGGAGGTGTTCCTCGGTGTCTCGACCCGTGATGAGGATGTCGTCCTGGAATACGATCGTTCCAGGAATGGATTTAAGCAGGCTTTCCATGTTTCGTTGAAAAATCGTGGCCGCTGATCGAATGCCAAACGGGCACCTGTTATAAACGAACAGTCCTTTTTGCGTGGTGACCCGTTGACCTGCGGAGGATGCGTGATTGCCAGGAGATTTACTCGGCCGCATCCTCTGCCAGGATCAACTGGGAGAAATGTTCCGGACTCCTGGTGGGTCAGTGGTGGGTGGACTCCCTACCAGAGGAGCTCAGGCCTTTTGCCTGGAGCACGACCCATCTCCTCTATCTGGGAGTCTACCTTAGCCCCAACGAGGAAGCCTGGCCGGCGAACTGGCAAGAGCTGGAGGCCAAGGTCGCCGCTCGCCTAGGGCGCGGGACAGGACTGCTCCGAGTGCTGTCCTACAGGGGTCGAGCGCTGGTCATGAACCAGCTGGTGGCCGCTATGCTGCGGTACCGGCTGGTCACTTTGACCCCTCCCCCTGCGTTTGTCGCCAAGATACAGAAGAAGCTGGTGGACTTCTTCTGGAACAACAGGAAGCACTGGGTCTTTGCCGCGGTCTTGAGTCTCCCGCTTAGGGAGGGCGGTCAGTCGTTGGTGTGCGTCAGCACCCAGCTTGCGACTTTCCATCTTCAGACGCTGCAGAGATACCTTTACGTCGAGCCCCCTCCTCGGTGGCGTGCGCTGGCGACGTATTTCTTCCGCCAGCAGCACAGCCTCAACTACGACACGCAGCTCCTGTTTGTGAGCCTGGGGGGCGTCAGGACCGCTGTCCAGGGGCTGCCTGTCTTTTACCAGGAACTCATCAGGGTCTGGAACAAAGTCTCCACCAAGCGCAGCTCTCCACCGGCTGGAGTGGCGGCTGTCCTGCAGGAGCCGCTGCTCGGGAATCCGTACCTCCACGACCGAGGTTTTAGGTGGCAGTCGGATGAGAGGGCTGTGGCTGGCGAGGTGACCAGGGTCAGGGACCTGCTCGATGGCGGAGGAGCGGGCTGGATGGCGCCAGACATGCTGGCACGGCGCCTAAATGTTTTAAAGTTTAATTTGTTTTAATTGCCGGTTTTAGTGTCCCCCTCCCCTTTTATAGGGGACACTTGTAAAATATATGGTTTTAATGCCCCCCCCAAAAAAATCACCAAAAAAACAAAAAAAACATTTTTTTAAAAAGGGGGCAGTTGAAAAGTATCTGGAGTGTCCCCCAGATTGGGGGGCACTTGAACTAATGTTTATTTTGTGTCCTCAAAAAGATTTGTTGAGCTGTTGAGGCGCCGGAAAGACTGGAGTGCATCATCACCCCCGACAACCAAATTTTAATTTGATTTTATATGTTTTAAAGTTTCATTTGTTTTAATTGCCGGTTTTAGTGTCACCCTCCCCTTTTATAGGGGGCACTTGTATATATTTATGCTTTTAGTGCCCCCCCAAAAAAAACACAAAAACCCCCCAAAAACACCAAAAAAAGGACATTGATAAGTGGTTGGAGTGTCCCCCAGATTAGGGGGCACTTGATTTAATGTTTAATTATGTTTTTCTCCAAAAAAAAAGTTGTGCGTGGTGATGGTGGTCAGTCATTTAGATTCATCGGCCAGTTCCTGGGTCATATAGGCTGAAGTGAGGTCCAACTTGGTGAACAGCATGCCGCCTGCCAGCGTGGCAAAGAAGTCCTCTGCTCTCGGGAGCAGGTATTGGTCTTGTAGGGACACCCAATTGATGGTGGCCTTATAGTCGCCACAGATCCTGACAGAGCCATCTGCTTTTAGGACGGGAATGATGGGGCTCGCCCAGTCGCTGAATTCAACAGGCGAGATAATGCCCTCTCGCAACAGTCGGTCCAATTCGCTCTCGATCTTTTCCCGCAACACATAAGGCACCGCTCTGGCTTTGTAGTGCACTGGCCTGGCGTCCGGGATGATGTGTATCACTACTTTAGTGCCTTTAAAAATCACGACGTCAGGTTGGAATAGTGAATCAAATTGTTGTAGGATTTGTGAGCATGAACTTCGCTCCACAGATGACATTGCGTCAACATCCCCCCCATTTCCAGTTCATCTCGGCTAACCAGTTCCTCCCCAACAGTGCGGGACCATTGCCCGGGATAATCCAGAGCGGCAGCCAATTCACTATCCCATTGTGTGTGACAGCCAACATTGCACTGCCTAGCACCGGAATGATTTCTTTAGTGTAAGTCCGTATTGTTGTCTCAATACGTGCTAATTTGAGTCTACTGGCTTTAAGTGGCCATAGCTTCTCAAATTGCTGAACGCCCATGAGTGACTGGCTGGCCCCAGTGTCCAGCTCCATGCGTACAGGGATACCATTTAATAAAAGCCTCATCATCATTGGTGGCGTTCTGGTGTATGAACTGTGAATATTCGCCACATGGACCCACTGAACCTCGGCGTACATCGATTTGCCCCAAAAGTCATCCTGACTCGAAGAACCCTCTTCTGGTCCATCCGCCTCATATATTAGTCTGGTTGCAGACTTCCTGCACATTCGAGCTTAGTGGCCACTGAAATTGCAGTTTCTGCAGACAAACTGTTGAAATCTGCAAGATCTAGCTGAGTGTTTTCCCCCACACCTCCAGCATGAGTTAAAGTTTCCATTGTTGGGAACAAAGGGACTATGGCCAGGCATTCCGCGCTGACTGTCCCTTTGACTGCTCTTAAGTATTGTCCACTGTGATGGCGTGAATGTCCGTTCAGCCTGCCATTGTCTCTGTTGAAGTCCCACTCTGGGGTCTATTGCTGCTTGGGGAGTGTCGGACTGCCCCTGCCTGCCTGCGGGGCTCTGAGTCGCATTGATGATGTTGACTCCCTGATCCATCGCCGCGTTAGAGGCAGAATTGCACGCATATATTATTTTTATTTCTTTCTCCCCCGCCATGAAAGTTTGAGCCATCAACACCGCCGCTTCCAAGGTCAAATCCTTGGTCTCAATTAATTTGCGGAAAATTCCCGCATGACCGATGCCCTCGATAAAGAAGTCCCTTAGCATCTCCCCCCTGCAGGCGTCTGTGAACTTAGAGGCTGGCCAAACACTGGAGGTCCGCTACGAAGTCCGGTATGCTCTGTCCTTCACGACATCGGTGGGTGTAGAATCTGTGTTGGGCCATATGTATGCTACTCGCTGGTTTGAGGTGCTCCCCGATCAATTTGCTAAGTTCTTCAAAGGTTTTGTCCACCAGCTTTTCGGGTGCTAGTAAGTCCTTCATGAGCGCGTAAGTCTTTGGTCTGCAGCTGGTCAAAAGATGAGCTCTTCGCTTGTCGGCCGCTGCATCCCCCAGCCATTCTTTCATGACGAAGCTTTGCTGAAGCCTCGCGACAAAATCGTCCCAATCTTCCCCAACACAGTACCGTTCCTCTGTGCTACTGGTGGCCATTCTCGTGGGTCGTGAATTTCCGTTTCTCGTCGCCAATGTAAAGTCCTTACTCTACAGCATGAAACCACACGAGGCACATTCTGGGGACATGGTCACTCTGTGACCTTAACTCTTTATTCACAGGACTGCAAAGACGATGACTCTGCGTGGGACCTCTCTTTTTATACCTGTGTGATCAGGTAAGGAGTATCTCCCACAAGTTCACCCCTTGTGGTCAAGGTGTGTAGCTAGGTTGAGTGTATACAGTAATACAGTGGTGTTGCATACATGACATTCATAGCTAGGGGATTTGAGTATAGGAGCAGGGAAGTCTTACTGCAGTTGTACAGGGCCTTAGTGAGGCCTCACCAGGAATATCGTGTACAGTTTTGGTCTCCTAATCTGAGGAAGGACGTTCTTGCTATTGAGGGAGTGCAGCGATGGTTCACCAGACTGATTCCCGGGATGGCAGGACTGACATCGACTGGGCCTGTATTCACTGGCGTTTAGAAGGAGGAGAGGAGATCTCACAGAAACATATAAAATTCTGATGAGACTGGATAGGTTAGATGCAGGAAGAATGTTCCCGATGTTGGGGAAGTCCAGAACCAGGGGACATAGTCTAAGGATAAGTGGTAAGCTATTTAGGACTGAGATGAGGAGAAACTTCTTCACTCAGAGAGTTGTTAACCTGTGGAATTCCCTACCGCAGAGAATTGTTGATGCCAGTTCATTGGATATATTCAAGAAGGAGTTAGATGTGGCCCTTATGGCTAAAGGGATCAAGGGGTATGGAGAGAAAGCAGGAAAGTGACACTGAGGTGAATGATTAGCCATGATCTTATTGAATGGTGGTGCAGGCTCGAATGGCCGAATGGCCTACTCCTGCACCTATTTTCTATGTTTCTATGCCCAGTTAGCATCCATGATGCTTTCATCCTACGCGAGAGCATTATATCAACCATATTTCAGGAGCTTCCAGAAGGGCACAGCTGGTTGCTCGGGGACAGTGGGTACGGGCTCGCCACCTGGCTTATGACCCTCCCCCCATACGCAATCCCCACACTGAGCCAGAGCATCGGTACAACATGTCGCACATAATGCTACGGAGCATCATAGAGTGGGCAATTTGCATACTGAAGCAGCGTTTCCAATGCCTGGACCACTCTGGAGGCTACCTGAAATACACCCCTCACCACGTCGGTCAGTTCACTGTCGTGTGCTGCATGCTGCACAACTTAGCCATCATGAGGGGCCAGGCCCTGGACATTGAAGATCCTCCTGAGGGGAGGAGGATGAGGAGGCTGACAACGACATCCCCTCCCTCATCTGTCCTGACACTGCTCCCATTCCTCCAGACAGTGTTGCTACTTCTACTGAATGTCCCCCTAATTTTACCTCACCCCACCCATGGTGGCCAGGAGCCATCTGGTTAGCTCAATGCTCTCCCTACTCATTCCCATGATCTGTCCTATGTCCCCTGCATCCTGCATTTCAGGTTGAGCTCTCCTTCCCACCCTCCTCAGCCATCTCCCAGGTGTGGTTTGCTGCAACCCACTGGGAACCACAGCCTCAGACTCTACCCCATGAAATGTCACGTCGGTTGTATCGCTCAACAACGGGCTTGGCGCCCTCAGGGAGTTCACCGGCTCCAGTTGTCATGTAACCATTTCAGCATTGGGATCTTCTTGCTGCCCTTCATTGTCGAGCTCATCCTTGTCCTGAAGTTGAAGAAGAATTTCTGTTCTGACGGCTTCTTGATCTTCTGCTTCAGCTTCTGTATCTTCCTGATGTGCAACATCTGCAAAACATAACAGAACAGATGTTTGGTTAGCAGCAGGGGAGGGGGCAGGGTGACATGAGTACGCAGCAGGGCTTACCCTCTATCGGTAACCTGGGCCCAGCGTCCACATCGGTGGTTGATCTTCTCTTGCGAGATTTAATCATATCAGCAATCCTCTGTTCCACAACTGTTAGTTGCAGCCTACTTGGCGCACCTCCTCCAGTTTTTGACCTTTCTCGGTTGATCTGTGACACCTTCCTCTGCAAAGATGAAAATAGAACTTTTTAAGAGAGGGTCCTTCTGCTGCGCACACACGTGCACACACACACCACACACACTTTTGTCCCATTCTTCCTTTGTTCTCAGGCACATCCCCATCTCCTCTCAATGACGTCTACCAGGGGCTCAATTTCTTCTGCTTGAAATCTCTTGGCCCTTCCCTTTCTCCTTCCCCTTCCCCTGGATCCATCTTTTGCAGCTAAAATGTAAATGTCCAGATCCAGCTCTGTGTTCTCACAAGCTCTTGATCCCAGACCAGGAAGTTCATCGTGGATGCATGTGGAAAAAGTTATTTTTTTTCCCGGCGCATGCTCACTGAATTTTCGGCGCACGCTTGCAGCTCCACCCCCCTCCCCCACCCCCCCCCCCCGCCATTTAACTTCGAGTACCGCAGCGCCAATATTAAATTTTACTTAGGCGAAAATTGTTTTTGGTTTTTTTCGGCGCAAATGGGCACGAAAAAAATTGGCCGTACATCCTCCTGGGCGGCAAAAATCGGCAAAGAGGAAAATAAAGCCCCTGATTCCTGAGTTATACCACTTCTACATTATTGCACACCCAAAATTGTGTCATATTGCCACAACTGTCGTAGCATATGGTGGCCTTAAACTAAGTAACTGTGGTAAAATCTTCGCATGTCAAAACTTTTAGTGTTGTCTGGCAAAACAGATGTATCTTACAGTAATAAATTAAGGCCCTTGTTTAGTCTTTGGAACAAATTATAATACGTCAAAGATGAGCAATCCTAAAGTTACAACTCATTCAACAAAATTATTGTACACTCAGATGGTAGTCTACCACTGAACCTGAAACTAAGTTCAATCCACATGGTATGTTATTTTATAATGATGAAGATGGCTTCTGAAACAAATGTCAGATGAAGCTTGTTCTGGAGTAAATGGATGACCTTCACAAACATTGCATCTGAGAATCGCAGATTGTTTTACCAAGCATTGGACAAGATTGAGTTTGTGTTTTCAATGAAAATGTGAGTTCAGCAAAAGATAAGAATTGTTTTCTTGCACTGGCTGTAGTTAGAGCTGAAGAATCAAACTTGAATGAGGTCAGTTTATACATTGGCTTTCGCACATAGTAGCTCCTATAAGAAAAATAACTTAAATGTAACCTATTTTAACAAAACAAAATTAGAAACTGTTTAAATATTGCACCATTAGATATATAGGCACCAGGGGAATTTTTGATATATATTTAGTTATGTCACAGTGTTAAATTTAAATGTTCAGAAGCTGTAAATCTGTGGACCACAATCCTGAAATTTGTGGAGTCAGTGAGAGGACATTTAATTTGCGTGGGGCAGGCTGAAGAACACCACTAAGGGCAGATCTCTGGCATCTGCCTGCCCTGTGCAATTGGAAAATCTGGCACCTGTGCCTTTGGGAGGGAGAATTGCTCAGCCCCCTTTATAAGGAGCTCAATGTCTCCACTTTCCTGGTGGGCCCGCTGCTGGCCATTTGGAGACTGGTACATCTCGTCTATCTCAGCCCCGGTCTTATGCCGAGTCCCGGGGATCTGGGAACTCCCAGATTAGAGTGTGTGTGTCCCCGCACCCCGGGAAGGCCCCTTAATGTCATTTGCCTTGTTTGGTGGTGGCAGGAGGGTCCACACCTTACAAAGTGGCCCTGAAATGGCAGGAATCCAATGTGATCACAGAGGGAGCCTGGTGGACTCCCCAAGGAAATTCGGGGCCTCCGTGTTTCGGATAAATGTATGTTAAAATTTTGTCCGATTTTTTAATTGTGTATGCATTACTGTGCTTTCATCTCATGACATTTCTGACAGCTTTTTAATGATTTCAGCAACCTTTTTTCACAGCCTTTACGGAGATACTTTTATCAGTGAATTGGTTGAGTTTCTCGTTTAAATTCTGTACTTGCTCCTCTTGTCCAGTCAGTGTGATCCTCTGACTGATACTGTAAGTCTGCAATTAAATTCCCAATCACAAGCTGCCAAAATGAGGAATGCTGTTTTGTAGGCAATTTCCTGAGGTGTTAGAAGTCTACCTCTTTCTGAAGTGCTTAAGTTGAAAATTCTGTATATCAGTGACCTTGTTGCTGGAGACAATGACAGTGGTAATGACAGTCCAGGTCTGCTGCTGGAAAAACCTGAATATTTTGGATAGATTGTTTTTCTAACAGCTGCTTGAGAAGATATGCAGTGTGGAGTCACTGAACACGGGAAGAAATTCAACAGTCACTAGATCACAGTGCGTGCGTGTCATTGGTTTCTGCATGTATGTTATTTTTATACCACAGAAGTGGCAACAAGTAAATATAATTTCATCAAATGAAGTAGGAATCAAAGAAATCTGTTTCACACTTCCTTCAGCAAAGGGGACCTGTCAAATAATAAATATAGGAATGCCACAAATCTGATCAACATTTTGAAATTTGAAATAAAATGCTTACTCAGTTGCTGCATCTAAAGTCAATGGGGTGGAAATTTGGTCGCCCCTCAGTTGGGGCGGTGTCCCAGGCGGAGCAGTAAATCTTGCGGCAGCAAATGGATGGCGTCTGCCGCGGCAAAATTCATCAACTGGGCCCGGAGTTTGGAGAGGGGCACTAAGGGAGGCGTTGCACGCCTCTTTAAGGGCACTAGGCCGGCTAAGCAAGGGAAAATCCCGAACTAAACAGCCGGCATCGGAGTGCCATAACAGAGGCTTGGGGTTGGGGGGAGGGGGCGAAAGAAAATGAAAAAAAAAACAGCAAAAAAATTCCCAATACATAGCTCACGCCACCACAACATTAATCGTAAAAACAAAATGTTTTAAAACAATCACACTTACCTGGGGTCGGCATTACTTATCTCACTGCGGCCGCTACATCAGGGTATGCTGCAGAGCACTACGGGTCGGGTGGCAATCAAAAATTGAGCCGGTATCACAACCAGGGGCGAGCCACACCGGCTCGCCTCTCCCGGGCGGTACTACTCCGCACCCCATCGATATCAGTACCAAATGTCCCAGCGGGGCGCTGGAATTTGGCCGCCCAGCGCAAGTGCTTTCCGTCGCCCCTCCGGGGTGCTAAGACGGATGGCAGAAGACTGAATTTCCACCCCTATGACTCTCAAAAATAATTCATATACTTTCTTTCCTATATATTCTTTCTGTAGTGTGACATCGGATAATCAATTTCCATCCTTTTTCCTTTACACTCTGGGGTCACGCAAGGACTGGTTTTGTGTCCGACATTCTAGAGAAAATTACTTCCAGAACAATCCTATTACCTCTGAAAATTAATTTGAATCATTGGGGTATGAATCATAGAATCATCGAAATTTACAGCACAGAATGAGGCCAATCGGCCCATCATGTCCATGATGGCTGACAAAGAGCTATCCAGCCTAACTCCACATACCAGCTTTGGTCCATAGCCTTGTAGGTAATGGCACTTCAAGTGCATATCCAAGTACTTTTTAAATTCTATGAGGGTTTCTGCCTCTACCAACCTTTCAGACAGTGAGTTTAAGACTCCCACCACCCTCTGGGTAAAAACATTTCTCCTCAAATCCCCTCTAAACATCCTACCAGTTTAAATCTATGCCCCCTGGTTATTGACCCCTCTGCTAAAGGAAGTAGGTCCTTTTTAACCACTCCATCCAGGCCCCTCATAATTTTATACACCTCAATTACATCTCCCCTCAGCCTCCTCTGTTCCAACCCCAGCCTATCCAATCTATTCTCATAGCTAAAATTCTCTAGTCCAGGCAACATCCTCATAAACCTCCTCTCTAGTGCAATCACATCTTTCCTGTAATGTGGTGACCAGAACTGCACACATACTCTAGCTGTGGTCTAACTAGTGTTTTATACAGTTCAAGCATAACCTCCCTGCTCTTATATTCTATGCCTCGGCTAATAAAGGCAAGTATCACGTTTGCCTTCTTCACCACCAGTCCTGCTGCCTTCAGGGATCTGTGGACATGCACTCCAAGGTCCCTTTGTTCCTCTACACTTCTCAGTATCCTACCATTTATTGTGTATTGTCTCATTCGTTGTTAGCCCTCCCCAAATGCATTACTTCACTATTCTCCAGATTGAATTCCATTTGTCATTGTTACTTAAGAACATAAGAAATAGGAGCAGGAGTAGACCATTTGGCCCCTCAAGCTGCTCCGCCATTTAATACGATCATGACTGATCCGATCATGGACTCAGGTCCACTTCCCTGCCCACTCCTCATAACCCCTTATTCCCTTATCGGTTAAGAAACTGTCTATCTCGGTCTTAAATTTATTCAATGACCCAGCTTCTACAGCTCTCTGAGGCAGCGAATTCCACAGATTTACAACCCTCTGAGAGAAGAAATTCCTCCTTATCTCAGTTTTAAATGGACGGCCCTTTATTCTGAGATTGTGCCCCCTAGTTCTAGTCTCCCCTATCAGTGGAAACATTCTCTCTGCATCAACCTTGTCAAGCCCCCTCATAATTTTACATGTTTTGATACTCAACCTGTCCTCATAAGTCAACCCCCTCATCTCCGAATCAACCTAGTGAACATTCCCTAAACTGCCTCCTAAGCAAGTATATCCTTTCAAAACTGTATGCAGTATTCGAGGTATGGCCTCACCAATATCCTGTATAACTGTAGCAAGACTTCCCTGCTTTTATACTCCATCCCCTTTGCAATAAAAGCCAAGATTCCATTGGTCTTCCTATCCCTTGCTGTGCCTTTTATGTTTCATGCACCAGGACCCCCAGATCCCGTTATAATGCAGCACTTTGCAATTCTTTTCCGTTTAGATAATAACTTGTTCTTCAATTTTTTTCTGCCAAAGTGCATAACCTCACACTTTCCAACATTATACTCCATCTGCCAATTTTTTCCCCAATCACTTAGCCTATCTATGTCCTTTTGCATATTTTGTGTGTCCTCCTCACACATTGCTTTTCCTCCCATCTTTGTATCGTCAGCAAACCTGACTACGGTCCATTCATCCAAGTCGTTAATATAGATTGTAAATAGTTGGGGTCCCAGCACTGATCCCTGCGGCACCCCACTAGTTAACCCGAGAATGAACTATTTATCCCGACTCTCTGTTTTCTGTTAGTTAGCCAATCCTCTATCCAAGCTAATATATTACCCCCAACCCCTTGAACTTTTATCTTGTGCAGTAACCTTTTATGTGGCACCTTGTATTTGGATTTCCAGAAGGCATTTGACATCACATCCACTGGTTCTTCTTTATCCACCCTGTTCATTTCATCCTCAAAGAATTCCAGAAAATTTGTCAAACATGACTTCCCCTTCATAAATCCATGCTATCTCTGCCTGACTGAATTATGCTTTTCCAAATATCCTGCTACTGCTTCTTTACTAATGGACTCCAACATTTTCCCAACCTCGGATGTTAGGCTAAGTGGTCTATAGTTTCCTGCTTTTTGTCTGCCTCCTTTTTTAAATAGGGGCGTTACATTTGCAGTTTTACAATGCGCTGGGACCTCCCCAGAATCCAGGGAATTTTGGTAAATTACAACCAATGCATCCACAATCCCTGCCGCTACTTCTCTTAAGACGCTAGGATGCAAGCCATCAGGTCCAGGGGATTTATCAGCCTTTAGTCGCATTATTTTATTGAGTACCACCTCCTTGGTGATTGTAATTGTGTTAAGTTTCCCCCCCCCCCCCTCCCATAGCTCCTTGACTGTCCACTGTTGGAATATTTTTAGTGTCTTCTACTGTAAAGACTGATACAAAATATTTATTCAGAGTTTCTGCCATCTCCATGTTCCCCATCACTAATTCCCTGGTCTTGTCCTCTAAGGGACCAACATTTACTCTTTTGCTTTTTATATACCTGTAGAAACTCTTGTTGTCTGTTTTTATATTTCATAATAGTTTACTTTCATAGTCTATCTTCCATTTTTTAGTCATTCTTTGCTGGCTTTTAAAAGCTTCCCAATCTTCTGTCCTCCTGCTAGTTTTGGCCTGTTGGTATGCCCTTGTTTTTAATTGGATACTGTCCTTTATTTCTTTAGTTGGCCACAGATGGCTATCTTTTCTTTTACACCCTTTCCTCCTCACTAGAATATATTTTTCTTGAGAGTTATGAAATATCTCCTTAAATGTATGCCACTGTTCATCAACCGTCCTACACTCAGAGAGTGGTTAACCTGTAGAATTCCCTACAGCAGAGAGTTGTTGAAGCCAGTTCGTTAGATATATTCAAAAGGGAGTTAGATATGGCCCTTATGGCCAAAGGGATCAAGGCGTATGGAGATAAAGCAGGAAAGGGGTACTGAGGTTGAATGATCAGCCATGATCTTATTGAATGGCGGTGCAGGCTCAAAGGGCTGAATGACCTGCTCCTGCACCTAATTTCTATGTTTCTACACTTTAATCTATTTTCCATGTCCACTTTAGCCAACTCTGCCCTCATACCTTTGTAGTCTTCTTTATTTAAGCTTAGTACGCTGGTTTGAGATCCAACTTTCTCACCCTCCATCTTAATTTTAAAAATTCAACCATGTTATGGTCACTCATTCCAAGGGGATCCTTTACTAGAAACTGCCCACCTGACCAGTCCATTGATATCTTCCTGTAATTTACAGGTTTTCGCTTCATTATCAACCACACAGCCAATTTATGTATCATCTGCGAACTTCTTAATCATACCCCTTACATTCAAGTCTAAATCATTGATGTATACCACAAAAAGCAAGGGACTAAGTACTGAGCCCTACGGAACCCGATTAGAAACAGCCTTCCAGTCGCAAAAACATCCATCGACCATTACCCTCTGCTTCCTGCCTCCGAGCCAATTTTGGATTGAACTTGCCACTTTGCCTTGGATCCAATGGGCTTTTACTTTGGTGACCAGTTTGCTATGTGGGATCTTGTCAAAAGCCTTGCTAAAATCCATATACACTACATCAAACGCACTACCCTCATCGGACCCTCCATGTTACCTCCTCAAAAAATTCAGTCAGGTTAGTCAGACATGACCTTCCCATAACAAATCAGTGTCTTTCTAAATGATGATTTATACTGTCCCTCAGAATTTTGTCCAATAATTTTCCCACCACCAAGGTTAGGCTGACTGGCCTTTAATTACTCAGTCTATCCCTTCCTCCCTTTTTGAACAATGGTACAAAGTTAGCAGTCCTCCAGTTCTCCGGCACCACACCTGCAGCCAGAAAGGATTGGAAAATTATAGTCAGAGCCTCTGCTATTTCCTCTTTTGCTTCTCTTAACAGCCTGCGATACATTTCATCCAGGCCTGGAGATTTATCCATTTTCAAAGATGCTAAACCCCTGAATACTTCCTCTCTCACTGTTTATTTCATCTAATATTTCACACTCCTCCTCCCTGATTGCAATGTTTGCATTGTCCCTCTCTTTTGTGAAAACAGATGCAAATGTTTTATTGAGAACTAGACCCACATCTTCCACCTCCACACACACATTACCTTTATGGTCTCTAATTGGCCCTTCTCTTTCTTTAGTTATCCTTTTGCTCTTAATGCATTTATAAAACATTTTTGGGTTTTCTTTGATTTTACTTGCCAATATTTTTTCATGCCCTCTCTTTGCTTTCCTAATTTCCTTTTTAATTTCAACCCTACACTTTCTTTACTCTAAGGTTTCTGCAGTATTGAGTCCTCGGTATCAGTCATAAGCTTCCTTTTTTTTTTACTTTATTCTACCCTGTATGCCCCTTGATATCCAGGGGGCTCTACATTTGTTAGTTCCACCCTTTTTCTTTACGGGAACGTAATTGCTCTGAACCCTCACTATCTCGTCCTCGAATGCCTCCCACTGCTCTGACACTGATTTACCTTCAAGTAGCTGTTTCCAGTCCACTTTGGGTAAATCACAGCTCAGCTTAGTGAAATTAGCTTTTCCCCAATTGTGAACTTTTATTCCTGGTCTATCTTTGTTCTTTTCCATAACTATCCTAAATCTAACTGAATTATGATCACTACCACCAAAATGTTCTCCCACTGATCCCCCTTCCATTGCCCAGCTTCATTCCCTGAAACTAAGTCCAGTACCACCCCCTCTCTTGTTGGGCTTGCTATGGACTGGCTAAAAAAGTTCTCCTGAATGCATTTTAAGAATTCTGCTCCGTCTATAACTTTCACAATAATTCTATCTCAGCCAATATTAGGGTAGTTGAAATCCCCTACTATTATTGCCCTATTGTTTTTGCACTATATATTTGCCTATATATTTGCTCTTCTATCTCCCTCTGACTATTTGGGGGTCTATAGTACACTCTCAGCAGTGTGATTCCCCTTTTTTTATTCTTCAGTTCAACCCATATGGCCTAATTTGATGATCCTTCTAACATATCATCCATCCTCACAGCTGTAATTGTTTCTTTAATCAATATTGCGATCCCCCCTCCCGTCCTTTTTTATCCCCCTCTTTATCTCATCTGAAAACCCTGTAACCAGGAATGTGGAGCTGCCATTCCTGCCCTTCTTTCAGCCATGTCTCAGTAATAGCTATAATATCGTAATCCCAAATGTATATCTGTGCCCTCAGCTTCTCTGTCTTATTCTCTAGACTCTATGCATTGAAGTATATACCATTTAGCACTTTCAAACTACCTTGTTGTCTATTTTCTAGCCTTTGTTTCCTCTGCCTTCCAAACTTGCTTACTAATTTTCTGCCTTCCATTTCTAGCTTTTCTTCTCTCCCTTCTGAATCTACTCTCAGGTTCCCATTCCCTTGCCAAGCTAGTTTAAACCCTCCCTAACAGCACCAACAAACCCCTCCACAAGGATATTGGTCCCGGCCCTGTTGAGATGCAACCCGTCTGGCTTGTATAGGTCCCACCTCTGCCAGAAATGGTCCCAATGCCTCAGGAATCTAAAGCCCTTCCTCCTGCACCATCTCTCCAGCCACGCATTCATCTGCTCTATCCTCCTATTTCTGTATTCACTAGCTCGTGGCACTGGGAGTAAGCTGGAGATTACTACCTTTGAGATCTTGCTTTTTAATCTCTTTCCTAGCTCTCTAAAATCTGCCTGCAGGACCTCATCCTTATTTCTATCTATGTCATTGATGCCGACATGGACCACGACCACTGACTGTTCACCCTCTCCTCTCAGAATGTTCTGCAGCCATTCAGTGGCATCCTTGACCCTGGCACCAGGGAGACAACATATCATCCTGGAGTCACATCTGCAGCTGCAGAAGCGTCTGTCTGTTCTCCTAACTATTGAATCCCCTACTACTATTGCTCTTCCACACTTCTTCCCACTGTCCCCTGTGCAGCTGAGCCAGCCATGGTGCCATGGATTTGGCTCTGGCTGCACTCCCCAAAGGAACCATTGCCCACACCAGTATCTAGAACTGAAAACCGGTTAGCGAGTGAGATGCACCCGGGGGACTGCTTGGTCCTCCTTGTCTGTTCTGGCGGTCACCCATCCCTCTCTACCTGCACACTCTTAAGCTCCTGAAACATGCTATCCACAAAGTTCTCAGCTTTGCAGATGCACTGCAGTGACTCCAGCATTCACTCAAGCTCCAAAACCCAGAGCTCAAGCTGCTCTAGCTGGCGACACTTCCCGCACACGTGGTCCTCCAGGTCACAAAAAGCATCCAAGACTTCCCACATGGCACAGGATGTCATTCCATGGGACTAACATGCCCTGCCATGCCTCTATTTATTAGATTATTAACTAAAATATAACCCTATGCCCTAATTTAGTGAGAAGTAAAGACAACAGTGATACTCACCAACCAATCACCTACCTGCTGTCCTGTGACATCCCTCCTTGTTTTTGTTTGGAAATATGGCATGGACAGTACGCCACCACTGCTGCTGCCTCCCATTAGGTCCATGTTGTTCCTCGCTCTCTCCTTTATGTCTCACCGCCGCTGCTGCCTATGATTAGGGTTACAGCTGTTTTGGATTATGGAAGTGCCACACCCATATCTAGCCAGTGGTTGTGAAATGGAACTTTAAAAAAAACTATTATTTTTGGGTGTGGTTTTATAGATTTACTAAGAAAGTGATTACTACAGCAACCTGATTTTTTACCTAGTCATCAATACAGATCTATGCTTAAAGAAATGTTGGCAACATAACTAAGAAGGGAAACACCCAGAAGTGCCACATGACTGTTTATATTATGCACAAACTGTGCAATATTTTCTGATGTGAATTGTGATACAATGATGCAAGTTGCAATGTTATTGTCAATATATACCATTGGTATAGTATTGGGCAGTCCCTCGTATCGAGGATGACCCACTTCTATACCAAAAAGGGATGAGTTCACAGGTGTTTCAATGAGCTTCTAGGTCCTGAACTACAGATTGAAGGGTGGAAGATGCCTGTGCGTGGATTCTTTTAACATGGGGTGGCCATTGCACACTAGTTATGCCAGTGATTCAACAGCAATGAAGATGTACCTTTACATTTAGCCTACCATGTATCAAGCTATGCTTGTCTGTGTGTGTGAGGCGGTTGAATTTATTTCATACCTACATGAAATGCATCATAAATTGGCTGGACTCAGCATGAATCTCATTAAAATATGTGTCAGTAATTACCAGAAAATAGCAACACTCCTTAATATGCAAATGTTTCCTTGTGAAGTACAGAAAAGTAACGGAGTGATGACTATAATTCAACATAATTAACATTAGCAGGCAGGCCACACGACTAGAAGGAGAAATGGAAATGTCACGAATGTGGTGTAAGTTGCTCTTCTGAGGTTGAGGTTGACGTTGAACATCATTGGTAACAGTGTTGAGGGAAGTTTACCTTTCATCTAATCCTCCTCTTTTCAATTTTGTTTGTTTTGGAAGATGCGGCAAAATTGAATAAATGATAATTCTCTTCAGTGTCATTCCTCATTATAATGAGCACAACATTTCTTTTCCCAACACAACTGTGGCCCCTCACCCCCTTGATAACATATATCATAAATCACATGCTACTATATAATACATAAATAGACATTGTTGTTAAGGGCACTAGTGCTAAAACATTGCCAAAACATTTAGAACATAAGAACATGCAGAATGACAGAAGTCCATTTGGCCCATTAAGTCTGCTACAAAGGAGATATTTATTTTTTGCAAGAGCATGCTTTTCAGATGGAGGATGCACTTGGCATTGCAATGATCAGACAGAAACATGATACTTTTCTGATGAAATGACAACTATTACAGCATTAAATTCTGTTTACAAAAAAAAAAGCTTTGCCAATAAAACTTGAGGGCTGACCATACCTCTTTAAGCCAAATCAAAAAACATGAGTTCAAACAAGATTTTATTCTAAAATAATGAGTGTGTCTGTTGTACTCTATTTATTGCATTAATCCTTGTTCATAAGCGGAATGTTAAATTTTGTGTTTTTTTTTAATTGGTGCTCGTAATGGAAAATTGTCAGCAGGACCAGCCAGAAGCAACAAATCGCTCGACCTATGGGCTGTCAGCTTAGTTATCTCGAACAAAGTTAAGCATTTTATGCTATGATTATCTTAATTTTTCTTCAATTTTTGCAGCATGCAGAATCTGTACTTTCGGTCCCTACCCCAGTTGCGCACACTGCAGCAAGGACAATGCTCATCAATGCCCAACTGTTTCATACTGCCTTACTGAAATAACTATGCAAACACATTATGTTAAAACCCATGTTATCATGTTTTACAAAGGAAATTAACCTCATGCTACATGTATATCTTGTTAAAAATCTTATGTCGGCACACACTTCCTATCCACAAAATCTTACTTCCTGTTTTCACTCTTTCCATCAATTTTCATGTCAGTGAGAGATGAACTAGTTTGTGTAATATATCGTGGGATGAGCATGGCAGGATTTTCATTTTCCCTCATTTGCCCACCACTAACTCAAGTTTGTTGATGTGTGTGTGTATATATATATATATATATATATATATATGGGTGAGTTAGTTTAAAGCAGAGATTACAGAAGTGGTGTTATTTGGTTTGTTAACTGGAAACCTGGAAACCCGAAACTTTGATGGTAAAAACAGAGAAACATCTAAATGGTGACAGATTAGGAAAAGGGGAGGTGCAACGAGACATGGGTGTCATGGTACATCAGTCATTGAAGGTTGGCATGCAGGTACAGCAGGCGGTTAAGAAAGCAAATGGCATGTTGGCCTTCATAGCGAGGGGATTTGAGTACAGGGGCAGGGAGGTCTTACTGCAGTTGTACAGGGCCTTGGGAGGCTTCACCTGGAATATTGTGTTAAATTTTGGTCTCCTAATCTGAGGAAGGACGTTCTTGCTATTGAGGGAGTGCAGTGAAGGTTCACCAGACTGATTCCCGGGATGGTGGGACTGACATATCAAGAAAGACTGGATCAACTGGGCTTGTATTCACTGGAGTTCAGAAGAATGAGAGGGGATCTCATAGAAACGTTTAAAATTCTGACGGGTTTAGACAGGTTAGATGCAGGAAGAATGTTTCCAATGTTGGCGAAGTCCAGAACCAGGGGTCACAGTCTCAAGATAAGGGATAACCATTTAGGACCGAGATGAGGAGAAACTTCTTCATCCAGAGAGTGGTGAACCTGTGGAATTCTCTACCACAGAAAGTTGTTGAGGCCAATTCACTAAATATATTCAAAAAGGAGTTAGATGTAGTCCTTACTACTAGGGGGATCAAGGGGTATGGCGAGAAAGCAGGAATGGGGTACTGAAGTTGCATGTTCAGCCATGAACTTATCGAATGGTGGTGCAGGCTCGAAGGGCTGAATGGCCTACTCCTGCACCTATTTTCTATGTTTCTATGAAAGAACACAATAATTGATTTCAATGAGTGTATGTTAAATTGGTGTCAAAAGGAGAACTTGGCACTTTCTTCTGTAGAAGGAACTCAAACAGAGTTGATGGGCTGCCCATAACTCAGTGGAAAGCCAAATGATTTGGATTCATTTAAATGAGATTTAAAGGGCCCAAGTTTCGAGCCTCGCCTAGAACGGCACAGTCCCGACCTGGACGCCCGTTTTTCACGCCACAAAGTGCGCCTAAAAAAACCCTCCACCTCCCTGCAGGTCCTCTGGCCCTCGACGCAGCGCAGCAGGAGCTGTAGGGGGCGGAGTCAGGTCCCTGCACTGAAAACAGTGCCGGGACCTCTGCACATGTGCGCTACAATGGGCGCGCAAGTGCAGTAGCTCCAGGCGCCCAAAACTGTATGGGAGGGGCCCGAAGCACGCAGTCCCTAGTCCTGGCCGAATGGCCTCACTGGGGCTGCGTGAATAAGGCTCATCCCACGGCCAGCTCCTGCTTCCTCCCGACCCGACTCGACTCCTGCTTCCCGCCTCCGGACCGGACCCGACCCGACTCCCGCGCCCCCCCCGCCCCCGCCCCCGGACTGGATCCGACCTGACCTCCCTCTCCCTCACTCCTTCCCCCCGACCTGAACCGAACCGAACTGACCTCCCTCCCACCACCCCCCCCGCCCCGACCCAATGCCACCTACCTGTAAATCTGGTGCTGGGGACGGGCCCTGCCCGAAGTCTCGGGCCCGGCCCGTTCAGCCTCCCTCCTCCTTCTCCTTCCCCCTCCCTCCCCAATCTCCTTTCCCCCCCCATCTCCTTTCCCCCCCCATCTCCTTTCCCCCCCCATCTCCTTCTCCCCCCCCCATCTCCTTCTCCCCCCCCCATCTCCTTCTCCCCCCCATCTCCTTCTCCCCCCCCCATCTCCTTCTCCCCCCCCCCCATCTCCTTCTCCCCCCCATCTCCTTCTTCCCCCCCATCTCCTTCCAACCCCCCTATCTCCTTCCAACCCCCCTATCTCCTTCCAACCCCCCCATCTCCTTCCAACCTACCCATCTCCTTCCAACCTCCCCATCTCCTTCCAACCTCCCCATCTCCTTCCAACCTCCCCATCTCCTTCCAACCTCCCCATCTCCTTCCAACCTCCCCATCTCCTTCCAACCTCCCCATCTCCTTCCAACCTCCCCATCTCCTTCCAACCTCCCCATCTCCTTCCAACCTCCCCATCTCCTTCCAACCTCCCCATCTCCTTCCAACCTCCCCATCTCCTTCCCAGCCCCCCATCTCCTTCCCAGCCCCCCATCTCCTTCCCAGCCCCCCATCTCCTTCCCAGCCCCCCATCTCCTTCCCAGCCCCCCATCTCCTTCCCAGCCCCCCATCTCCTTCCCAGCCCCCCATCTCCTTCCCAGCCCCCCATCTCCTTCCCAGCCCCCCATCTCCTTCCCAGCCCCCCATCTCCTTCCCAGCCCCCCATCTCCTTCCCAGCCCCCCATCTCCTTCCCAGCCCCCCATCTCCTTCCCAGCCCCCCATCTCCTTCCCAGCCCCCCATCTCCTTCCCAGCCCCCCATCTCCTTCCCAGCCCCCCATCTCCTTCCCAGCCCCCCATCTCCTTCCCAGCCCCCCTTCTCCTTCCCAGCCCCCCATCTCCTTCCCAGCCCCCCTTCTCCTTCCCAGCCCCCCTTCTCCTTCCCAGCCCCCCATCTCCTTCCCCCCCATCTCCTTTCCCCCCCATCTCCTTTCCCCCCCATCTCCTTTCCCCCCCATCTCCTTTCCCCCCATCTCCTTTCCCCCCATCTCCTTTCCCCCCCATCTCCTTTCCCCCCCATCTCCTTTCTCCCCCCCATCTCCTTTCCCCCCCATCGCCTTTCTCCCCCTTCTCCCCTTTATCCCCTTCCCCCCCCTTCTCCTCCCCTCCCCTTCTTCTCCCCTTCTCCCCTATCCCTCCCCCTTCCCTCCCTCTGCTCCCCCCCCTCTCTCCCTCTACCCCCCTCCTCCCCCTCCCCCTACCCCCCTCCTCCCCCTCCCCTCACTGTCAGAAACACAGACACTGAGACAGAGAATGAGAGGCAGACAGAGAGATAGAGACACTGACAGAGACACACTGGGGGTGGGGATCCCAGCACGCTGTTGGAGGGCTCCCGGTGCTGCAGTTGGTAAGTAGAAAATGTTTTATTTATTGATTTTAAAAAAAAAATTATTTCTTATTAATTTTTTTTGAATGATTTATTGGTTGATTTATTGATGTATTTATTATTGATGATGGCTCTTTATTTGTAAAACTGAAGTGTTTAATGTTTGTAAACTTCCCTTTAAACCCCCCCCCACCATTACCTACGCCTGATTTTCTAAAGTGTAGACAAGGTTTTTTCGAGCGTACAAAAATCTTCACTTACTGCATTCTAAGTTAGTTTGGAGTAAGTTTTCACTGACGAAACTTTGAAAACAGGCATAAGTGGCCGGACACGCCCCCTTTTGAAAAAAAAATTCTGTTCCAAAGTGAAACTGTTCTAACTGACTAGAACTGGAGCAAACTAAATGACAAGAATTCCGATTTCTAAGATACTCCGTTCTACACCAGTTGCTCCTAAAAAATCAGGAGCAAATCATGTGGAAACTTGGGGCCAAAGAGAGGTTAATACTGTGATAGGTAATGAGAAGAAAATCATTGCTGACTGAGAGATAAGAGGAACTATTGTTCCTCTATCGTTATGGGTGAGGGAAGGGGAGCAGTTATGTTGTTGGAAAACAGTGACGAAAACAAGCTTCTTGACTTGAAACTGGTGAATAGAATTCTATTTGCAGCACACATACCATTGGTATTTTAAATCATAGTTGTGGTTCCTGTTCACATAGGGGGCTCCATTAAGCCTGAAAACTACTGAGGAATATCAGTAGATCTTTATATAGTGTCACAGCACGCTATTTACATATTTTGGAGGCTTACTGAGTAATCAGAAAGGGACTGGCTGTATTTTGCTCTCGTGAGGAATGTGTAAGACACTTTATATAAGATTGTAGAATATCATCAGATGCAAAGGAATCACACTTGTATTGCTTTAATTGATTTGCTGACGGCTATAAAACCAGTACCTCATGAAGAAGCCAGAAAGTATGCCAAGATCCGTGCTAAGGGTAGATGAAAGATTCACTGCGGCAAGGTTGTCCATTATTGTCCCATTATTTAATGTCTCCATCAATAATGGGTTGGATGGCATTGTAAGGGTGTCTCCATCAATAATGGGTTGGATGGCATTGTAAGGGATAGGCAATAGAGTTGTTGGGATGTAGTGTGCTCTACATACCATCTTGCACCAGTCCCACACTACTGGGCTAACTGTTAATACCTTTTGAAGTAGCATAGGAAGCCACTCAGTTATAAAAAAACAATGGTTACAGAAGGCCCTCAACCAGCTTCTGAAGGCTCCTAGGGATGGGGAATAAATGTGGTTTGCCAGCATCACTCTCACCCTGAGAACAAATAAGTCATGGTTTAACATGCAATAGTACTCAGAATTAATCTTTTGTACTCCACTTGGCATCTTATATAGTTTTATAAAGTCCTGTCTTATTCATCATCTTCAAGGCTGAAGAATTGCTGTTTTTCTAATATTTTCTCATCTGACATCCGCCGCCTTTATGCTGCTGGTAACATAAGAACATAAATAGAAGCAGGAGTAGGCCATTTGGCCCCTCGAGCCTGCTCCGCCATTCAATAAGATCACATCATATATTCAATGACCCAGCCTTCACGGCTCTCTGGGGCAGAGAATTCCATAGATTTACAACCCTCAGAGAAGAAATTCCTCCTCATCTCAGTTTAAAATGGGTGACCCCTTATTCTAAGACTATGTCCCCTAGTTTTAGTTTCCCCTATGAGTGGAAATATCCTCTCTGCATTCACCTTGTCGAGCCCTCTCATTATCTTATAAGTTTCAATAAGATCACCTCTCATTCTTCTGAACTCGAAAGTTGATAGGCCCAACCTACTGAACCGATCCTCATAAGTCAACTCTCTCATCTCCAGAATCAACCTAGTGAACCTTCTCTGAACAGCCTCCAATGCAAGTATATCCTTCCTTAAATACGGAGACCAAAACCATACACAGTACTCCACATGTGGCCTCACCAATACCCCATACAGTTGTAGCACAACTTCTCTGCTTTTATACTCCATCCCCCTTGCAATAAAGACCAACATTCCAGTTGCCTTCCTGGTCTATATGTTTCCCTTGAGCTTCAGCAACTGGAATGCGCAGTGGAGCCTGACTAAAACACTGTACAGCTTCAGTATGACAACCTCACTTATATTATGTTGATTTGGCAATATAACTCAGCATTTTATTTGCATTGTTGATGCTGTTCCAGAATGACTGGATATATTAAATAGAGACTCTTCCTCCTGGATGGCATTCAGCCTCTTCCTTATCTAATTTGACTCCATTCATTGAGTATGTCCCCATTCTTTCCTCCAAGTGTAACATCTTTCAATTATCCATATTGAATTTCATTTGCCATAGTTCTACCCAATTGCAAATGTGATCTAGGTCTTTCTGCAATTCATTATACTTAACGATCACCCTCTCAGTTTAATATAGTAATATAACATTTATGTATTTATGTAGCACCTTTAACATTAAAATGACCCAATGCACAGGGAGATGACAATTAATCATTTACATATAATAACAACAACTTGCATTTATGTATAGCGCCTTTAACATAGGTTACAGAAATAGGGATGGGCAAGGCTATGTAGCGATTTGAAAACAAGGGTGAGAATTTTAAAATTGAGGCATTGTCACACCGGGAGCCAATCTAAACCAGCAAGCACAGGGGTGATGAGTGAACGGGACATGGGGCAAGTTAAGATATGGGCCGCAGAGGTTTGGATGACCACAAGTTTATGTAGAGTGTAAGATGGGAGTCCAACCAGGAGAGCATTAGAATAGTCAAGTCTAGCGGTAACAAAGACATGGATGAGGTTTTCAGCAGCAGATGAGCTGAGGCAGAGTTGTAGTTGGGCAATGTTACAAGGTGGAAGTAGGCAGTCTTGGTGATGGAGCGGATATCTGGTTGGAAACTCATCTCAGTGCCATTTAAAGGGGCTGCACACCCAAAAAAGAATTATAGGGAATGTTGCTTCAGTCTTCCTGATATTTAGTTAGAGGAAATTTCTGCTCATTCATTATTGGATGCCGGAGAAGCAGTATCACAAATCAGAGACAGTGGACGGGGTCGAGAGAAGTGGTGGTGAGGTAGAGCTGGGTGTCGTCAGCATACCTGTGGAACCTGATGTTGTGTTTTCGGATGATATCGCCAAAGGGCAGCATGTGGATGAAAAGTAGGAGGAGGCCAAGGATAGATCCTTGGTTGACTCCAGAGTTAACGGAGCGTGACTGGGAAGAGAAGCCATTGCAGGTGATTCTCTGGTTACGATTCGATTTGATGAGAATGGAAGCAGGTGAGTGCAGTTCCACCCAGCTGGATGATGGTGGAGAGGCGTTGGAGGAGGATAGTGTAGTTAACTGTGTTGACGGCTGCAGATAGGTTGAGAAGGATGAGGAGGGATAGTTTATCATGGTCATAGTCACATAGAATGTAATTTGTAACTTTGATAAGGCCGTTTCAGTACTGTGGCAGGGGGGAAACCTGATTGGAGCGATTCAAACATGAAATTGAGGGAAAGATGGGCATGGATTTGGGAGGTGACAAAATCTTGAAGGACTTTAGAGAGGAAAGGGAGGTTAGAGATGGGGCAGTAGTCTGCAAGGACAGAGGGGTCAAGTGTGGTTTTTTTGAGGAGAGGGGTGATGATGGCAATTTTGAATACAGATATGTATCTGAGCTGTCTTTTGCCTATTCACCTATAACACAAACCTGCTCATAATTTGGCACCATATTTGCAGTCTTGTTCAGACAACAAAGATGAGTTGTGTAGGAAATAGAACTTTAACATCAGTGCAGTAGAGGATGCTCTTTTAAGATTTGCATTAATGCAACCTGGACAGTGTACACAAAAGTTTACAGTTTCTTCATCCTATAATATTTTTGACCAGGGAGAGCTTTGATGTTGATACAAGGTCCAAAAGTGGAAAAGTGCTCATTTCCCAGCATTCATATCCCTCACTTTGATGAGCAAAAATCTACCCAAAGTGAAGAAATGTAGTAGCTGTTGTATGTAACAAATGTGAGACTATTTATCAGAATGCTATATATTAGTGAACAAATTGCACACTCTCTTGTATTCAGAAACTGAATTAAGAACTTTTAAACAAAGTTTCAGGCTAGATTTTCATCTCATCTGTCTGTGTTAAATTCAGCCTCAACAAAAATAATCTGCATTTAATACTTTAGCATAGATAAACATGCCATGGCACTTCAAAGGGACATAAGGAAACGTTAGATACTAAACCAAAGAAGGAGATATTATAAGGAGTGACCACAAGTCTGTTCAATGAGGGTCTTAAAGGAGGGGAGAGAGTTAGGGATAGGCAGAACGGTTTAGGAAGAGAATTCCAGAACATGGAGCAGTTATCTAATGGTGGGTGAAGTGAGTGGAGCCGCACAATGGGCCAAGATCAGAGGAACTGTGAGTTCAGTGGGGAAGATTACATAGATAGGGAGGGGCATGCCATTGAGGGATTTAAACACAAGGATAATATTTTTAATTTGAGGTGTTGGAAAGCAAGGATAGTGAGGACTGAGATGATGGGCAAGCAGGGCTTGGTGCAGAATAGGATATGAGCATCAGAGTTTTAGATGAGCAAAAGTTTATAGAGGGTAGAGAATGGGAGGCCGACCAGGAGAGCATTTGAGGTTGAGTCTTGAGTTGACAAGGCAGGGATGAGGGTTTTAGGGGCAGCTGGACTGGCGTATGGTTAGATGCAGGCAGTGTAACAGAGGTTGAAGTCTGCAGTCCTTGTGATGGGGAGTATATGAAGTTAGAAGCTCAGCTCCAGGTTGAATAGAAAGCTAAGGCTGTGACCAATCTTGTTCAGGCTGAGATAGTGGTTGGGGAGGGGGAAGAAGTCAGTGATGAGGGTGCAGAATTTGTGGCGGGGGACATAGACGATGGCTTTAGTCTTCCTAATTTACTAACCCAGCTCATTATTCCACTGCTCCTAAAATATCTAGACCACTGTAACTAGAAGATAGAACTAGATTATAGCTCAATGAATTAATGTTTTTGTAGTACACATGGAGATTAAAGAAATAGCACAGTGAGGTATATTGCTTGCAAGGATGAGAGTCTGCCATATGCAAATTAACATTCCTAATGGCCAGAGTAAGCAGAAAAGCTTGTTAAGGATCAGTAGCCTTTCAGGTTGGCTAGACCTGAACATCTTACAAAATATGCGTTCCTAGAAATGACAAGATGAAAATTTTACAGTACCCACATGCTATGTTCAACTTGTCCTTCGTAAGTTTGGTTATATTACACAATTGTGGAGGATAAAATATGTTTTTTTTATGTGCATTCAGTCACTTAATATTTGTGAATCTTATATCAAAAATTGAATAAATCCAGTTCAGTTTTTTAATGGCATGGCCATACCCAGTTTTCTCAGAAGCCTGGTGCGTGGCAACATCTCATTTCATTGGACCGTTACCTCATGGGTGGTACACAAAAAAAGTGGAAAACTGAAGTACTGTGCTTACACATTCATTTCATATTGTAATGAAATTCCATATACAAACTATTTATTTTTATAAGTTATAGCCACTAGAAATGTTGAGGTGACAGCTGTGCTGTTTGTGGACTTTTTTTGTTTGTAATAGAGATTGCAGTTGAAGACAGAGTTGAGCTGCTTAATTTGCATACATAGTTCCATCACTGTTTACCTGCCAGTTGTTACTTTTCCATATCAGGAAATTTTACAAAGCTGTTCAGACGCTGTGTAAGGACTGAATAGATATGATTAGATCTGTTATTCATTGAAACTATGAACTGTGCTTATTTTTTTCATATCCCATATACGATTCATTTAAATGTGGGAAGTTAAAGCAGTTTAATTTTATTATGTACCCTTATTAAATGCATTAACCAGTTGTATTTATAATTTAATAAGTTTTAAAATCTATTTGAATTGTTAATTTTATTCAAAAATGTATCCGTACATTTGGAAATGTTGGCTTTCATCGATTGGCTTCAAGAAAAATATAAATAATTCTAAAAACCTATTCTGAGTTAGCTGATCTCATCAGGGGTGCTGATATGAGTGCTGCAATTTGGTTCTGTGCCAATGGACTAGAACAGAGAAAAATATAAACCAGGGGTCCTGCTCCTGAACTTTAAAGAGAGGGGTTGAGGAAGACTTTTGTGAGCAGGAAGAGAGATGACAAGGCAGAGGGAATTAAGTGGAGAATTTCAGAAGGCAGTGGCATAATACATAAGAACATAAGAAATAGAAGCAGGAGTAGGCCATGTGGCCCTCGAGCCTGCTCCGCCATTTAATAAGATCATGGCTGATCTGACCATGGACTCAGCTCCACTTCCCTGCCCACACAGCATAACCCTTTATTCCCTTATCACTCAAAAATCTGTCCATCTCTGCCTTAAATATATTCAATGACCCAGGCTCCACAGCTCTCTGGGGCAGAGAATTCCACAGATTTACAACCCTCTGAGAGAAGAAATTCCTCCTCATCTCAGTTTTACATGGGCAACCCCTTATTCTGAGATTATGTACCCGAGTTTTAGTTTCCCCAATAAGTGGAAATATCCTCTCTGCATCCATCTTGTCGAGTCCCCTCATTATCTTATATGTTTCGATAAGATCATCTCTCATTTTTCTGAACTCCAGTGAGTGTAGGTCGAGTAGGTTGAGCCTATCTTCATAAGTCAACCCCTTCATCTCTGGAATCAACCTAGTGAACCTCTCTGAACTGCCTCCAATGCAAGTAATATCATTCCTTAAATACGGAGACCAAAACTGGACGCAGTACTCTAAGTGTGGTCTCAAAAATACCCTGTACAGTTGTAGCAGGACTTCTCTGCTTTTATCCTCCATCCCCCTTGCAATAAAGGCCAACATTCTGATTACTTGCTGTACGTGCATACTAACTGTTTGTGTTTCATGCACAAGGACCCCAGGTCCCTTTGTACTGCAGCAGTTTGCAATTTTTCTCCATTTAAATTATCATTTGCTTTTCTATTTTTTCTGCCAAAGTGGATAACCTCACATTTTCCTACATTATTCTCGATCTGCCAAATTTTTGTCCACTCACTTAGCCTATCTATATACCTTTGTAGATTTCTTGTGTCTTCCCCACAATTTGCTCTCCCACCCATCTTTGTATCATCAGCAAACTTGGCTACGTTATATTTGGTCCCTTCATCCAAGTCATTAATATAGATTGTAAATAGTTGAGGCCCCAGCACCGATCCCTGCAGCACCTCCTCTATCCATGCTAATATATTACCCCCAACCCCGTGAACTTCTATCTTATGCAGTGGTACCTTATCGAATGTTTTCTGGAAATCCAAATACACCACTTCCACTTGTTCCCCCTTATCCACCCTGCTCGTTACATCCTCAAATTACTCCAGCAAATTTGTCAAACATGATTTCCCTTTCATAAAACCATGCTGACTCTGCTTGATTGAATCATGCTTTTCCAAATGTCCCGCTATTGCCTCCTTACTAATGGACCCCAGCATTTTCCCAACCACAGATGTTAGGCTAACTAGTCTATAGTTTCCTGCTTTCTGTCTGCCTCCCTTTTTAAATAGGGGCATTACATTTGCGGTTTTCCAATGAGCTGGGCCCTCCCCAGAGTCTAGGGAATTTTGGTATATTACAACCAATGCATCCACTATCTCTGCAGCCACTTCTTTTAAGACGCTAGGATGCAAGCCATCAGGTCCACAGGACTTGTCTGCCTTTAGTCCCATTATTTTACCAAGTACTACTTCTTTAGTGATAGTGACTGTATTAAGTTCCTCCCTCCCTATAGCCCCTTTATTATCCACTATTGGGATGTTTTTAGTGTCTTCTACCATGAAGACTGATACAAATATTTGTTCAAAGTCTCTTCCATTTCCCTGTTCCCCATTATTAATTCCCCAGTCTCATCCTCTAAGGGACCAACAATTATTTTAGCTAACTTTTCCTTTTTATGTACCTGTAAAAACTCTTACTATCTATTTTTATATTTTGTACTAGTTTGCTTTCATAATCTATCTTCCCTCTCATTATTTGTTTGGTCGTTCTTTGCTGGCTTTTAAAAGTTTCCCAATCCTCTGGCCTCCCACTAGTCTTGGCCACATTGTTTTTAATTTGATACCATCCTTATTTCCTTAGTTAACCTCGGATGGTTATCCCTTCTCTTACAGTCTTTCCTTCTCATTGGAATATATTTTTGTTGAGAGTTATGAAATATCTCCTTATGGTACTGAATAAGTGGCTACTAATGATGGAGAATAGGGAGCAAGGGATGAGAAGTCCAGTGGTAGAAAAATAAAGGATGCTTTCAGTAATGGAAGGCACGAAGAAATCATTCAGGTAGCCTGGAGCTAGGCCATGGAGGGATTTGCAAACAAGGATGAAAATTTTGAAATTGACAGACTGGACTAGTAAGAGCTGAAGATGGATGCAAAGGAGAGACATTGGAGGAGTATGGAGCGGTCAATTATGTCTAACCTCACACATTTTGAATTCCCGCCTGAGTGAGATATTGGTCCAAACCCGAAACAGAGGCTGTTTCTGGAGAGATGGAGAGGAAATTGGAGTCAAAGAAAAACAAATAAAATTCTGAAATAAAAGTTATTTTATTTAACTGAAAAATCTTGCACTAACTTTGAGACTAAATTGGTGATCTCTTCATGTTAAAAAGGAAGAGGAAAGAGCTGCTATATTTAACTCGGGGAGAAAGAAAGTTGTGTATCATGTCATAAGGTTCCATAGTAAATTCAACTTCAGTAAATACAATAGCGATGACTGTGTGAAAAACAACGTTGTTTTCTCATACTGTCACATTATTCCACAAGCTATTGATCAATTTTAACAGGGTGAGAGCCGATCATAAGGAAATATTCAAAAATATTACTGATAATTCAAAACATTAATATTAAATGTACAGTAATTGAATAATATGTTGTAAATCTGTTTTTTTAATCCTCAGTCTTTTCTCGTGGCATAATTTTTGAGAGTGGATTTTTAAATTTAAAAACATAGATCACGGCAGAATAAATACCAAATATATATGATAGGGTACCAGAGACTTGATTAAAATCTGATACTTTTAGAAACATTTGAGAGAGATTTCCAAGATTAAGCCTTCGAGAGTGTATATCCTCTGTCGAAACTGAAATCTGTCATTGCTTTCCAACATGTCCCTAGCAACCTTTGCATCTCCTTTCGGCTCCAGGTGTTGTTGAGGTCTGTAACAACAAAAACAACTTGTATTTATATAGCGCCTTTAATGTAATTAAACGTTCCAACGTGTTTCACAGGAGCATTATAAAACAAAATGTGACACCAAGTCACATGAGGACATATTAGTGCAGATCTTGGTCAAAGAGGTAGGTTTTAAGGAGCATCTTAAAGGAGGAAAGAGAGGTGGAAAGGTTTAAGGAGGGAATTAGGGTTGCTCAAGAGGCCAGAATTATAGTAGTGCAGATATCTCGGAGGGTTGTGGGGCTGGAGGAGATTAGAGATAGGGAAGGGTGAGGCCATGGAGGAATTTGAAAACAAGGAACATTATATAACTGTCTCCATTTTGCCTTCCTGTACTTCTGTGACATGTGAATTCCCAAAAGGTAGTAATGTATAAGTGGAGGTGATTGAATCTCTTTACTGGTCTACACTGGTGTGATACTTGTTTTGCATAAAGTATATTTTATTAATGTTTTTGGATTTATCTGTGTGGTGTTCCATAATATAACAAGACCCGCATAATCACTTTAGCAAAAGTTAATAGGTATTTATTGATGTGAGTTAATGCACTGCAAATGGTAAGATAGATCAGTAGGGTTTCAACTGAAAGGACAGAGTTTTCCATTTGTGCTCTGACCAGCCTATAATTTCTCCCCATTCATTTTAAGGGAAAATCAAGAGCTGGTGAGCGCATAGCAAAAAAAACAGCTCATATCAAATAATGTGTCTCATACCCATTTGCCTGTATGTTACATAAGGAACAGCATGTGTTTTCACGATGCTTAAGGTTCATGAGTGATGTCTTGAAAGTCGACCTTTCATCTTTCCCGTGTTCCAAACTAAAGAGGCTAGTGACCTTTAGCTGTGTCTGGTTCCTTCTGGTATATGGTTTTTAAGATGCTGGTAGAACTCAATGTTCTCCTTTATGGTTGTGGTTACATCATTGAATCCCTTCTCTTTCCAGATCCTCATATTTCTGCAGATTGTGTTCAGCCACAAAGCAATCCTTGCCTTTGCATGCTTGGATTGGATATGTTCTTCCTGCACCAAAAATGGTGGCATTCCACAGCACTGTCTCTTCCACTACCACCTCTGTCGCTTGCTCAATAAAGCATCACTTTGAAGCAATTTGATTGTATAAATGCTATGTTCAGTTCTTACTCAGACATAGGTCTTAATACTGGAATTGAAACATTTTGACAATTTCAAAATTAGACTTTGTCCGAAATCCTAGCTGTAGCCTTTTTTTTATGTCATACTTCAAGGAGGGCACTAGGCCATGATATAAAATGTGGCAAAATGACAGATTTAAAATCTGCATGGAATCATAGGATGTGATAGCACAGAAGCAGGCCATCCATTCCATTAAGACTGTGCCAGTATTTTTCTCCATGAGCTATCTAATCACACTCTGCTGCTTCTTTCCCATTACTTATAATAATAATCTTTTTCAAACAGCTAATTCCCTTCTAAAAGAAGTAATTGACTGCTTCAAGAACAATTTGTGACAGAAAATTCCACATTCTAACCATCCTCTGTGTACATCATTTTTTCTATCCTGCCTTTTAATTTTTTTGTGATTATCTTAAATTTGTGATTATTGTCTTGTTGACCAATGGTTACCCTATCATAAGCCCTTCAAAATCTTATGATTTCCCTCATGTCACTGTTAACTTTCTCATCTCTAATAACAAAAGCCCTAATTTCATAACTCACTGGTTTTCATAACTATAACGCTCCAGCCCTGATAGCATCCGAGGTGAATGTACTCTGGTTCTTTTCCATTGTTTTTATTTTCCTCTTATAATGGGTTGTCCAAAACTAAGGACTTCTACCTCCTTGCTTTTGTATTTATGTGCCTAAGCTATAGAACCAAGGATTCTGTTTGCCTTTTGCGTAGCTTTATCTACTTGCACTGCCATCTTTAAGGACCAATGTATCTGCACATCAAGGATCCTCCACACCATGTAAAAAGGGAACGGGTGAAAGGTAGTTTCTTGGACTGTAAAGGTGTGAATGGTATTCTACAGGGGTTGCTGCCCTTTTTTACTACATGCATCATGATCTACACTTTAGGAACTGAAGGAACAATGTGCTGATCACACTAAATTATGGGGGTATAGCAGATTGTGATGAGAATTATGAAAGACTGCAGGAGGTCATACAAGTGTATTTCCTTTCCTTTTTCTTACTTCTAAAGTATATTACATCACCTTCTTCCACATTGCAAGACATCTGTTACATATCTGTCCTTCCTGCTGGCCTATTTACATCCTCCTGCAGATTGATAGCACTGCAGACCAACCACTCCATCAGAAGCTTAAATGACAACAGTTCCGCAATCTATCCATCCATCTCTCTCTTTCTTTCTTTCTTTTTCTCTCTCTTAGCTGGAGCCTATTTGTATGGAGTTAATAAATTGTCTCTTCATTATTTTAATAAAGTTATCCTGTAGCAATATACAGCATTGGTCAGGCCTCACTTGGAATACTGTGCACATTTCTGCAGTGCGTTGTGTTTGAACACTGGTATTGCATGGTGAAATTTTAGGGATCATTTGTAGCAGAGCTGGAAAAGGTACAGGAGCTGGTGGCATTATTAAGGAACTAGATAATAAAATAGAGAATAGATTCATAGAGCTGAGACATTTCTCATTGGAATAGTTTATCAATGGACATTATAGGAGCAAGTAGCTTAGATCTCCAAGGTCAAGTTGAACAAATATATGAGTATTTATTGTTTATGGGTAAATAAGTGTAGTGGTTATAGTACTGGACAAGCAATCCAATCCTACCATGGCAAGTGAAATTGAATTCAATTAATCAGATAATTTGTAGACTGGCACCAGAAAAAAAAGCACCAGGAAAACTGCAAGTTTGTTACAAAAACCCAGTTGGTTCATTACTGTCCTTCAGGGAAGGGAACCTGTTCACCTCCGCCATGCCAGCCTACAAATAATTTCAGTCCCACACTACATGGTTCACTCTTAATGCTCTCTGATGTGGCCCAGCAAGCTATTCACTTGTACAAATAATTGCTAGCGGTTCATCACCACCTTCTTGGGGGAAACTAGGGGTGGGCAATGAATGCAATCTTGCTAGTATTACACACATCCCAAGAATAAATAAAAAAAAGATGTATTTTGAAGAGAAATGTATCATTGGTTACAACTGCTAGGATAACAGGAAGGTAGACTAAATATCTTAAATTTCCTGGTTTATCCTTTACTCCTGTTTTAAAGATGGGTGTTGCATTTGCTGTCTCCCAGTCCTCTGGCAATTCTCTTTTTCACAGAATTTTGGACAATTATTGTCAGAGCCTCCAGTGTTTCTTCCCCAAGTTCCCTCGGGATTCTTGAATGTAAACCATCAGGTCTTGATGGTTTATCTATCTTGGTTCGAGTAACTTCCTTAGTCCCATCTCTCTTTGAATAACAACAACAATTTGCATTTATATAGCATCTCTAATGTAGGGAACCATCTTAAGGTGTTTTAAGGAATCAGCTCTGGCAGTTCTGCAATCCCAATATCCACCTCCTCTGTGAAAAATGAGGCAACTTTCTTATTTAGTCTGTCTACCATTCCCTCATTCTCCACTGCAAGTTTTCCTCCTTCATCTCATAGCATGACAACCCCAACCTTGATAATCTTTTTGCTACTAATGTGCCTACAGAAACCATTTTTGTTACTCTTTCACTAATACTCCCTCTTAGCCTTAGTACTTAGTGAGGGCCTATTACAGGTGCTATATAAATGCAAGTTGTTGTTGTATACAGTAAGTATAATGAATGTGTGGTTTACAAAAACAGAAGTAAACTGATTAGCTATTGGGAAAGGAACAGTTTTGTATTTTATGGGTGTGGTTGGTCATTTGAAATAAAAATCAAGAAAATCATTTGTGAAGTACAGCGGAATTTCCTGCTGCAGGCTGTTCGATTTTTAGGTAGTAAGCCTAAAAAGGGTGGCAGTCCTAACCCTCCGTTCACTTTGTACCCTCTAGTTTACAATGGTCAGCAATGAAAGCATCCACCTCAAACAGGCAGTTGTTTCATTTAAATATTAACTTGAGGGATGTTTTTCCTGCATGTCATTTCCTGCCATTCTGATGTTAATCACATTCTTGGGACATAAGGTTGCTGGGTGGTGATACTTATACTGGTATACCCAATAATATTGAGGTAAGTGTATCTTTCCTGCTGGCACTTAGGTTCTCAGAACTGTTATGGCAATTGTTGTACATTAGTTCTTTTTTGTTCCCATAACAATTAGTGGTACTAATGGAAATCCCCCTCTCAGATTTCTTTGGAAGAAGAGGGAAGCTTGCAGACGGAAGCTTACAGAGAATGCCAGGCACATCTGGCTGCACAATAGGTGTTCTGTGATACCTATGGGCACCACTCACTCGCCAGTACCCACACACCTCCATCTCCAGACAGAGGTGAACATTTTTACTTTGGCAGACAGTGCAGGTAAAGGCTTTTCTTCCCAAAGGACTTCAGACAGGAAACCCATCAGCACTACTAAGTTATGTGTTATCTCCTCAGTAGCGCCTCAATTACAGTGTGTTGTGCTTTCAGCAGCACTGCACGAAAGACATATCACTACTACTACAACAACAACTTGGATTTATATAGCGCTTTAACGTGGTAAAATGTCCCAAGGTGCTTCACAGGAGTGTTATAAGACAAAAAAATAATAATTTGACATCGAGCCACATCAAAAGAAATTACAGCAGATCAAAGAGGTATGTTTTAAAGAGCGTCGTAAAGGAGAAAAGAGAGGCAAAGAGGCGGCGAGGTTTAGGGAGGGAGTTCCAGAGCTTAGGGCCCAGGCAATTGAAGGCACAGCCACCGATGGTTGAGCAGTTATAATTAGGGATGCTCAAGAGGGCAGAATTTGAGGAGCGCAGACATCTCGGGGGTGGGTGGGGGATAGAGTAGCCTCATTGGCAGCACTTGCCAAGATGTCACCAACTAATTCTACAAGCCCTGACTGTGGGAAATTGTCATCTCATGGACTGGGTCAGCAGAGAGACAGATGCAGAACTGTGCCAATTGCTGCAAGGAAACTGCAGTTACCATCCAGCGTATGGCTGCCATATTCATGACAATACTGAGCAGCTGTGACCTGAAACATAGCGCCACTTCCTTGCAGGCATGCCACAATGTTAAATTTATTTTCACCCCTGTGGGAAAGTACTTGAGGATCGTGTCATGGGGAAACACAAAGGAATGTCTCCTCGCAACCAGCTCATGTTGAACCACCCTCACTTCAGCAACTAGCAAACCAAGGGTTCGGAGCTGGGCTGCTCCAGCACTTGCCTGCAGGCTCATGCCTGCACTTTGGGTTTGCTTTCCTTTTCTTTTTGCTTGTTCTCTTCTTGTCCCCTGTTCTTTCAATCTTGGTAAAGGATGATAATCGATTGAGATGCCGTTTGAGACTCTCCAAAGATATTTACAACATTGTTCTTCAATTGTAGCTTCCTCTTCTTAATTGGCTCATTCCTTTTAAATTTTATTTACATTTAAATTTTATTTAAATGTACCTGGGGTGAGTTTGGTGAGGGGCCTTCAGTTTTCTTCACCCTGGCCTTCAGCTGATAGGAAAGTCACAGTGACTTCTTAGAAAACTTTCATTATCTCATTTTCCCTGTTCTTGGCATTGAAATGAGCCTGTGGGTTCTGTACTGTACCAAATAAAATCTCAGCTATCAGCGACTATTGATTCACGTTAACAGTGTGTGATTAGCTTTACAGCCATTAATTTGTGACAATCAAATAGGCAAGCATGCGATGGGTACATTCATGAAGAATTAAAATTGTGTTACAACGGTACAATGTTTTACTCAGATTAAAATATTCAATGTTTGGTAAATGCTTTTTGGAAATCTGAAATAACATAATTCCGAAAGATTAACTTTCTTGATCTCTGGGAAAGCTTTGTCATCCACTTGCTTTTCTTTTCCCTATTTTCTCCCTCTTCAGGTCATGTTGGGCACACCTGTGGTCAAGAAGATACGTGAGCGACCTGCTCCCAAACCTCTACCTATGCTACTTTTCAAGGAGATACTAGAAAACCATTCACCTTTTAATTTTACTCTTCATCCCCATGGGAAGTTACTTGGTCTCAACTCAGTGACTCCCCATATTATCACAGCTGAGATTGGGTGTAAAGTGGAGTGATGCATGGCACCATACTGTGGCACCACAGATCTGTGCTCCAATGCACTGTGCAACCATTCTATTTTTCTTGACATTCTTAATAGTGTTCTACAAACAATTTTTAAAAAAATGAGACAAAAGTACAGAACTCAAAGCAAAAACCACTGAGCAAAGTATTATTGAGAATAAAAACCTATAAATGTCAAACACTTGTCACAGAAGAATTTCAATATTAGATACAGGATCTACTTGGGACTTGGAACAGTCAAAAGAGAAATTACTTTAATATTGAGGAATGTAAAATAATATATATCAGTTTTAAAATGACAAATTACACAATGTTGGATACATTAAAATGGAGCAAGTGAAGAATGATATTTGGAAGCATGGCTACATTTCAGTGGAGCATCAATTACCTTTAGAAATAGGATATCTGGGTAGATCCATATTACTGAGGCCCAGAGCAATGTTACTAACAGTCTATCATTCAATGCAAGGAAATGTTAAAGTTGAATTTCAGGTAAGCTATAAATTTCAAAACCTATATGCAACACTATTCATTTTGAACATGTGTAAGGCCTCCACAACTACCTCTTGGTGTTCAGCCTCTTCCTTCAGTGGCAGGGCTGAATGAACTTGGCTGCAAACTTCTCCATAGCCTCTAAATATTAATTGACCATATGCGAAGCTAGTTTTGGGCTCCATATTTACCATGTGTACGTAAAGAGGTATTAAGCTTCAAAGAAGAAACAGGATAGTTTTAAGTCATAGACATTGACTTATAAAGACAGTATATAGAAGCTCTGCTTGTTCTTCGAAATACGATTGAGGGGATGATAAATCATTTTACCCCCTTAAATTATAAAATAAATGGATGTGGTGTGGCTACATTTTCTGTGAGCAGGCAGGGGATATAATTATAAATGAAAGAAACTGCAAGCTAAAGATACCAAAAGATGCAACTAAACATGCCATGCTAACTTGAGAATAAACTATGACATAGGGAAGGGATTGCTGCTCTTGTTTAAATAATTCAAAGACAAAATACAATAATTCAAAATCAGTAGTTTGCAGAAGAAGATCTGTTTGGAGCTGAGACCGAAGAGAATTGAACTTGGCTCAATTTGCAATGTAATATTCAAAGCTAACTTAATAAAAAATGGTGTTGCGATCCTTAACAGGTTAACACGTAGTCTAGAGATAATTTATAGTGAGATCTGTAATGACAAGTTTTCTAAAAACACTGGAATGAAAATGTTGATTTTGATAGTCTAATATCTCCACTGATACATATTGAACTTCCAGTTGAAGGATAAAACTGAATTTCAGCCTCAACTGGCATTTGAACTCAGATTTCTTCAATAGACATGTTCTGCCACTTCTCAACTGAACTGCTTTGTGTTCTTGAAGGAACGTTTTGCATCAATGAAGCCCTTTGTTGTAAAAAAAAAAAGAAACGTGTAAATTAAATCCTGCCCAACTAAACTGTACAATCCTGCTAGCCATCATGCAGCAACATTAGAGCATATAGAGAAGATTGCAGCCAAGATCTGTCTGGAGTAAAAATAAAACTGGGGCTAACCGTGGTTAAATCCAAAGAAGAGGCATATAAATTGGCCAAAAAAAGCAGCAAACCTGAGGACTGGGAGAAATTTAGAATTCAGCAGAGGAGAACAAAGGGTTTAATTAGGAGATGTGTGAAGAGAAAAAGGTTGGTGAAGACAAACGTGGATCCTTTGCAGTCAGAATCAGGTGAATTTATAACGGGGAACAAAGAAATGGCAGACCAATTGAACAAATACATTGGTACTGTCTTCACTAAGGAAGCCACAAATAACCTTCCGGATATACGAGAGGTCCGAGGGTCTAGAGAGAAGGAGGAACTGAAGGGAATCCTTATTAGTCAGGGAATTGTGTTAGGGAAATTGATGGGATTGAAGGCTGATAAATCCCCAGGGCCTGATAGGCTACATCCCAGAGTATTAAGGAAGTGGCCCTAGAAATAGTGGATGCATTAGTAATCATTTTCCAACATCCTATTGACTCTGGATCAGTTCCTATAGACTGGAGGGTAGCTAATGTAACACCACTTTTTAAAAAAGGAGGGAGAGAGAAAACAGGGAATTATAGACCAGTTAGCCTGACATCGGTAGTGGGGAAAATATTGGAATCAATTATTAAAGATGAAATAGCAGAGCATTTGGAAAGCCGTGACAGGATCGGTCCAAGTCAGCGTGGATTTATGAAAGGGAAATCATGCTTGACAAATCTTCTAGAGTTTTTTGAGGATGTAACTAGTAGAGTGGACAAGGGAGAACCAGTGGATATGGTGTATTTGGACTTTCAAAAGGCTTTTGACAAGGTCCCACACAAGAGATTAGTGTGCAAAATTAAAGCACATGGTATTGGGGATAATGTATTGACGTGGATAGAGAACTGGTTGGCAGACAGGAAACAGAGAGTCGGAATAAATGGGTCCTTTTCAGAATGGCAGGCAGTGACTAGTGGGATGCCGCAGGGTTCAGTGCTGGGACCCCAGCTATTTACAATATACATTAATGATTTAGATGAAGGAATTGAATGTAATGTCTCCAAGTTTTGCAGATGACACTAAGCTGGGTGGCGGTGTGAGCTGTGAGAAGGATGCTAAGAGGCTGCAGGGTGACTTGGACAGGTTAGGTGAGTGGGCAAATGCATGGCAGATGCAGTATAATGTGGATAAATGTGAGGTTATCCATTTTGGTGGCAAAAACAGGAAGGCAGAATATTATCTGAATGGTTACAGATTAGGAAAAGAGGAGGTGCAACAAGACCTGGGTGTCATGGTACATAAGTCATTGAAAGTTGGCAAGCAGGTACAGCAGGCGGTGAAGAAGGCAAATGGCATGTTGGCCTTCATAGCTAGAGGATTTGAGTATAGGAGCAGGGATGTCTTACTGCAGTTGTACAGAGCCTTCGTGAGGCCATACCTTGAATATTGTGTTCAGTTTTGGTCTCCTAATCTGACGTTCTTGCTATTGAGGGAGTACAGCGAAGGTTCACCAGACTGATTCCCGGGATGGCAGGACTGAGCTATGAGGAGAGACTGGATCGACTGGGCTTGTATTCACTGGAGTTTAGAAGAATGAAAGGGGATCTCATCGAAACATATAAAATTCTGACGGGATTGGACAGGTTAGAGGTAGGAAGAATGTTCCCAAAGTCCAGAACCAGGGGTCACAGTCTAAGGATAAGGGGTAAGCCATTTAGGACCGAGATGAGGAGAAACTTTTTCACTCAGAGTTGTTGACCTGTGGAATTCTCTACCGCAGAAAGTTGTTGAGGCCAGTTCGTTAGATATATTCAAAAGGGAGTTTGATTATAGCCCTTACAGCTAAAGGGATCAAGGGGTATGGAGAGAAAGCAGGAAAGGGGTATTGAGGTTGAATGATCAGCCATGATCTTATTGAATGGTGGTGCAGGCTCAAAGGGCCGAAAGGTCTACTCCTGCACCTAATCTCTATGTTTCTGCCCTGCTACTGAATGAGGAGGCTCAAAACAAAGAGGTAGTTGTGGAGGCCTATCGACCATACACAGGTTTAAAAATGAATAGTGTCGCATATAGGTTTTGAAATTTATGGCTTATCTGAAATTCAACTTCAATATTTCCTTGCATTGAAACATGCCAAGCATCATAGGTATTAAGTGATATATGGGCAACAACTGTGATGGACATATGATGGACGTATATGCTTTAAAAAGGAAATCCAATTTTCAGAAATATTTACCACATTTATTTAGCACATTTATTTTGCTTATCAAGTATTTGTACTCTGAGGATCTCAAGGCCCTCACCTCGTAAGAAATGTATTTTCTGTCCTCTTCTGCCCTCCCTATATACTAATAATGCTTTAAAAACTTTACTAGGGACACAGCAGAACCTCCAAACTTAAAAAAGATAACTGTTTTTGTAGAAAATGCTAACCCTAAATGTTTACCCATTATGTACGATATAAAAACTGTTAAACCCTAATAAACTAAAGAAGACCATGGGTTCCTTACATGGGTAAGTTTTGTACAGGTTTTCCATGTCTTTGTAACCAAAAACAATTGTCCTTTCCTCACTCGTAAAACAATAATGGAAAAACCACTTGCCAAACACCACGCTGTAATTGTTCTAGTATGTCCTGAATTCAGGGTTCACTGGGGGTGAAATTGGACTTCAGTGACAGTGCAAAATGGACGATGGTGAATTGGCAACCCATTCAATTTTCTTCTTTGTTGACTTCAATGGAAAAGAAAAGTGAAAAACAGGCTGCCAATTCGCACGATCGCCAAAGACCAATTTCACAACTACAGGTGTATGATTGAAAATTTGACTACAATCAGTCAAGCAATAAATTTTAATAACCATAAACATACTACAACTTCTTCACAAAAAGAACAATGAATAAAGAGATGTCTGGCAAAATTTTCTTTGTTATTGATCTTCTATCTACAAATCTACAAGGCTGTATCAGACCAAAGTCATTTTATATTGAGCTAAAAGCTGAATGTTGAATGGTTAAAAAAATCTGACAAGTAATTTGCTTAAATTCAAATCTGTTCTATTGAATTTTGTTCCAGAGTGGTTAGTCAAGCCATTTTATTTAGATTTTAAATTCAGTATTCAAAATCTTTGATCATTACAAAATGGTTAAAGAAATGGGAAAGCAAATGTTACTTGACAGTTTTAAAAATTGAAAGTGAGTTTTATCATTTTTAATAAATGAATCTTGTCCCTCCAGGTACATTTTGCTTTAACCAATTGAGTTCTTAGTGTCTTTCATTTGCAGTGTACTGTGCCATGTTTTCAATGCTACAGTAAGTTTCCAAACTAAGGTATTCAAAGATTTTTTTTGGAGGGGGGAAGCTATATAGAAATTAGCAGGTATTAAAAATGTTTTGATTATTTCATTTTCTCCTCTTGTCTTTCTGTGGTGATACACATGTTGTCTTTAATTTTGTTGATGAGGAGAAGTATATTTTACCCTTCAAGCCTCGGGAGGCTTTCATTTTATTCTTTCATTTATTAAACCAAATGGTATGTGCTTTGTTTTTTACATTTTGTGTCAATGTTTTTTATATTGTCAGTGAGTATTATATACAAATGTTAACGTGTGCGACTCGGCTAGAGTTCACCAGGTATCTGTTTCTTTAATTCATTCGAAAATTTCGTCATCGGAACCCTGGCAATGTCTGTCTTCTCTGTTCTGCAGAAATGTTGAAGGAGTTGAACCAGCAGCGCAGAGCGAAAGAGTTTACAGACCTGAAAATAACTGTTGAAGGCAAAGAGTTTGAAGTCCATCAAAATGTTCTAGCTTCCTGCAGCTTATATTTCAAGGAACTGATCAAAAGGTTTGCCTTCCTCAAGCTGTGATCTGGTCGGTTCTTTTGTAGGGTTCATTCGTGTTGCTTTCCTCTCTTGCAGGGTTATGAAGATAGAACCTCTTGTCACAGGGCCAGTAGCCATTCTTTTTATCATTTCAGATGAATGTATTTCTAAATTGAAACTAAACCTAGGTTTATTTACCTATTATATTTTTAATTAATAGCTGCTTCAATTTGGAGTGAAGAAATGAGATGTTCCATGACTGAGGACCCCTATTTATTTAACAAAGACTTGCTCTTTGGAGACTTTTCCTTGTTTTGTTTTAAACTACACAAACATGTTATACTGTTGCCTTAAATTCACTTCTATTTTTTGCAGTTTGAGGAAAGATCATTTTGAACTATCAACAGCAGCTTGCCAAGAAATATATTACTATGCATCACCTTGACAACAGAATTACTGCGGTGTTCTTCTTCACATAACTAACCAGCATTGCCTAATCATTGAAGCCCTTAGTTTGCATTATGTCAAAAAGATTATGGGAAATTAAACATGCCAGTTTTGCAAAATTACATACATAGCAATAAATAAAATATGTACAAAGCAAACCATTAAATTATATTAGTGTCAGACACTTATTTGACTTGAGCATCTTTATAATTTGGGTTTAATGTAATCTGTTATGAAATTATGACATAATTGGCATATATTGATACATTACAAGGAAGTAGAGCTATATAAATGCTGTACAGGTACGACCATAATGCTAATTATAAGGATTTTTTTCAATTCTGTGCTGCTAGGAAGTAAATGGAAATTATGGCTGGAATGACTTTTGGCTTTATAAGACCTTTACTTTGTGTAATTATTTTTTAGCTTGCTTAAATTTTTATTAACTACTCCAATCAATCTAGTGTAATGAATATCCTTAGATATACCACGCTTAAGTTGGACAACTAACTCCTTGAAGATTGCATGACATCAGATGAAAGTAAGGTTATGGAAAATGTTAGTTCAATATATGAAATTTAATATCAGTTTTTGGTTTATATTCTCATGTAGTGAACTGCATTTTCAATGAACTATTATTTTAAACTCTGTTAAGTATTATTGAGGTTAAATTGCTGGATCATGCTACAAGCAATTAAAGTAATGCTTCTTACTTGTGTTAAAGAGTAGATTGTTAAAGGTTTATATGAACTTTTACTGACAACTAGTTAAAAGCACTTGGTATAAAGAAACAGTATTATAATTTCTAAAATCCAGCTGTAAGTTTAATTTATGCAATGTATATGTTTTCTGCATAACTTGGATATTCATTCTTTCAACTTAACTGTATCATACAGGCTATTTATATGAGTTTGTTATTCATGAATATTTCCTCTGCGGGACTATTAGTGAACTATATGGAACAAACAGTCATATATAAATATTTAGAGGCAGGGAGAGGTTAAAGTTAAAATACTTTTATATATTTGGTGTTAATTCTGGAGGTACTTCAGTATAAGGTGGGGTTTACATGCTGTTAATTTAATTTTGTTGAAATATCTCGAAGAAAGAGCTGCTTTCATTTGACACTGTAAGCAGTGAATTTTTAAAACATGTTTCCACAATTTTAGGCTGCACCTAGCATTGGTTTTTTTATTGTGATATTTTACAATTTTTTATATAAAGCATTAATATTAGAACATTTGCACAGAATCTGTAAATGTCTACCTTTGACACTTCTACACCTGCTGAACTTCATAATCATCATCTTTCATTTATCCTGTACATAACTCAGGATAGATGTGCCGTCTAAAGGGGAAAATCATAGAGCAGTACAATACTTCCTTATGATCTTTGCTCACTGTAGCTTTGTGAGAGCCAAATGGCTCGTCAATCTTCCCATGCTCTATACGACTCATACTCTCAAACAGTCCTTTTCTTCTTTTGCCAGCAGGAATTCATTACTGTTGCTCTTCCACTAGGAAACTTTTGAAAAATTATTTTTCACTTTGTGAAGTGGTTCTATATTCTCTTGAGAGCCACAGCTTATGTCTTTAAGCTTTATGATCTTCAACTCGGGTCAATTTAAAGAAGTTTTGATGTCAGTATTTTTTCATGCAAAATTTATGTTCTTTGAAATCAAAATCACAAAAGAAAAAAATCACCTAGGTATACATCCAGCACAGGACATTGCGGCCAATTGTGGCACCAATCTCTAAAAGAGCAGCTCTATTGGGAAAAAAGATAATCAAGCTCTTCTATGGATTTAACCTCTTTCCTCCAGGTATTGCTCTATGGCCCCAGCTTTGAAAGGAACACAGGACATCTGTAACAGCTATTATACCTTATCATCCGTTATATCTGTGTTGACTCTTCTGCATACCCTCTCATTTCTTTCCCTAAATTGGAGATGAGAGTGAAGAATGGTCTCCTGACCCGGACTCTCCATTACCTCCTGGGTAGATCTCATTGGATGAGCTCAATACCTAAATCACATCAGGTTTGATATACCGATGCTGATAAGCACACTGTACATCATGACTCCGTTTGTAACCTATTGAAATTACTTATGTCCTCAGGGTTTCCAGGATTCCCACTGTCTATTCCAGTGTAATCTATCAGCAATTTGATTTAGGGAAGCCTGAATGTAATCTTTTCCACTGAAGAAGCTGTTTTTGTTAGTTCCTTTTTTGAAAAAGCATCAATGGTTTTCCTTATGTAGAAAAAGTATACAGTGTCTCTTGCACACAGAGTGAGCCTTCTTTTCCCTTGAAAAGGAATAAAAAATATTGGATGCATTGAGCAAGGATATTTCTCCTGAATACTTCCCAAATGGTGGCATAAATTACTAGGAAAAATATATTTGCCAGCAGATGGTGCAGATTCAGTATGTAGCCAGCAGGCCCCAGACCTCCTGTGCACATCTGCTAGTATAATGTTGTCTGCAAAATTGCTTCACATTTGTTGGTGCTTATGTATGGAGTCTGGTTCAGTTCTTCCCAGAATCTTCAACTGACAGCTTGGTGCCTTAGGCTATTCAGTAATGATTTCTTATTCTCAGTGTGGATAATCCCACGGTGTCTAGAAAATCATCCACTCCAAAAGTGTAAAATACCAAGTTGAAAATTTATTTGTGGTGTCAGAATAATAAATCCTGTGACTTAAATTGTGATAGTCTGACAGTTTTGCTTTAATTGCATTTTTTTACTTAATTAGAACCTTAAGCCAAGCTCCATTATTCATCTGCCATCTTTTTTGGCTCACCCTCTGCATAGGAACTCTCAGGAAGAATATCCCCTGGTTTCAAAATTTATGAGAGGTGTCTAGAAGATGACACTCTTTGTTCGATCCATGACAACACAAACATATGAACTTTCTTTCCAGTTATGATATGGAGGTTAATTTCTTCAGTATCAAAACAGTCACAAATTTGCCTTTGGTCGCTATACATCGAGTCACTGAGTTATGTGAGTCTGCCATATTATTTTGTGCTTGGATTTACTATTCTTAGCCCCTATCCAAGATCTTTGCCTAAAACTGTTTCAGGGTTACCTTTTTCCAAAAGGACTCTGGTGACAAACAAGGTTTCCTGCACCACATCACTTAGAATCATAGAATCATAGAAATTTACAACACGAAAGGAGGCCATTTCGGCCCATCGTGTCTGCGCGGCCGACCAAGAGCAATCCAGCCTAATTCCACTTTCCAGCCCTTGGTCCGTAACCCTGTAGGTTACGGCACTTTAAGTGCACATCCAAGTATTTTTTTAATGTGGTGAAGTTTTCTGCCTCTACCACCCATCCAGACCCCCCCCCCTCCCCCCCCCCCCCCCCCATCCTCTGGGTAAAGTAATTTCCACTCATATCTCCTCTAAACCTCCCCCTAATTACTTTAAATATATGCACTCTAGTTGTTGACCCCTCTGCCAAGGGAAACGGGTCCTTCCTATCCACTCTATCCAGGCCCCTCATAATTTTATACACCTCAATCAGGTCTCCCCTCAGCCTCCTCTGTTCCAAAGAAAACAGACCCAGCATCTCCAATCTTTCCTCATAGCCAAAATTCTCCAGTCCAGGCAACATTCTTGTAAATCTCCTCTGCACCCTTTTGAGTGCAATCACACATCTTTCCTGTCATGTGGTGACTAGAACTGCACACAGTACTCCAGCTGCAGCCTAACCAGTGTTTTATACAATTCAAGCATAACGTCCTTGCTCTTGTATTCCATGCCTCGACTAATAAAGGCAAGTATTCCATATGCCTGCTTAACCACCTTATCTACCTGGCCTGCTACCTTCAGGGATCTGTGGACCTGCACTCCAAGGTCCCTTTGTTCCATTACACTTTTCAGTGCCGCACCATTTAATGTGTATACCCTTGCCTTGTTAGACCTCCCCAAATGCATTACCTCATACTTATCCAGATTGAATTCCATTTGCCACTGTTCTGCCCACCTGACCAGTACATTGATATCTACCTGCAGTCCACAGCTTTCTTCTTCATTATCAACCACACATTTTAGTGTCATCTGCAAACTTCTTAATCATAACCCCAGCATTCAAGTCCAAGTCATTGATATGTACCACAAAAAGCAAGGGACCCAGCACTGAGCCCTGCGGACGCAGCCTTCCAGTCACAAAAACACCCATCAACCATTACCCTTTGCTTCCTGCTTCTGAGCCAATTTTGGATCCAGCTTACCACTTGGAGACTGAATATCATATTTCACGATGTCGTTATATTTCAAACCCTTGAATCCTGTGTCAGCAGATAAAGATTTATCTAACTAGACAATGATTGGTATAATTTGATTGCATTTTCAATAATGCAATTTCTAAGCAACATATTACCAGATCATTTTATGAATCACGTTTAGTTTTATATTATAATGAATTGGAAGGCTGAGAACTGGCAGAAAAAGTAAAAGCCCATTTCTCAACATCAAAACATTTACAGCAACACACCCTTATAAAGCAACCCCACACCAGTAAACAGTTATTGTTTGGATTTGTCTTAGAGAAGATACATTCTAGTGTATGGGTTTTTGCAGCAAACCAAAGATCAAATCATAAATAGCCTATGTCAATTTTTTCACTGTTTGTGGAGGATAAAAGAATAAGGAATAATGTTAGGAATCTTATTTCTGATGTTCTGTTGCTTATTTTTAACACATCCTCCTTCTGTTTTTCCATCATACATCTTTGATATGGAAACATTTTAGTAATGTCTTTGCTTTGCAAGGCAGTCTGATCTGCTCTGTCAAATGGAGCTGAGGACTGTCTATGCGAAAGTTCATAGAGTGAGGGAAGATCATATAGCTCTTGTGAGGCTACATCAAGCAAAGTTTTTAAAAGGAAGCTATCCTTTAGTGTTCCTCCCAATGCTGCGTAATGGAAACACCGTTATGTTAAAAGATAAATACCAATTAAAGAATGGGAAAGACCTTAGCAAAGGTAGGTCTTGTTTTCAGATACACTTACCTGTACTGCTCTCCTGTAAATAGCCTGATTGATATATTTCTATTTTAAGTGGCCCTGGAAAGATGGATGAGAAAATCTTTTTCACTAGGTTGATTTATGTATGATTTTTCATTCTTACCCTAATAGAAAACTAATGTTCTTATTATAGGGTATTTAGCATCTCACTTTTGCACAGTGAATTGCAGATGCAGTTATATTTTCATTTTTTGTGTCCCTTTTTATTAGTCAATCATTCCGCTGATTTTGCTTGCAGCATTTTTCTGACACGAGTCTGAGCAGATGAAATCTTTCATGGGAGGATCAAAATCTTTTGCCTTGCTTTCAATTATGCATTTCAATGGATTTACTAATAGTATACAATAGGTACTTTGTCCACAGGATGTTGTTTGAATTTGAACAAAGATTCTTTATGCTTTATGTTGTCTTTTACAGCACTATTTCAGTATTTAACTATTTCAAAACTCAATTTTCTTTCTTTGAGGTGTTGCAGCTGACTTGAGGGTGACAGTAAATGGGTAATACTATTTAAACATTATTGCAGGAAAAAAATAATCATCAGAGGAAAGGGTGAACAGCAGTTCCAGAATTCTATTTGGAGAAAATAATTCTGTGTTTCAGAGAGCCTATTATGATGACAGTATCCAGCAGACAGACTGTCTTTGTTCTGTTATGAAATATGAAGTGCAAGCTTAACCGTGCATGAAATGTTGAAATAAACTGCTCTAATATTTCCTCTGATGTTTTGAATTAGGTAAGACACAATAATGTTACGATTGGTATGATTCCAAATCAGTGTTAGTTTTTGTGAACCGAAAATAACTAAACATGTTCATGTTGAGGCATATTATTTCCTTTACAGTACTTGTGCTTGTCGTGTAGTTTTTGATAGCTGTCATGAAGGTGACTTATTGAGATTCCTGACACAGAAGTCCTTTGAAGGAGTGAAATAATGTGTACTGTTGTGCTTGGCTACTTGTAAGTTTTATGCAGTTCAAATCGAATCATCAGCATTTGAAAAATCGCATAAAGGAAAAGTGTAATACTCTGAATCGCATGTCAACAAATCAGTCAGTTTCAAAAGTAAATGGATTACATATTTGTTACATGTGGCTGAAATACAAAAGCTACAAATAATAAATTTAAGGACAGCTTTTTGGCTGTCACTTTGCTGTTTAATGGGAAAGAAATCTAGTGCAGAATGTAGAAGTAAAATGGGTTCTATAGATTTCATATTGCACACTACTAAATATTTTATTTTGTAGGTACTGATGTTTGAAAATATGTGGTTGTGGGTAGAGTGACTTTTAAAAGACTAATGAAGATAGTAAATGTTGGTAATCCAGTTGAATAATCATTTGTTTTCGCTTTCTAATTACTAACATTTTGTGAATGTAGGCTGAACATATTTGTATAATCTTGTGAAAATTTAAAGTATCCTAATAATGAAAAGCGGGATAATCAGTGATCATTTTTTAAATTTCCAAATGCTTAGTAAGTTCAAACATAAGAGCTATTCAAATCATAGATCAGCATAAGTCATATATTACACACAGCAGGTAACCCTTTGAGGACTGAAGTAGCATTTTACGACATCATAACATTTACAATTCCTTTCCTTTCTTTATTTGCAGGATGGAGTATTGACCACAACAGTCAACGTTGTTTGTTGTTTCAGCTGTTGTTCTCATCTCTTCCCATTGTTACTTGTTTTATGCTATCTAGGGGTCATTTAAAGTGGCCTTCCTTGTGGATTAGTTACTGTTGTATTTGTCTGCAAGTCATTTGGTTGACCTATTAATGTCCAAATGAATGTGTTGCCTATTGCAGTGTTTCCTCAGCTGAACTGACCCCATGTTTCCTTCCTTCCTTCCTTCCTGATGTCTTCATTACTAATTCTCTTTCTGTTTCCATCTGCTTTAACCACAATTCTTTGATAATTAACATATATATATTTATTCAGAAATGTTCACTACGAAGATATCTGTGGTTCTGCACGTTTCTGCATTTCCACAATATTTGCATCAAAATCTGGCAATCAGTTTTATAAATGCCATCATGTGTCTGAAAATATGAGTGAATTTTTGAAAATATTCAGTACTCAAAGGGTTAAAATCACTATTAGTAGAGGATGAATTAGAGATTCAAGGGAGATGACTCGAGATCTACTCCATTATGATGTACCTCTATCCTAAGATGAAAATATATATGTACGGTACCTCTAGTAGTTATAATACAAAAGTATTGCACTTTCTACTCCTAGATATAAGTTCTTGATTGACAGTTATACTTGAGTTTTATCAAAGTTGTAAGTTCACCAGTTTCAGATGAGTCAGGAGAAAAGGAGAGAATACTGTCAGGAAAAGATTCCTTCTCGCCTAGCTTAAGCATCTGCTCTGATTGATTGATATTGATGATGTCTATATACTGGAATATCCTGTCTTCATGATCAAGAGGATAATGTGGATGGGTTGGGGAGAGTGGAATAAATTGCACAAAACTAATATAAATATGTGTAATCCATGACATCATAATGAACCATAAATTGATAAAAAAATAGTTACTCACAACTATAAAAGAGCATTTACAGGCCTCGTTTCTCACTGCATTCCCATTCTAAATAATGATTGCCGCCATTTCACCTCATAAAATTCAATCTCCCTTCATGTTGTTGTACTGTCAGTGCAAAGAAACATCATTAACACAGCAGATCCCGATGTTTCATCACTGGTGGAAATTACCACGTTATATGTATATATTAGAGAGAAACAAAGAGAAAGTGGAGAAATTAGATGCATTTGCGCCTCCTGTTACCATCCCCAAAATGCCTTTGCGACTGGGCACGGCACTGGCATCGACTCCCACCATATTGATGATGTCATCACTGTGCGCGGCAACCCGCCGCCGTGGGCCTTACCGCTCCGGAAGGAAAATTGTCCTGCGGCCCATGAGGCTGACACGAGCAGGTGCCAACGGCAGCTTCGCAGGTCATGAAGCTGGCCGACATCCGCTCGCGGGGCGGGACTTTAAAGGGAGATCGCCAGCGCCCCACGCCACCATCTTCCTAGTTTTGCCGATCCTCGGGTCAGTACTACAGGTTCCCCCCTAGCGTGGTCCGGGCCACCAAAGTGCAGCCTGGCACTCCGTTTTGGGTGCTGGGCTGCAAGTCCGGTACCATGCTGCCCTGGAGACTATCAGAGGCACTGCAGGTGGACAGCAGCCCTCTGCTTTAAGCAAAGGAGAGTGGTGTCGCAGCGCGTCAGCACTACGCAGAGTGTGCACGTAGCGCTGCATTACTCGCCCTGTTGGCACCGCTGGTCCCACCCCTAAAGGAAGTGGAGCACGCGAGATTGCTATTTAAGACTGAGATAAGCCCAATTCAGTGGACGAGTCGGGACTTCTGTGCAGGGCGCAGGAAGTCCCAGCCCCAGCAGGTTACCGCCCCCAATCGGGGCACAGGGAAATTTTGAATGTTCAAATGTTTGGCATGCTTTAATCAAATTTCCCTGCTATTAACCCATTTAACATAAACAGGATAACAATTCTGCTAAAATAACAGAGAGAAATTTGATACAAGCATGTTCATTATTCATAAATTCATACTGGTTATAGTAATTTCCTGGCTATATTCTATCAATTCCTGCACAAGCTGAAATATTTGCCCATAATCAATTAAGGTTAAATTCCATGCTTTCTTTTGATCCCACCTGTTAATTAAATCACTGCATGAATTAGATCTTTGTGGTTTTAACATTTCTAATTAAATAGTTAATTAGTATTTCATTGGCTGTAAAGTGCTTTGGGACATGCTGAAGTCGAGAAAGGCGCTTTATAAATGCAAGTCATTCTTGTTTCTTTCCAATTAGTTTGGATTACGAAAACAAAAATATTGGCCTTAATCTTTGGCTTAACAGCGAAGCAAAAAATACAAGGCCCTAAATTCCAGAGGGCATTTTATTTAACTTTTCTACAGTTTTGGATTGTGCCCCTTGAGTCTGCTCCGTCATTTAATAAGATAATGGCTGATCTGATCATGGACTCAGCTCCCCTTCCCTGCCCGCTCCCCATAACCCTTTATTCCCTTATCGCTCAAAAATCTGTCTATCTCCGCCTTAAATATATTCAATGACCCAGCCTCCACAGCTCTCTGGGGCAGAGAATTCCACAGATTTACAACTATCCGAGAAGAAATTCCTCCTCATCTCAGTCTTAAATGGGTGGCCCCTTATTCTGAGACTATGTCCCCTAGTTTTAGTTTCCCCTATGAGTGGAAATATCCTCTCTGCATCCACCTTGTCGCGCCCCCTCATTATCTTGTATGTTTTGATAAGATCACCTCTCATTCTTCTGAACTCCAATGAGTATAGGCTCAACTTACTCAACCTATCTTCATAAGTCAACCCCGTCATCTCCAGAATCAACTGAGTGTACCTTCTCTGAACAACCTCTAATGCAAGTATATTCTTCCTTAAATACAGAGACCAAAATTGCACGCAGGGCTTTAGGTGTGGCCTCACCAATACCCTGTACAGTTGTAGCAGGACTTCTCTGCTTTTATACTCTATTCCCGTTGCAATAAAGGCCAACATTCCATTTGCCTTCCTGATTACTTGCTCTACCTGCATAATAATTTTTTGTGTTTCATGCACAAGGATCCCCAGGTCCCTCTGAACTGCAACACTTTGCAATTTTTTTCCATTTAAATTATAATTTGCTTTTCTATTTTTTTCTACCAAAGTGGATAACCTCACATTTTCCCGCATTACACTCCATCTACCAAATTTTTGCCCACTCGCTTAGCCTGTCCATATCCCTTTGCAAATTTTTGTGTCCTCTTCACAATTTGCTTTCCCACCCATTTTGGTATCATCAGCAAACTTGGCTACATTACACTCAGCCCCTTCATCCAAGTCATTAATATAGGTTGTAAATAATTGAGGCCCCAACACCGATCACTGCGGCACCCCACTTGTTATTTTTGCCAACGAGAAAATGATCCATTTATCCTGACTCTCTGTTTTCTGTTAGTTAGCCAATCCTCTATCCATGCTAATATATTACCCCAACCCCATGAACTTTTATCTTGTGCAGTAACCTTTTATGTGGCACCTTATCGAATGCCTTCTGGAAATCCAAATACACCACATCCACTGGTGTTCCCCCATATCCACCCTGCTCATTACATCCTCAAAGAACTCCAGCAAATTTGTCAAACATGATTTCCCTTTCATAAAATCATGCTGACTCTGCTTGATTGAATTATGCTTTTCCAAATTCCTCACTACTGCTTCCGTAGTAATGGACTCCAGCATTTTCCCAAAGACAGATGTTAGGCTAACTGGTCTATAGTTTCCTGCTTTTTGTCTGCCTCCTTTTTTAAATAGGGGCATTACATTTGCGGTTTTCCAATCCGCTGGGACCGCCCCAGAATCCAGGGAATCTTGCATGTTTTTTTTATAAATTAGGTATCAGTGCCTGATCTACGTGTTACCTGTTATTACATTTAGCACAGTTCATCATCCCGATTTGATCCCTTGCTGATCTTACATAAGACATCAGTAGGAATGGTGCAATTGGCTTCCATATTGCTGAATTTGAGAGGGGAAAATTTAGTCTTCCTGCTTATTGTTATACAACAACAAATTGTATTTATATAGTGTCTTTTAAAGTAGTAAAACATCCCAAGGTGCTTCACAGGAGTGTTATCAAACATAATTTGACACATAAGGCGATATTAGGGCAGATGATCAAAAGCTTGGTCAAAGAGGTAGGCTTTAAGGACTATCTTAAAGGAGGAAAGAGAGGTGGAGAGATTTAATGAAAAAAATGCCACATCTTAGGACCTCGGCAGCTGAAGGCACGGCTACCAACGGTGGAGCCATTGAAATTGGGGATGCGCAAGGGACCAGAATTAGAGGAGTGTAGACATCTCGGGGCCGGGGGCAGGTGATTGGGGGGGGGGGGGTGATGTTGTGGGGCTGGAGGAAGATACCGAGATTGGAAGGGGCGAGGCCATGGAGGGATTTGAAAACAAGGATGAGAATTTTAAAATCGAGGCGTTACTTAACCAGGCTTGCTGTGGGTTAGGACACTGGCAGCTGGGTTTTGGATGACCTCAAGTTTACGGAGACTGGAAGATGGGTGGCTGGCCAGAAGTGCGTTGGAATAGTCAAGGTAGCGGTAACAAAGGTATGGAGGAGGTTTTCAGCAGCAGATGAGCTGAGGCAGGGACAGAGTCAGGCGATGTTGCAGAGGTATAAATAGGTGGTTTTAGTGATGTTGTGGATATGTGGTCAGTTTGCATTCATATAGCACCTTTTAATGTAGAAAAACATCCCAACATGCTTCACAGAGGCAAAGAAAATGAATGCCAAACCAAAGAAGGAGATTTTAGGAGGGGTGGCTATAAGCTCGGTCAAAATGGTGGATTTTAAGGAAGGTCTTAAAGAAAGAGGAAGGTGGGGAGGCAGAGGGGTTTAAGGAGAGAATTCCAGAGCATGGAGCCTAGGCGGCTGAAAGCTCCAATAGTGTGGTGAAGGGCGGCAGGATGCATAAGAAGTATACAGTGATTCTACTAGAAAATGCATGTTTGTGGATGTCTGGTATGGACAGGGTTAAGTTCGGCTTTGATGTCCTTTGTGTCAAAATGTATGCCAACATTGGGTGTCTAGGGTTATGCACGAAGAATAGCCTGTATCAGGTACTGTTGTGCTTCCATCAGCTGTGTCATTTTAATCCAGCATAAGTCATCACCTTAAGAAGACAGGAGAACATTAGGAAAATAAATAAAATACATTTACCAAAATCCACAAAGCATAGCTTAAAAAGTGTAACAACATCTCATACTTGTATGGCGATTTATTTGAGTTTATTCACATTTTGTTTTAAGTTTACTAACAGCCACAACATCATTACTTCTTCAGACTTTAGTGTCCCATAGTTGCTCAAATATTGTTTCTAGTGATGCCCAAGAAGTGAAAAGAAAGCTTGCCTCATTTTCATTTAATTTATTTTCATTTAACACCCTTAACCCCACGGAATGCACAGTTCCCCAGATTCAAGTCAGGAAGAAATGGGCAGAGACTCAGATCGCCGGGACTGCTCCACTTTAACATTGTCCCAGGATTTCCATGGCATTCCTGGCATGGCAGGGTCTGCCTTACAGCTGTAATAGCACAGGCCCAATGGAGTGATTTGGATGAGGTAGGAGGGGCCATTTCCAGCTTCCTGCCTCATTTCTGTGGCGCACCCAAAAAGATGGAGTTACAGTTTGCTTCCAGACCTTGCCAACTAGAACATGCTCAGAGACCCCCTGAGTGCAAGCTGAAGAATTAAGGTGAGCATGCCTCTGAAAATGTCACCCCCCCCCCCCCCCCCCCCCCACCATCCAAATGTTTAACCCAATTGCAACCTTCTGGCTGCCAATCCCCATCAGCAGACAGAATGCCCCATGACCAGAGTTACAGCTTGAAGCTGTAAATTACCTGTTCTAACTGTCCTGGCCCTGCTCTGTGGGGATAGGCCTGTGCTGGGGGTTCCCATAGACTAAGTAAATGTCCAGAGCTGGAAATCTCGATCCCCGGGCTGGACAGGAGCAAAGCACTAGGATCCCTGGTGTTTTCTCTAAACAGTCCCTACCTTGAGTACATCATACAGTGTGTCTTGGCTGAAATTTTTTGAAGAAAATTTCTATTTTGCTTTAACTAAAATACAGAAAAATTACAGAAATAGCGATGATGTTGTATTTGGAGATTTTTGTTCCAAATATTTATGTCATTCATATCCATGAAGCCATTGCCACCTTGGACTGGACATTGCTGTACATATCTCACTATAACCCCCAAATCTGATAGCATTCTGTACAGTTCTGTGCACACAAAATAATTAAAAGGAAGGTGAAAGTTTGGAGATTAGAATTGGAAGCAAAACATGATTGGATAGCTGTAATTAGGAAATGCAGAACCAGTGATGCAAATGGAATATTGAGAGGTTGTTGAAAGGCTTTTTGTGTAATGCACTTTTGCACTTAACACCTTGTTTTTCTTCAAGTAAACAGATTTCACTTGTAATTTTTTTTAACAGGATTAATCATTTTTCTTTACAGCTGCTTTTGAAGGATGTTTGGTGTCAAACTTTGTCTTCCTTAATTAACATGACTAATGTACATTTAAGACTTCTTGAAACCTCAGTGTTTTGCTTTATACAGGGGAACACCTGTTTAAAAGACAGCCTAGGCCACAGTCATGGAACTCCTAAAGGATGGCTGCTGGCTTCCTGTGGCAGAATTAGTCCTTTTCCCCACCTTTCTGCTTTAACCATTTTGTCTATCCAAATTCCTCAGTTTACAAATTTGTGTCATTAGGGCTTTGCTTTTTATTTATGAGCAACGATTTCATCTTCCTTTCATCCTTAAGTTGGTTTGTTCTATGTTTAATAACTTTTTGCATGATGATGTATTTTTTTGCATTGGGCGTTGCTTACTCTTTCTCTTTCAGCTCACATTTTTTTTTTTAACTAGTAGAACATTTTAGTGCAAAGTATGTGGAGTGATAAATTAAGCCACCTTTTTGTTGAACTATGAAAATAATTGGATTTGGGTCTAACTTCTAATTTATTGCCTGCTGTTGTTAGGGCTTCAAAGGACAAGAATGGCGAGAAGTTGGAGCTGACAATTTCAAACATAAATGCAGATGTACTGGAAATGCTGCTGGAATTTGTTTATACTGGTTCACTCATGATCAATTCTGGAAATGCAAAAACATTATTGGAAGCTGCCAGTAAATTCCAATTCCGAACTTTCTGCAAAGTTTGTGTATCATTTTTAGGTAGGTAAATTAACCATACATAAATAAATGCATGTGCTAATAATTTATTTTTTATGCGGTGTACAAAACTGTAAAGTGGTCCCTGTGGCAATTTGTCCAGTAAGTAGCTGAGCCACACTGACCAAGAAAGTTCCAGTTTCCAGGAATGTTCTCTGTAAACTGCGCTTTGTTCTGTGCGACCGGTTTCATTTACTCCATGGTCCCTTTAAATTTCTGTACATGCACGATGCGTACGATGGAAAAGCTGATGAGCAGCCTGCCCGGGACCTTTCCCATTACAAGCTTAGAGGTAATATTGGTTTCAGGTTCATTTCAGATGTTCATGTTACATAATATTACCGATCGTGTTGTGTGGCACTACCACTGTGCTAAATGGGATAAATTCAGAACAGCTCTACCAGCTCAAAACTGGGCATCCATGAGGCTCTGTGGGCCATCGGCAGCAGCAAAATTGTATTCCACCACAATCTATAACCTCATGGCGTAGTATATCCCTCACTCCATCATTACCATCAAACCAGGGAACCAACCCTGGTTCAATGGGGAGTGTAGAAGAGCATACCAGGAGCAGCACCAGGCATACCTAAAAATGAGGTTCCAACCTGGGGAAGCTGCAACACAGGACTACATGAAAGCAGCATGTTATCGACAGAGCTAAGCGATCCCACAATCAACTGATCAGATCAAAGCTCTACAGTCCTGCCACATCCAGTTGTGAATGGTGGTGGACAATTAAACAACTAATGGGAGGCGGAGGCTCCATGAATATTCCCATTCTTAATGATGGCGGAGCCCAATTCGCGGAAGCAAAAGACAAGGTTGAAGCGTTTGCAACCATCTGGACAGCCACATAAATACTGTAGTTACAAGAGCAGGTCAGAAGCTGAGTATTCTGTGGCAAATGTCTCACCTCTTGACGACACAAATCAGGTGTTTGATGGAATACTCTCCACTTGCCTGAATAAATGTAGCTCCAACAACACTCAAGTAGCTCGACATCATCCAGGGCAAAGTGAACATAAGAAATAGGAGCTAGAGTTGTCCAATTGGCCCATCTAGCCTGCTCCGACATGCTACAAGATCATGGCAGATCTTCTACCTCAACTCCACCTATCCGCACTATCCCCATATCTCTAATTCCCTTTGTTCCTAAAAATGAATCTATCTTTGTCTTGAATATACTCAATGACTGAGCTTCCACAGCTCTCTCGGGTGGAGAATTCCAAAGATTCACAATCCTTTGAGTGAAGAAATTTCTTCTCATCTCAGACCTAAATGGCTGACCCTTTATTGTGACTCTGTGTTCTAGATTCCCCAGCCATGGGGGACATTTTCTCAGCATTAACCCTGTCAAGCCCTTTAAGAATTTTATATGTTTCAATTAGATCACCTCTCATTCTTTTAAACACTCGGGAATATAGGCCTAGTCTACTCAATCTCTCCACATAGGACAATCTCCTCATTCCAGGAACCAGTCTAGTGAACCTTCGCTGCAGTCCCTCTATGATAAGTATCTTTTTCCTTGAGTAAGGAGAGCAGATCTTTACACAGTACCAATGCCCTGTATAATTGTAGTAAGACTTCTTTACTCTTGTACTCTAATCTCTTTGTAACAAAAGCTAACTACCATTTGCTTTCCGCTTGATTGGCACCCCATCCACCACCTTAAACATTCACTCCCACCACCACCGGTGCAACAGTGCGCACTACCTACAAGATACACTACAGCAATTCGTCACAGCTTCCTTGACACCACCTTCCAAACCCACGACTTCTACTGCCTAGAAGGACAAGGGCAGCAGACACATGGGAAAATCATCACCCGCCAAGTTCCCCACCAAGTCACACACCATCCTGACTTGGAAATATATCGGCGTTCCTTCATCATCGCTGGGTCAAAATCCTGAAACTCCCTTCCTAACACCACTATGGGAGTATCTTCACCACATGGGCTGCAGCGGTTCAAGAAGGCAGCTCACCACCTCCTTCTCTCAAGGGCATTTAGGAATGGGCATTGCTAGCGAGCATCCACATCCCATGAATGAATAAATAAAAAAAGCATGGAATATAGGGCAGGTATGGTAGCTCAACATTCTTGGTTACAGGGTTTTCAGGCAGGATAGAGAGGGGTTAAAAAAGGAGGGGAGGTTGCAGTATTGATTAAAGAAACAATTACAGATGTGAGAAGGGATGATATGTTGGAGGGGTCATCAAACAAGGCCATATGGGTTGAATTAAAGAACAAAAAAAGGGCAATCACACTACTGGGAGTGTACTATAGACCCCCAAGCAGTAAGAGGGAGATAGAAGAACAAATATGTGGGCAAATTGCTGCGAAGTGCAAAAACTATAGAGCTGAAAGAGTGGCCGATTTCAACTACCCTAATATTAGCTGAGAAAAAGGTAGTGTGAATGGTATAGAGGGTGCGGAATTCCTAAAATGCATTCAGGAGAACTTCTTCAGCCAGTATGTAACAAGCCCAACAAGGGAGGGGGCGGTTCTGGACTTGGTTTTGGGGGATGAAGAGGGGCAGGTGGAAGGAGTATCAGTGGGAGAGCATTTTGGTGCTAGTGATCATAATTCAGTAGGATTTTGGATAGTTATGAAAAAGGACAAAGGGGGACTATGATTAAAAGTTCTCAATTGGGGTAAAGCCAATTTTGCTGAGCTGAGATGGGATTTGGCCAAAGTGGGCTGGAAATGGCTACTTGATGGTAAATCAGTGTCGGAGCAGTGGGAGGCATTCAAGGAGGAGATCCTGAGGGTACAGAACAAGTATGTTCCCTTTAAATAACAAAGGGTGGGGCTAACAAATCTAGAGCCCCCTCGATGTCCAGGGATACATAGGGTAAGATAAAGAAAAAAAGGGAAGCTTATGACAGATACCGAGAACTCAACACTGCAGAAACTCGAGAGGAGTATAAGAAGTGCAGGGGTGCAATTAAAAAAGAAAGCAGGAAAACAAAGAGAGAGCATGAAATAATGTTGGCAAGTAAAATCAGGGAAAACCCAAAGATGTTTTAAAAGCAAGAGGATAAATAGAGAGGGTGGGGCCAATTAGAGACCATAAAGGAAATCTGTGTGTGAAGGCGGAAGACGTGAGTAGGATTCTTAATGAATACGTTGCATCTGTTTTCACAAAAGAGAAGGGTGATGCAGACTTTTTCAATGAGGGAGGAGGAGTGTGAAATATTAGATGAGATGAACATAGTGAGAGAGGACATATTAAGGGGCTTAGCAGCTTTGAAAGTGGATAAATCCCCAGGCCCAGATGAAATATATCCCAGGCTGTTGAGAAGCAAAAGTGGAAATAGCAGAGGCTCTGACCATCATTTTCCAATCCTCTTGCTGCAGGTATGGTGCCAGAGGATTGGAGGACTGCTAATGTTGTATCTTTGTTTAAAAAGGGAGAAAGGGACAGACCTGTGGTGGGAAAATTATTGGAAAAAATCCTAAGGGACAGGATAAGTCTTTATTTGGAAATACATGGATTAATCAAGGAAAGTCAGCATGGATTTGTCATGGGAAGTTCGTGTCTGATTAACTTGATTGAATTTTTCGAGGAGGTAACCAGGAAGATCAATGAGGCAATGCATATGGATTTTAGCAAAGCTTTTCATAAGGTTCCACATGGCAGATTGGTCACAATAGTAATAACCCATGGGATCCAGGGCAAAGTGGAAAGTTGGATCCAAAATTGGCTCAGAGGCAGGAAGCAAAGAGTAATGATTGATGGAAGGCTGTATCTGGTGGGGTTCCGCAAGGCTCAGTGCTGTGTCCCTTGCTTTTTGTGATATATATCAATGACTTGGACTTAAATGCTGGGGGCATGATTAAGTATTTTGCAGATGACACTAAAATAGGCTGTGTGATTGATAATGAAGGAGAAAGCTGCGGACTGCAGGAAGATATCAATGTACTGGTCAGGTAGGCAGAACAGTGTCAAATGGATTTCAATCTGGATAAGTGTGAAGTAATGCATTTGGGGAGGTCAAACAAGGCAAGGGGATACACATTAAATGATGCAACACTGAAAAGTGTAGAGGAACAAAGGAACCTTGGAGTGCATGTCCACAGATCCCTGCAGGTAGCAGGCCAGGTATATAAGGTGGTTAAGAAGGCATATGGAATACTTGCCTTTATTAATCGAAGCATGGAATACAAGAGCAAGGAGGTTATGCTTGAACTGTATAAAACACTGGTTAGACCGCAGCTGGAGTACTGTGTGCAGTTCTGGTCACCACATTACAGGAAAGATGTAATTGCATTGGAAAGGATGGAGAGGAGATTTACAAGAATGTTGCCTGGACTGGAGAATGTTGCTATGAGGAAAGATTGGAAATGTTGGGTCTGTTTTCCTTGGAACAGAGGAGGCTAAGAGGAGACCTGATTGAGGTGTATAAAATTATGAGGGGCCTGGATAGAGTGGTTAGAAAGGACCTGTTTCTCTTGGCAGAGGGGTCAACAACCAGGGGGCATATATTTAAAGTATTTGGGGGGGAGGTTTAGAGGAGATATGAGGGGAAATTTCTTCACCCAGAGGGTGGTGGGGGTCTAGAACTCACTGCCTGAAAGGGTGGTAGAGGCAGAAAGCCTCACCACATTTAAAAGATACTTGGATTTGTACTTAAAGTGCCGTAACCTACAGGGCTACGGACCAAGAGCTGGAAAGTGGGATTAGGCTGGATAGCTCTTGGTTGGCCGGCGCGGACACAATGGGCCGAAATGGCCTCCTTCCATGCTGCAAATTTCTATGATTCTACATAGACATTAATCTTCGTAATGTATATATAAAAAAGTTACGTCTCCAAACATGACTCAACAAACAGCAATTCTTCTAATTCAGAATCTCGGGGCTGTGAATCTGAGGCACAAATATCTTAATGAACTACTTATTTTGAAAGTTTTCCTCTCTGCAGACACGAGACAGAAGTCTACTGTCAATGAAATCTTGCAGATTAGTAATTGATGTGCTACCATGGTTTTCACAACCAGCAGCTTAACAGCACAACATTGCAGCTGTGCTTGTAACAGGCAGAATGCATAGATATACATCATAAACATATATTGAGAAGACGAATACAAGAATTTTAATATTTTTCATTTCTGTTGTGGTTATTTACCCTGGTGGTATCGGACACGGTCCAGTGAGTTGATCCAACATGTGTCATTAAAACATTTCACTGAGGCTCTGTTGGGAACTATATATCTTTGTTTTCCTTTTCATTATTTTACCAATCTGCATGCCTCTCTTCCTCTCTTGAGGGTATTGACACCTTCCTTTGAGAGAGCTCCATGGGTACTTGGCATCCTCCAGTACTTCTCCCAAAAGAGCATTGTTCATGTGTGAACTTTGATAGTGTCAGCAAATAAATTAAATATCGGAGACATCACTGACAAGTGGGGGTTTCTGCTTGCTTGATATCCATACCACATGTTTCCAGCAGAAGTCACTGAATAGAACAGGATTTTGGCCAATATCCCTCGCTCTACATCAAACATGCTGATGCTAATTGTAGTTATTGAATTCGAGAACTCTCTTTCCATCTCACCCCCCCAAAAAAAAACTGTTCAGGCTAGATCAATTGAAAATTTAAAAACTGAAATTGATAGATCTTTGTTAGGCAAGTGTGGTGTCCCTGCACCGTACTACAAACTCACACGAGGCATGTACTGCAGACACAGTCACTACGTGACCTTAACCTTTATTCCCAGGACCAAGGAGTCCTGACCCTGGGTGGGACCTCCCCTTTTATACCTGGAAACTCAGGTGAGGAGTGTCTCCTACAAGTTCACCCCCCTGTGGTCAGGGTGTGCATTTCTAGGGTATGAGTACAGTGTACAGGAGTTGCATGAAGGTTACCATTGCATGATGGTTACATACATGACATCACCTCCCCCCTTACGTCTTTTTGTGTCAAAGGTTAAGTCTTTCAGGTGGTCAATGCTCTCTCGTGGAGCGCCGCAGTTGTGGCTCTGGTGGCTGAGCCTCGGCATGTGTCTCTGTCACCCGAGGTGATTCCGGGCTGGCCGCAGGGACTGTGCATGCTGTGGATTGTCCTCGTTGCTCGTCCACTGGCAGTGGTGTGGGTGACACCTCATGCTCTTCTTCAGGTTCCTCCATGTCTATGCTGAACCTTATCCTTACTTGGTCCAAGTGTTTCCGGCATATCTGTCCATTGTTTAGTCTGACCACTATGACCCTATTCCCTTCTTTGCCAATTACTGTGCCCTCAAGCCACTTGGGTCCCAAAGCATGGTTAAGAACAAATACCGGGTCATCCATTTCTCTGCACCTCCCCCTTGAGTTTCGATCATGGAACTCGGTTTGGGACTGGCGCTTGCCCTCAACAATGTCTGCCAGGGCTGGGTGAATGAGGGACAGCCGCGTTTTTAGCGTGCGTTTCATGAGGAGTTCCGCTGGCGGGACTCCCATGAGCGAGTGTGGGCGGGTCCTGTAGGCCAGCAGGAGGCGCGATAGGCGGTACTGAAGGGAGGGTCCTTGGATGTGTAGCATGCCCTGTTTTATGACTTGGACCGCACGTTCCGCCTGGCCATTGGAAGCCGGCTTGAACGGTGCTGTCCGGACATATTTGATACCATTGCCCGACATAAACTCCTGGAATTCATGGCTGGTGAAACAAGGGCCATTGTCGCTGACCAGGATGTCCAGCAAGCCGTGGGTCACGAAAACCGTACACAGACTCTCCACGGTGATGGATGTTGTGCACAAGTTTAATATGATGCACTCGATCCACTTCGAGTATGCATCGACCACGATCAGGAACATTTTCCCCATGAATGGGCCCGCATAGTCGACGTGAATACGTGACCATGGCCTGGTGGGCCAGGGCCACGGGCTGAGTGGGGCCCCCCTGGGGGCATTGCCCAGCTGGGGGCACGTCGTGCACCTGCGAGCCCAGTGTTCCAGGTCTGAGTCAATCCCCGGCCACCATACATGTGACTGGGCAATGGCCTTCATTAGCACAATGCCAGGGTGCTCGCTGTGGAATTCCCTGATGAACGCTTCCCTGCCTTTCTGGGGCATGACTACCTGGTTGCCCCATAGCAGGCAGTCTGCTTGGATGGAGAGCTCATCCAGCCGTCTCTGAAACGGTCTGACCTCCTCGGGGCACGCCAGTCAGGCCACATCTCTTTATCATGGATAGGAAGGGGTCTCTGTTGGTCCAGAGTTTGATCTGGCGGGCTGTGATGGGGGAGCCTGCGGTGTCAAAAGCCTCTGGCTATGACCATCTCAGCGCTTTGCTCCGCTGTCCCCTCAGTGGTGGCCAGTGGCAGCCTGCTGAGCGCGTCAGCGCAATTTTCGGTGCCTGGCCAGTGCCGTATGGTGTAGTCATACGCAGCCAGCGTGTTGAGCCCATCGCTGTATGCGAGCTGACGCATTGGCATTGACAGCCTTGCTGTCGGACAACAGGGATGTTAACGGCTTGTGGTCCGTTTTTAGCTCGAACCGTCTACCGAAAAGGTACTGGTGCACCTTTTTCACACCATAAACACAAGCGAGTGATTTCTTTTCGACCATGCCGTAACCACGCTCTGCCTGGGTGAGCGACCTGGAGGCATAAGCCACCGGTTGGAGTCGGCCGTCATCATTACCCTGCTGCAACACACACCCAACCCCGTAGGACGATGCATCGCATGTTAAAACCAGTTTTTTTACAGGGGTCATACAAAGTCAACAGTTTGTTAGAACACAGCAGGTTCCTTGCCTTATTGAAAGCCTATTCTTGACAGTCCCCCCAAAGCCATTCACAACCTTTACGCAGGAGCATGTGTAACGGCTCCAACAATGCGCTTAAGTTCAGCAGAAAGTTCCCGAAATAGTTCAAAGGTCCCAGGAATGATCGCAACTCCAACGTGTTGCCAGGCCTGGGCGCCCGGCAGATCGCCTCCGTTTTTGAATTCGGTAGGCCGGATCCCGTCTGCAGCAACCCTCCTGCCCAAAAACTCGACCTCTGGGGCCAAAAACACACACTTGACCTTTTTCAGCCGCAAACCTACCCAGTCCAGTCGGCGTAGCACCTCCTCCAGGTTGTGGAGATGTTCCTCGGTGTCTCGACCCGTTATAAGGATGTCGTCTTGGAATACGATTGTTCCAGGAATGGATTTGAGCAAGCTTTCCATGTTCCGCTGAAAGATAGCTGCCACTGAACGAATGCCAAACGGACACCTCTTGTAGACAAATAATCCCTTGTGCATCGTGATGGTGGTCAGAAGCTTGGATTCTTCAGCCAGTTCCTGAGTCATGTAGGCCGAAGTGAGGTCCAGCTTCATGAACAGCTTGTCACCTGCCAGCGTGGCAAAAAGGTCCTCCGCTCTCAGGAGCGGGTATTGGTCTTGCAGCGACACTCGGTTGATGGTGGCTTTGTAGTTGCCACAAATCCTGACCGAGCCATCTGCTTTAAGGACAGGAACGATGGGACTTGCCCAGTCGCTGAATTCAATGGCCTAAATTATGCCCTCTCTGAGCAGTCTGTCCAATTCACTTTCAATTTTCTCACGCATCACATATGGCACCGCTCTGGCTTTGTGGTGCACTGGTCTGGCGTCTGGAGTGATGTGTATCACTACTTTAGTGCACTTGAACGTTCCGACACCGGGTTAAAACAGTGACCCGAATTTTTGTAGGACCTGTGAGCATGAACTTCGCTCCACAGATGAAATGGCGTGCACATCCCCCCATTTCCAATTTATCTCGGCTAGCCAACTCCTCCCCAAGAGCGCAGGGCCATTTCCCGGGACGATCCAGAGTGGCAGCCGGTTCTGTGATCCATTATGTGTTACCACCAAGTTTGCACTGCACTGGGATGATCTCTTTGGTGTACGTCCGTAGCTGTGTGTCAATGCGTTCCAGTTTGGGCCTGCTAGCTCTGTGTGGCCATAGTCTCTCAAATTGTTGGGCGCTCATGAGTGACTGGCTAGCTCCCGTATCCAGCTCCATGTGCACCGGGATGCCATTCAATAAAACTTTCATCATCATGGGTGGTGTTTTAGTGTATGAGCTGTGGACGTCAGCCACATGAACCCGCTGAACTTCAGCATCCATGGCTTTTCCCCAGGCATCATCCTGCATTGCAGACCCCTCGTCTGGTTCCTCTGTCTCGCAGATTAGCCTCGCCCCAGCCTTTTTGCACATCCTGGCCAAGTGTCCACTGACGTTACAAATCCTACATGTATATTGCTGGAACCTGCAGCTTTTCGCAGTATGTCTACCCCCGCATCTCCAGCATGAGCTGAGATTGTGGTTAACAAAGGGACTGTTACTAGGCATTCCTCTCTTATTGCCCATTTGGTTGTTTCTAAGCACTCTGATGGTGGGTGTTAATGGTCCCATCGCGGGACACATTGTTCCTCGTGATGGCTTGAATTGCCGATCCCCTTTCCATTGTCCCTGTTGCGGGCCCACCCTAGAGTCTGTTGCCGCCTGGGCAGTTTCAAAATGCCCTTGCCTGCCTGCGGGGTCCCTGGCCATGTTCACAATGTTAACTCCGTGGTCCATCGCCACGTTGGGACCAGGGCTGCGCGCGTAAATTAGCTTGGTCTCCTCTTCCCCTGCCATGAAGGTCTGAGCTATCAACGCCGCCCCTTCTAAAGTCAAGTCCTTGGTCTCTATGAGCTTCCTGGAAAATCCCGGCATGATTAATGCCCTCAATGAAAAAGTCCCTTAACATCTCCCCCCGGCAGCATCTGTGAACATAGAGACTGGCCAAGTGCCTCAGGTCCGCAACGAAGTCTGAGATGTATTGTCCCTCCCGACGCCGGTGTGTGTAGAACCGGTGCTGGGCCATGTGTACGCTGCTCACCGGCTTGAGATGCTCACTGATCAGCTGGCTGAGCTCTTCAAAGGACGTGTCCGCTGGCTTTTGGGGTGTGAGCAGGTCTTTCATCAGCGCATATGTCTATGGTCCGCAGCTGGTCAGTAGATGCGCCCTCCGCTTGTCAGCCGCTGTCGCTCCCAGCCAGTCCTTCGTGTCAAAGCTCTGCTGAAGTCTTTCCACGAAGTTGTCCCAGTCCTCACCCACATAGTAACGTTCCCCTGTGCTACCGGTGGCCATCCTCGTGGTTCGGTGATTCCCGTTTCTCGTCGCCAAATGTGGTGTCCCTGCACCGTACTACAAACTCACACGAGGCATGTACTGCAGACACAGTCACTACGTGACCTTAACCTTTATTCCCAGGACCAAGGAGTGCTGACCCTGGGTGAGACTCCCCTTTTATGCCTGGAAACCCAGGTGAGGAGTGTCTCCCACAAGTTCACCCCCTGTGGTCAGGGTGTGTATTTCTAGGGTATAAATACAGTGTACAGGAGTTGCATGAAGGTTACAGTTACATGAAGATTACCGTTGCATGATGGTTACATACATGACAGCAAGGATATTAATGGTTACAGAACCAAGGTGGGTAGATACAGTTAAGATACAGATCAAGCATGATCTAACTGAATGATGGAACAGGCTCGAAGGCCGGAATGGCCTACTGCTATTCCTATGTAGTACCCCAACACAGGCAGCGGGTAATTGTTTTTAAAATTTGTTCCTGGGATATGGGCGTCGCTGGCAAGGCCAGCATTTATTGCCCATCCCTAATTGCCATTCAGAAGGTGGTGGTGAGCCACCTTCTTGAACCGCTGCAGTCCTTGTGCTAAAGAATTTTGACCCAGCGACGATGAAGATGATAGAGGTCACGAGTTTGGGAGGTGCTGCCAAAGAAGCCTTCATGAATTGTTGCAGTGCATCTTGTAGATAGTACACACTGCAGCCACGGTGCACCGGTGGTTGAGGGAGTGAATGTTTAGGGTGGTAGATGGGGTACCAATCAAGCATGCTGCTTGGTCCTGGATGGTGTCGAGCTTCTTGAGTGTTGTTGGAGCTGCACTCATCCAGGCAAGTGGAGAATATTCCATCACACTCTTAACTTGTGTCTTATTGATGGTGGAAAGGGTTTGGGGAGTCAGGAGATGAGACACTCTCAAAAGAATACCCAGCCTCTGACCTGCTTTTGTAGCAACAGTATTTATGAGGCTGGTCAATGGTGACCCCCAGGGTGTTAATGGTGGGGGTTTTGACAATGGTAATGCCATTGAATGTCAAGGGGAGGTGATTAGACTCTCTCGCTTGTTGGAGATGGTCATTTCCTGGCACTGGTGTGGTGCTAATGTTACTTGCTACTTATCAGCTCAAGCCTAGATGTTGTCCAGGTCATGCTGAATGCAGACACGGACTTCTTCATTCTCTGAGGAATTGGGAATGAAACTGAGCATTGTGCAGTCATCAGTGACCATCCTCACTTCTGACCTTATGATGGAGGGAAAGGTCAGTGATGAAGCAGCTGAAGATGGTTGGGCCTCGGACACTGCACGGAGAAACTCCTACAGCAATATCCTGGGGCTAGGATGATTGGCCTCCATCAACCACAACCATCTTCCTTTGTGCTAGGTATGACTTCAGCCAGTGGAAAGTTTTGCCCTGATTCTCATTGACTTCAATTTTACTAGGGCTCCTTGATGCCACACTCGGTCAAATGCTGCCTTGATGTCAAGGGCAATCATTCATAGGAACATAAGAAATAGGAGCAGGAGTAGGCCATTTGACCCCTCGAGCCTGCTCCACCATTCAATAAGATCATGGCTGATCTGATCATGGACTCAGTTCCACTTTCCTGCCCGCTCCCCATAACCCTTTATTCCCTTATCGCTCAAAAATCTATCCATCTCCACCTTAAATATATTCAATGACCCAGCCTCCTCAGCTCTCTGGGGCAGAGAATTCCACAGATTTACAACCCTCAGAGAAGAAATTCCTCTTCAACTCAGTTTTAAATGGGCAACCCATTATTTTGAGACTTTACCCCTAGTTTTACTTTCCCCTATGAGTGGAAATATCCTCTCTGCATCCAACTTGTTGAGCCCTCTCATTATCTTATATGTTTCAATAAGATCACCTCTCATTCTTCTGAACTCCAATGAGTATAGTCCCAACCTATCTTCATCTCCGGAATCAACTGAGTGAATCTTCTCTGAACAGCCTCCAATACAAGTATATCCTTCCTTAAATACGGAGTCCAAAACTGCCGCAGTACTCCAGGTGTGACCTCACCAATACCCTGTACAGTTATAGCAGGACTTCTCTGCTTTTATACTCTATCCCCCTTGCAATAAAGGCCAACATTCCATTTGCCTTCCTGATTACTTGCTGTACCTGTATACAAACTTTTTGTGTTTAATGCACAAGGACCCCCAGGACCCTCTGTACTGCAGCACTTAGCAATTTTTCTCCATTTCAGTTATAATTTGCATTTTTATTTTTGCTGCCAAAGTGAATAACCTCACATTTTCCTACATTATACTCCATCTACCAAATTTTTGTCCACTCACTTAGCCTGTCTGTATCCCTTTGCAGATTTTTTGTATCCTCCTCACAATTTGCTTTCCCACCCATCTTTGTATCATCAGCAAACTTGGTTACATTACAGTCAGTCCCTTCATCCAACTCATTAATATAGATTGTAAATAGTTGAGGCCCCAGCACCGATCCCTGCGACACCCAACTCGTTACTGTTTGCCAACCGGAAAATGACCCGTTTATCCCAACTCTCTTTTCTGTTAGTTAGCCAATCCTTTATCCATGCTAATATATTATTACCCCAACCTCCTGAACTTTTATCTTGTGCAGTAACCTTTTATGTGGCACCTTATCGAATGCCTTCTGGAAATCCAAATACACCACATCCACTGGTTCCCCTTATCCACCCTGCCCATTACCTCCTCAAAGAACTCCAGCAAATTTCTCAAACATGATTTCCCTTTCATAAAACCATGCTGACCCTGCTTGGAATTCAGCTCTTTGGCCCATATTTGGACAAAGGCTGTAATGAGTGGTCCTGGTGGAACCCAAGCTGAGCATTACTGAGCATATTATTGGTGATCAAGTGACACTTGATAGCACTGTCGATGACACCTTCCATCACTTTGCTGATGATTGAGAATAGGCTGATGGGGCGTAATTGACTGGATTGGATTTGTCCTGCTTTTTGTGCACAAGACATACCTGGCATTTTCCTTTATTATTGGATAGAAGCCAGTGTTATAGCTGTACTGGAACAGCTTTGCTGGAGGCACAGCTATTTCTGGAGCACAAGTCTTCAGCACGACAGTTGAGATGTTGTCATGGCCCATAGCCTTTGCTTTATCCAGTGTGCTCAGCTGTTTCTTGATATCACGTGGAGTGAATTGAATTGGCTAAAGTTTGATATCTGTGATAGTGGGGGCCTCAGGAGGAGGCCGAAATTGGTCATCCAAGTGGCCAATGGGCTAATAAGAGTGAGCAATAGTAATTAATTTCAGCAGAGAAAAAGTACTTGAGAAACTAATGGGACTAAAAGCCGACAAATCCCCTGGACCTGTTGGCCTACATCCAAGGGTTCTAAAAGAGGTGGCTGCAGAGATAGCGGATTCATAGGTTGTGATCGTCCAAAACTCCCTAGATTTTAGAGCAGTTCCAGAGGATTGGACGCTAACAAATGTAACCCTGCTATTCAAGAATGGAGGGAGAGAGAAAACAGGGAACTACAGGCCACCTAGCCTGACATCCGTCATTGGGAAAATGCTGGAATCCATTATTAATTAAATGCTAACAGGGCACTTAGAAAATCATAATATGACTAGCTAGAATCAACATGGTTTTATGAAAGGGAAATTGTGTAAAAAAAAAAATTAGAGTTCATTGAGGATGGAACTAGCAAGGTCAATAAAGGGGAACCCGTTGATTTAGTATATTTGGATTTCTTACTACAATTGTACAGGGATTTGGTGAGACTATATCTGGAGTACTTGTACAGTTTTGGTCTCTTTATCTGAGGAAGGACATACTTGCCTTAGAGGCGGCACAGGAATGTTCGCTAGATTGATCCCTGGGATGAGAGGGTTGTCCAATGAGGAGAAATTAAGTAAATTGGGTCTGTACTCGGTGGAATGTAGAAGAATGAGAGGCGATCTCATTGAAACATATAAGACTCTGAGGGGTTTGACAGGATAAATGCTGAGAGGTTGTTTCCTTTGGCTGGGGAGTCTAGAACTCGAGTGCATAGTCTCAGGATAAGCGCTTGGCCATTTAAGGTTGAGATGAAGAGGAATTTCTTCAATCAAAGTGCTTGTTAATCTTTGTAATTCTCTACCCTAAAGGCTGTGGATGCAGAGTCGTTGAGCCTATTCAAGACTGAGATAGAATATTTTTGGCTCCAGGGGAATCAAGGAATATGGTGATCGGGCAGGAAAGTGGATTTGAGGTCAAAGATCAGCCATGATCATATTGAATGGCGGAGTAGGCTTGAAGCGTCGTATGGCCTACTCCTAATTCTTATGCTCATATGTTCTCATCTACTCGACACTTCTGGCTGAAGATGGTTGTGAATGGTTCAACCTTGTTTTGTGCACTCACATGCTGGACTCTGCCATCGTTGGGGATGTTCTCCTCCCATTAGTTGTTTAATTGTCCACCACCATTTACGACTGGATGTGGCAGGACAGCAGAGCTTTAATCTGATCCGTTGGTTGTGGGATTGTTTGGCTCTGTCTGTAGCATGCTGCTTCCGCTGTCCAGCATACATGTAGTCCTGTGCTGTAGCTTCACCAGGTTGGTACCTCATTTTCAGACACACCTAGTGCTGCTTGTCGCATGAGATCTTTGGTTTGTGGGCTATTAGCTGCCTGCTTTTGTGTATATTGATCATTTCAATGATCAGCTCCAGTTACTTCTCAAGTTGAATTATAATTCTTCCAAAGTGCAGTTCAGTTTTCAGAAAGCTAAGAACACAGCAAATCTGTCTAACAGTAAGCCTAAACAAGACTGATCAATTATTATTCTTTCCTAAACACAATGTAAAGCATTCCCACTTGATAATAGTAATGATACCTTCTTTAATGTGAAACAATGAGCAAGACATGGGCTACCTTAGCTGACTCCAACCAACAAAAGTTCATGTTCTGGCAAGCGTAGCTGACATAATACACTTTTCGAAACAGCCGAGCTGATACTAATCTTGTCCATGTCAGCTGCAGACATATTCTAATAACCTGTCTTTAGCTGACAGTTACTTTCTCTACAAAGCCATTGTATTGTACACAGTACAGTGGCTGGTGCCATGATGTTTCCATGTGTAGTGTTATTGCATCTTGAGCTGCATTGCTGTCATTTTTTTGTTGGAAAACATCTCTTACCCTTCGTCACTATCCAATGCCTGTTCAGTAATGGTGAGGAGTAGTCAGCAAAGTGCATTATATTTTTTAAGACTGAAGTCACTTTTAGTAACAACTTGATGGAGTTATTACATAGATTGCAACTTGCTTCTATTTGAAACAAATTGAACTAATACCTAAAAATATTTAATAAATTATATGTTGTTGCTACTAAATTATAAATAGTGTTCCTAAAATTCTATGCGGGACCCCAGTCTCCTGCCACAGCTGGTAGGAGACTGCAGAATTTAAGGGCCAATTTAAGAGTATCTTGATGGTCCTCATTAAAGTTTCATGAAGCGCCACAATCCCACACAGTGTGCCTTTCAAGGATGTTTTTGAGACTACTACGAAATACTGCACAAATGAAGTAATTATGTTACCCATGAGATAGCCTCTTGATTTCAAGCATGTCACGCTGGATAGTTTCTGAGTGAAAGCCTGCATTTCCCACAGGAAGAGAAACAACAAACTCACTACAGAATGAAAAAGTCTATTGTAGCTATTGGTCACAAGTTTTAATAGAGCTCTTTCACTTGATCTGTATCTGCTCAGATAGCCGTGCTTCGTAATAATATTCCCTTGCTCTTGTTCAGAAAGGGGTGGAACAGTGATGAAACCTATTTTTAGCAATATTTGAGCAGGCCATAAAAGAAGGACCAGTGATACTTAAAGCAGCAGATCTACCAAGGGCCACGGGTAAAGATGATGCATGCTATAAGTAGTTCCAAGGCCATAAAATGAGTGCCACGGGTGCAAGCAAAAACAAGTTTTCTTATCTTCCATTGGAAATGACACTGCTGCATATGTAATTTTACAGTTGAGACCATACTCGCCAAAATAATCCCAATCACATACAAAACAGTAATTCAGATTTGAGAGTGAGTTCATAGTTTAGTCATATGAGCTAAAATTGGTAAAATTATTGTCAATAATGAGTCACAATAAAATTCAAGAATGAGGATATGTAATGGTTATACTAACAATATTGAAACACTTCCACATGGTTTGGAACCATAGTGAACACACTGATAGCAAAGTCCTAAAGGAGCCTCATGGTTGATGTCACCAAAGTGCATATTTCTTCACTCTGTTCCCCAGAGAATAGCTCATCATCAATCTTCAAAGGAAAGTCCCTTATATTTTTTTTTATATAATGCACTTTTGAAACAAATGGAATAGATCTTTGAATATGTGTTTAAAATTCAAGGTATTTGGTCTTGAAGTTTATTGCTCCATTAAGAGTAAATTAATTCATATTTTGTCATTTTGAAGTTTTAGTGCTGTGCTGAATAATCATTTTCTTCGGCAAGTATTCCTCGTTAGCAAAACAAAGCAGCATATCAAAATAAGTAGTATACTCTACCCTCATTGGCAGGAGCTGAATACAAGAGTACAATGCTGAGTGTGTGTGTGTGTGTTATAGGAAGTTCCTTTTTGCTACATGAAATATATCTGGAACGCTACTATGCCAAGGTCCAGAAGCCTTGGAACTGAGAACTTTATAATGAGTATGAGGTATATGTTCAATGATGTGAATTGCACAACTGGTGAAAAATTCTTTAGGTTAACAGCTGGTTCTAACACCTTATGTGTGTTTTGTTCTTCTTTCAGAGAAGCAGCTAACAGCTACTAACTGCTTAGGAATCCTAGCTATGGCAGAAGCTATGCAGTGTAATGAACTACACAACATGGCAAAAGCCTATGCGCTGCAAAACTTTCCAGAGGTAACAACCCAAGATGAGGTTCTGAACGTCTCAAAGGATGATCTTATTGCCTTTCTCTCCAATGACAGCCTGAACACAAAGGCTGAAGAACTGGTGTATGAGGCTGTAATTAAATGGATTAAGAAGGATCCAACAAACCGAACGCAGGTATATCTCTTGTATTAGAACAACTGAACATTTCTCCATCCTAAAGTATCATTTCTTTACAAAGCCTAGAAATCTTAACTGGACATTTCTCCTTGGTTGCAGCCACTGTAAACTGGCTCTCCAACATCATAGAATAGAATCATAGAATGGTTACAGCATGGAAGGAGGCCATTTGGCCCATTGAGTCCATGCCGGCTCTCTGCAAGAACACTTCAGCTAGTCCCACTCCCCCCGCCCTTTCCCCACAGCCCTGCATATTATTTTCTTTCAGATACTTATCCAACTCCCTTTTGAAAGCAGTGATTGAGTTTGCCTCCACCACTCTTTCAGGCAGTGCATTCCAGATCCTAACCACTCACTATGTAAAAAAGTTTTTTTACTTTAAAGATTTTCCCCCTAAATGTCTCCCCATCCTTCCTAAAAGGTACTGGGGCCAAAATTCAACTCCCAAAAAGGCCTCTTACCACCAGAAAGCGGCGGCTGTCGACTTCAGGTCCAATGCCACCGCCAGCGAAATTTAGCTCCAGGATTTTTCTGGCGGTCCCCACTTCCGCCCCGCTGCTGCCGACCGGTCCTAAGGGCATCAGCAAAGGGCGCACCTCCGATCTCTCACACCTCCATCGCACCTCCAGCTAAATTCACCTGCAAAAATCCATGATCCACCGAGCGATACGGACACAGTGGGCCAAATGAAATGCTGTGCTGTAAATTTCTAGATTCTATGAAAACCATGTTGATGCCACCTAATCATATTATGATTTTGTAAGTGCCCTGTTACCACTTCCTTAATAATGGATTCCAGCATTTTCCTGACGACTGATGTCAGGCTAACTGGCCTGTAGTTTCCTGTTTTCCCCCTCCCTCCTTTCTTGAATTATGGGGTTACGTTTGCTACCTTACAATCCGCTGGGACCGTTCTGGAATATGAACAATATAAATACAAGTTGTTGATGATGTTGAATTCTCTACCCAGAGGGCTGTGGATGCTGAGTCGTTGAGCATATTCAAGGCTGAGATCGATAGATTTTTGGACTCTAGGGGAATCAAGGGATATAGGGATCGGGCGGGAAAGTGGATTTCAGGATGAAGATCAGCCACGATCTTATTGAATGGCGGAGCAGGCTTGACTGGCCGTATGGCCTGCTCCTGCTCTATTTCTTATGTTCTTGTATGAACTAAGATAGTGTTTGGAGGCTATTTGACCAAGGAACACATACCAGCTACAACCAATCCTGCCCTCACAAACGTGCACACCTGTTTCCGTTTTAGTAAGTGTCACTGGATAGCAGCCAGGAGCAGCATCTGGGTGGTTGTAGCATCCCAAATGTTGTCTCTGATAAAATCAGCTAACCTAGCACAAGTCACTGATTGCAGTATAATATTTGTAAGCCTAGCAATTCCTTGAGATAATGATGACCCATATTTAGTGTAAGAAAATTCTGTCATTAAATTGTTCAGAATAGTAACCATATTCTTCGATGAAAATTTGATAAAACTTCAATAAAAACAATTTTACTTTATAGGGTAAATCTTTTGTATGGTATTGTATCAAATGTTTTTTCCATATAGAACACAACCATTGCATTCTCTTTATCTAGGCTCACTGTTGTCTCTTCCCTGTGTTATTTCTGCAAAGAATCTATAAATACAATCTGTGCTGACTATCCCCAATTAATTCATGGTTCTCCAACGACTTAGCAATTTTGTCCTCTTTTATAGACACTAGTTCTTAGACAACTTAGTCTCACTTGTTGATAATCAGTTCTATTTGCTTATCCCTGTCTTTTTTCCCCAAATTGAGGGGCCTATTCAAAATTTTGAAAAATTATGGTCAGAGTCTTACCTTTGTAAACTTTCAGATCCTGGAGATTCGTCTACCATCAGATCCTGGAGATTTGTCTACTTTAAGTTCGAAAGCCATTTGCCTGAATGTTGTACTAAATTGTCTTAGCAACTGCGCATAGATACAAGGCACCAAACCATAGAAAATATGGTTGTGTTACATGCCAATATCCATAGTTAACATGGGGGACGAAGAAACTCTGTGCCAGCCGCTTCTGTCCCGGGCTGAAGCAACCCCGTGCCGGCCGCTTCTGTCCCGGGCCAAAGGGATCCCGTGCCGATCCGCTTCTATCCCGGGCCAAAAGGACTCCACACCGGTCCTGGGCTATCCCGGGCCGAAAGGACTCTGCACCAGCCCCGGGCCGAAAGGACTCTGCACCAGCCCCGGGCCGAAAGGACTCTGCACTGGCCTACACCCATCCCGGGCCGAAAGGACTCCACACCTGCCCATGCCTGTCCCTGTGGTCACACACCAGCTGTTCATTGTGCTGACAGATTCAGGGGGACGTCGAATTGGCCGAAGGGACTCCGAGGCCGGCATTCAACCGGCCGAAGGGACTCCGAGCCAGTGCTGAACCGGCCGAAGGGACTCCGAGCCAGTGCTGAACCGGCCGAAGGGACTCCGAGCCAGTGCTGAACCGGCCGAAGGGACTCCGAGCCAGTGCTGAACCGGCCGAAGGGACTCCGAGCCAGTGCTGAACCGGCCGAAGGGACTCCGAGCCAGTGCTGAACCGGCCGAAGGGACTCCGAGCCAGTGCTGAACCGGCCGAAGGGACTCCGAGCCAGTGCTGAACCGGCCGAAGGGACTCCGAGCCAGTGCTGAACCGGCCGAAGGGACTCCGAGCCAGTGCTGAACCGGCCGAAGGGACTCCGAGCCAGTGCTGAACCGGCCGAAGGGACCGAGGCGGCGGCATTCAACCCAACATCTTAAACTCCCAACCAACTTTTAATTAGTTTTTAAACTTTTCATCAACTTTTAAACTTTTTAAACAATTTGGGAGAACTTTTAAAACTTACATTTTAGACTCTTAATCAAAATACTTTTAAACATCTATTATTAATCTATATCTTTGACTTTTTAACAACCTTTAGAAACTTTTTAAATTGGAGAAACTTTTATAACCTATTATTGATTTACATCTCAGACTTTTTAACAACTCTTAAAAACTTTTCAAATAAATTTGGAATCTTTATCAACTTTTAACTTTTAAAATAACTTTGGAAGTCACCTTTCTAATGCCTGCCCCTCAACCAAGCCTCGGGCCATCTATCATCAATGGCGCTACTCGGCGCCGAGCTTGTGGCCAACACTTCGCCGTAGGCAATTAGGCTTATTGAGCTGTGCCTGGTCTCCAGTTGTCTTGGACCCCCTTGCCACTGGACCAAGACCTTGCTCAGCTAAGCCCGTGTGGTTGCCGGTGTGCAGCGGCCACCCCATGTTAAAAGAACTCATGCACAGGCATCTTCCACTTCGTCAGTATGAAGTTCGGGACCTGGAACGTCAGGACCCCCATGGACAATCCCAACAGCAACAGGCCGGAACGCCACACCGCCATAATTGCCCGGGAACTCAGACGTTTTGACATTGACATCGCCGCCCTAAGCGAGACCCGGCGGGCAGGGGAAGGCCAGTTGAAGGAACATGGTGAAGATTACACCTTCTTCTGGAAAGGGAAACCAGAGGTAGAACTTGGCCTTCATGGAGTCGGCTTTGCCGTCAAGAATGAGCCGGTCGACCGCCTCAAAGACTCCTCCTGTGGGGTTAACGAACGCCTCATGACTCTTCATATTACCCTATCCCGAAACCACAGTCATCAGTGCGTACGCCCCTACACTCAATGCAATGGATGAGGCTAAAGAGGGTTTTTATTCCAACTTCGAGACATCCTTGTCCCGCGTCCCCACGGGTGACAGATTGATCCTCCTGTGTGATTTTAATGCCAGGGTCGGCAAAGACACAGGCCTCTGGGGAGGCGTGATTGGCAGAGAGTGGGTAGGGAAAGCCAACTCCAGTGGTACCCTACTCCTGACAAAATGTCTAGAATGTGAACTCCTTATCACCAACACCCTGTTCCGCCAGAGGGACAAATACAAGGCATCGTGGCAACAGCCTCGCTCCAAACACTGGCACCTGATTGACTATGTCATCGTCCGAGCCAGGGATCCCAAGGATGTGCGCATTACCCGCGCCATGACAGGAGCTGATGACTGCTGGACGGACCACCGCCTAATCCGATCCATCATCAACATTAACACTGCCCCAAAGCAGAGGGGACAACAGAAGCAGTTCCACAAAAAAGTTAATGCCGGGGCACTTAGAGACCCAGCTAAGAGAGGCCTATACAGCCAGTACCTCACAGCCAATCTGGTGTGCCTTGATGACCCTGAGATGCTGAATGCCCACAGCACTTGGTCTTCCCTCCAGGCCTCTATAACCAGTGCCTGTGAAGAGACACTTGGTCGCTCAACCAGAAAACATCAGGACTGGTTTGATGAAAATGATCAGGAGATCAAAGAACTTATAGATCGCAAGCACAAGCATTTCTGAGCCTCAAGCAACAACCCAACTCGGGAGCTGCAAAACAACATTACAGACGGCTCAAGGCTCAGATCCAACAAAAATAACTGGGACCTAAAGAACAGGTGGTGGATGGAGAAAGCACAGGAGATACAACAACTGGCCGACAGCCACGATATGCGAGGATTCTTCACTGCAGTCAAAGCCACCTACGGTCCAAACTCCCAAGGCCCCACCCCACTCCTGGCCAAGACCGGGTAAACACTCATCAAGGACACAGAGGCTGTCAGGGCCCGATGAAAGGAGCACTTTGAAGATCTCCTCAATCGAGACTCTGTCTTTGACTCAAATGTTCTTGACTGCATCCTGCAACATGCGACCCACCACCACCTCAGTGAAACTCCAACGTTGCACAAGGTAGGCAAAGCCATAAAACAGCTGAAGAATAACAAGGCTACGAGTGCGGATGGAATCTCTGCTGAGTCGCTAAAGTATGGCGGAGAGGCGCTGTTGGCGCAGATACGCGACCTCACCTCTCTCATCTGGAGGGAGGCGAGCATGCTGGGAGATCTCAGAGATGCAGTGATTGTGGCCATTTTTTAAAAAGGGGACAAGTCCGACTGCGGCAACTATAGGGGAATCTCCCTGCTATCAGCCACTGGGAAAGTTGTCGCTAGAGTCCTCCACAATCATCTTCTCCCTGTGGCCGAGAAGCTCCTCCCAGAATCATAATGCAGATTTCGTCCCCTACGGGGCACAACAGACATGATTTTTGCAGCGTGACAGTTGCAGGAAAAATGCAGGGATCAGCGCCAGCCCTTATACATGGCCTTTTTCGATCTTACAAAGGCCTTTGACACTGTCAACCATGAGGATCTATGGAGCATCCTCCTCCATTTCGGATGCCCCCAAAAGTTTGTCAACATCCTTCGACTGCTTCACGATGACATGCAGGCCGTGATCCTTACCATCGGATCCATTGCAGACCCAATCCACGTCCAGACCGGGGTCAAACAGGGCTACGTTATCACTCCTCTTCTGAATCTTCCTCGCCGCCTTGCTCCACCTCACAATCAACAAGCTCCCTGCTGGAGTGGAACTAAACTACAGAACCAGTAGGAAGCTGTTTAACCTAAGCCGCCTCCAGGCCAGGTCCAAGATCACCCCAACCTCTATCGTTCAGCTGCAGTTTGCGGACGGCGCCTCCGTCTGCGCACATTCAGAGGCTGAACTCCAGGATATAGTCAATGTATTCACTGAGGCATATAAAAGCATGGGCCTTACGCTTAACATCCGTAAGACAAAGGTCCTCCAACAGCCTGTCACCATAGTACAGCACTGCCCTCCAATCATCAAGATCCACGCGCGGCCCTCGACAACGTGGACCATTTCCCATAACTCGGGAGCCTCAAATCAACAAAGGCAGACATTGATGCGGAGATTCAACATCGCCGCCAGTGCAGCCTTCGGCTGTCTGAGGAAAAGAGTGTTTGAAGACCAGGCCCTCAAATCTACCACCAAACTCATGGTCTACAGGGCTGTCCTCCTGTATGGATCTGAGGCATGGATGATGTGTAGAAGGCACCTCAAGTCGCAGGAGATATATCACCAACGATGTCTCCGCAAGATCCTGCAAATCCCCTGGGAGGACAGGCGCACCAACATCAGTGTCCTCGACCAGGCTAACATCCCCAATATTGATGCACTGACCACACTCGATCAGCTTCACTGGGCAGACCACAAAGTTCGCATGCCAGATACAAGACTCCCTAAGCAAATGCTTTATGTGGAGCTCCTTCTTGGTAAATGAGCCAAAGGAGGACAGCGGAAATGTTATAAGAACACCCTCAAAGCCTCCCTGGTAAAGTGCGACATCACCACTGATACCTGGGAGACCCTGGCCGAAGACTGCCCAAGGTGGAGAAAGTGCATCCCGGAGGGCGCTGAGCTCTTCGAGTCTCAACGCAAAGCGCGTGAAGAGGTCAGGCGCAGACAGCGGAAGGAGTGCGCGGCAAACCAGCCCCATCGACCCCTTCCCTCGATGAATGTCTGTCCCACCTGTAACAGGGTCTGTGGCTCTCGTATCGGACTGTTCAGCCATCAAAGAACTCACTTTGGGAGTGGAAGCAAATCTTCCTCGATTCTGCGGGACTGCCTATGATGTCTATGATTAACATAAATCCTCTAGCATAACAGGTACAACTCTGGGAATCTTTCTATTGATGTGCAATTTGTCAATTTACAATACTATTTTAATATCAATTAACAGTAATGTCTTGAGAAATAGCTAATTGAACTGAAAACTCTTATGGACAGTTTTTCATTCATTTTTATTGAAGATAGCAAGTTTGTAAAATACTAATTTCAGTAAATTAGCAGGTTTTCTTGTTTGAGTATTAATTGCCATTTTATTGATCCAAGTATGAAGTAAAGACAAACGTAGGTCCCATGCAGTCGGATTCGGGTGAATTTATAATGGGGAACAAAGAAATGGCAGACCAATTGAACAAGTACTTCGGTTCTGTCTTCACAAAGGAAGACACAAATGACCTTCCGGATGTACTAGGGGACCGAGGGTCTAGTGAGAAGGAGGAACTGAAGGATATCCTTATTAGGTGGGAAATTGTGTTAGGGAAATTGACGGGATTGAAGGCCGAAAAATCCCAAGGGCCTGATAGTCTACATCCCAGAGTACTTAAGGAAGTGGCCCTAGAAATAGTGGATGCATTGGTGATCATTTTCCAACAGTCTATCGACTCTGGATCAGTTCCTATAGACTGGAGGATTGCTAATGTAACACCACTTTTTTAAAAAGCAGGGAGAGAGAAAACGGGTAATTAGCCTGACATCAGTAGTGGGGAAAATGTTGGAATCAATCATTAAGGATGAAATATCAGTGCATTTGGAAAACAGTGATAGGATTGGTCCAAGTCAGCATGGGTTTATGAAAGGGAAATAATGCTTGACAAATCTTCTGGAATTTTTTGAGGATGTAACTCGTAGAGTGGACAAGGGAGAACCAGTGGATGTGGTGTATTTGAACTTTCAAAAGTCTTTTGACAAGGTCCTACACAAGAGATTGGTGTGCAAAATCAAAGCACATGGTATTGGGGGTAATGTACTGACGTGGATAGAGAACTGGTTGGCAGACAGGAAGCAGAGAGTCAGGATCAATGGGTCCTTTTCAGAATGGCAGGCAGTGACTAGTGGAGTGCCGCAGGGCTCAGTGCCGGGAGGCCAGCTCTTTACAATCTATATTAATGATTTAGATGATGGAATTGAGTGTAATATCTCCAAGTTTGCAGATGACACTAAACTGGGTGGCGGTGTGAGCTGTGAGGAGGACACTAAGAGGTTGTAGGGTGACTTGGACAGGTTAGGTGAGTGGGCAAATACATGGCAGATGCAGCATAATGTGGATAAATGTGAGGTTATCCACTTTGGGGGCAAAAACATGAAGGCAGAATATTATCTGAACGGCGGCAGATTAGGAAAAGGGGAGGTGCAGCGAGACCTGGCTGTCATGGTACATCTGTCATTGAAAGTTGGCATGCAGGTACAGCAGGCGGTGAAGAAGGCAAATGGTATGTTGGCCTTCATAGCAAGGGGTTTTGAGTATAGGAGCAGGGAAGTCTTACTGCAGTTGTACAGGGCCTTGGTGAGGCTCCACCTGGAATATTGTGTTCAGTTTTGGTCTCCTAATCTGAGGAAGAACGTTCTTGCTATTGAGGGAGTGCAGCAAAGGTTCACCAGACTGATTCCCGGGATGGCTGGACTGACATATGAGGAGAGACTGGATCAACTGGGCCTTTATACTCTGGAGTTCAGAAGGATGAGGGGTGATCTTATAGAAACATTTAATATCATGAAAGGGATAGACAAGATAGAGGCAGAGAGGTTGTTTCCACTGGTCAAGGAGACTAGAACTAGGGGGCACAGCCTCAAAATACGGGGGAGCCAATTTAAAACCAAGTTGAGAAGGAATTTCTTCTCCCAGAGGGTTGTGAATCTGTGGAATTCTCTGCCCAAGGAAGCAGTTGAGGCTAGCTCATTGAATGTATTCAAATCACAGATAGATAGATTTTTAACCAATAAGGGAATTAAGGGTTACGGGGAGCGGGCGGGGAAATGGAGCTGAGTCCACGGCCAGATCAGCCATGATCTTGTTGAATGGCGGAGCAGGCTCGAGGGGCTAGATGGCCTACTCCTGTTCCTAATTCTTTTGTTCTTATGTTCTTATATACATATATAATTAAAACTGGTATGTCCTCTTAACTGGAGATGTTCATGTTAATTTTGTCCATCCCTGTTGTATTTGTAATAGGTTGTGATCCCTGCAGGTCACAGTCAAAAAGGGTTTTCCACATTTAGAGCATTCAGCCCTTTGTCACACTTTTCAGTCACAGAAGCCTGTAACTTGCCTTTTGAACACATGGATGAATTTCCATACACTGGCCACTGGGTGACTCTGCACCAATTTTGTTCTGAGTAGCAAAGGTGAATAACAGGTGCATTTTAGCCTTTCCACAAAATTGACAATTTCAAAGTGCCATACTATTATTAATGTAATTTAATTTACCCACAACATACGCTCTCCCTACCAGAAATAATCCACTCAGACAAGAGGTTCTGTCTGCTGAATGCGTTCTTCCCCCATTCCCTTTCACTTGCACCAAGCAAGGACGCACAGCCTTCCCCTTCCCTCCCCTTACTCCTCATTCATTTGCACTCCCCAAACATTCCTATTCCCCCATCCTCACCTCCCCTCCCCTCTCCTCCTTCTCCCCTAGCTTGCTCCTCCCCACTTCCCATCCTCTTCCCCATCCCCCTCTACGCTCCTTCCTGCATTCCCACTTTGGTCCAATTATTTTCTGCCCTCTAACGCTGTTTGACCTGAAGACTGCTTTTGTTCTTAACACCTCATGTGCAGCACCATATGAGATTGACTCATCAGAATATAATTACATGGACTTGAATTTTCTTACCACGTATTTATCAAATGTTTATTTACCAAATGTTTATTTACCATGTTATTCCTAGTGTACACAGTACACTTATAGGTGCTTTGTAGGTTAAAGCTGTAATTGAATATTCCGCTAGTTAATCGTAACAAATGCAATTTCATGCTGCTTGTCAAAATGTAATTAGTCATCCATGTACAAACATACATGATGAAATATATACACAGCTTGGTTAAAACCAAACGTCAAACAAACAGCAACGAGCAACTCAGCAATCATGACTCCATTTTATTTTCTTGTCAAATAATCAACTGTTTTGACCTGTAGTTGTGGGAGGGATATGAATACTTGACTTCATTGCAGTGATGCATTTGGTAGATTCTTAACATTACTACTGAATGGAATTCTACCCTTTCCATCTTATATGAACTCCAATCAATTTTTGTTTCCAATTAATATTCAAGTACAGGCACAGATACCCTTTCACACATTACTAAAACTATAATGCCCTCAGATGCAGAACCTTTTATATCTAAGTATTCCAGATTCAAGTCAACAGCTAACCACCATTAATGTGTAATACAGAGGAATTTAAAAATAAGCACAGTGAAGCAATGAAGTATTGTGGCTTAATTTGTTTTCAAAGTAGGAATAAAGCTAGATAGAATTACTCTTTCCAGATAGAGTTGCTTATTGGGTTATAGAACCATAGATGTTTTCAGCACAGCCATGATCTTATTGAATGGTGGAGCAAGCTGGAGGGACCAAATGCCCTACTCCTGTTCCTATTTCTTATGTAAGCAGGAGGCCATTCAGCCCATCATGGCTCTTTGATAGAGGAAACCAAAACTAATCCCATTGTCCCACTCTCGCTTCATAACCTTCAATCTTTCTCTGCTTTAAATATTTATCCAATTTTCCCATAAAAGATATAATGACCTCTGCCTCAATCGCCCCCTGTGGCAAAATGTTCCATACTCCAACAACCGTCTGATTAAACTAATTTCATCTAACTTCTCTCCTCTCCTAAATTGACCACTCCTTGTTAGTGATTCTTTAACCAGAAAAAATAATTTCTCCCTATTCACTCCATCAGAACCTTTCATAATTTTTAAATGTCTGTTAAACCTTCTCTGTTGCAATGGGAATACTCCTGGTATCTCGAGTCTCTCTTTTTAAAATGTGTTCTTTTTGTGTGAGTGACGTGAAAAAGGCTGCATTTATTGCACATCCCTAGTTGCCCTTGTGGTGAGCCTTCTCGTGAACCGCTGCAGGCTTTGTGGTAATGGTGCTCCCACAATGGTGTTAGGTAAGGAATCAGCAACATAGGAACAGGTGTAAGCCATTCAGGCCCTCAAGCCTGTTCCACCAATTAGATTACGGCTGATCTGTATCTTAACTCCATCTACCCGCCTTGGTTGCATAAACCTTAATACCATTGCCTAAAAAAACTCTCCCAACCTCAGTTTTGAAATTATCAATTGAACTTGCCTCAACAGCCTTTTCAGGGAAAGAGTTCCAAATTTACACTACCCTTTGTGTGCAGAAGTGCTTCCTAGCATCGCCCTTGAACGCCTAGCTCTAATTTTAAAGTTATGCCCCCCTTGTTCTGGATTCCCCCACCAGAGGTAATAGTTTCTCTTTATCTACCCTATCAAATCTGTAATACGCAAGGGAATACAAGCCTAGACTATGCAATCTTTCCTCCAAATGTAACCCTTTTAGCCCCAGTATCCGACTGGGTCAATGAGAAATCTTCAAAAGTGTTGAGTAGATGCAAATATAATAGCTGTACTGGAGCAGTCTGGCTTGGGGAGTGGTTAGCTCTGGTGCACAGGTGTTGATATTCTTCTTTTAACTGCGGTTTTCCAACCTTGGGATTGTCTTGGAAAATCAATGCTTTAAGCTCTCTGCAGATTTAATGTCCTTTCTATAATGGGTCAGTCATTTAATGTGGTGAGGGGCACAAATCCATTGAACATGGACTTCATCATTTGTCTGAGCCATTGTATTTGCATATATCGGAGTATAACATATTGCTGCCACACAATAATATAATTGAAGTAGACTGGTATTTTGAATCAAAACATCCACACAATTGATCTGCTTCCCTTGTGTTTAATTTCTCTATAATGTCAGACTTGAGGTTGCATACACATTTTGGTTTTTATTTCTTTCAATGATTTCTGCCTTGACAATAGGAAGTGTTTTCTTTTCAGCATGTGTCAGAGCTTCTGGCCGTGGTCCGCTTGCCCTTTATTCATCCAAGCTATCTGTTAAATGTCGTTGACAATGAGGAATTGATAAAGTCTTCAGAAGCTTGCCGAGACCTGGTAAATGAAGCAAAACGCTATCACATGTTGCCACATGCTCGACAGGAAATGCAGACACCTCGAACACGGCCAAGGCTATCTGCAGGTAGGACTTTATCTATGAGGATTTCTGCTTAGTGCTGCACATGTCATGCAGAGGTGTTTTAATGTGGGCCAAGAATTATACATGGCACAGAGGATAATTTTTAGAATAATAAATACTTGGTTAAACTATTTAAATTGCTCATAACAATTATTTGTAGACAGAAATATTTATGTTTCCAGTCTGACCCAGTTCTCAGTGTAATACTGATTGGTGTTTACAGAGGTTATTACTGCACATTGACAAGCAAGTAGATGGCAGGGAATTTTCAACCACTGAATATGTCCTATGCAGATTAATGCGAATGAATTACAGGCATGTGACCAACATTCCCACTAAGCTAAGCGGCCGTGTGGCGCACAGCGATCTGGAGGTCCTGCACAGGCCGCTCCCTGGCTTTTCAATGGGAGAAATCGCGCATGCACAACATTTTGAAAGGGCCACGCAGCCAGTTAAAGGGACCATGCGTCAAAAAAGAAAAATTAGGGGGCACATAGCATGTGACCCTGAGTTACTTTTAAGCCTGTATCACTCCTGCAGATACAAAACTTAAACCAACAAGCAACTCTAACTAAATATCATTTGGTATGTGAGATGTACTTTTGTATTTGTATAAATCAGGCATTTTGCATCAGGTTGAGTGTAATACACAGATGAGATGAGTAACATTAGAGGCTGAACTACAATGGGCATCTGATGTTGGAAATACTTTTTTTTAAAGTCAGGACATTCTGACATGGAAATGAGAACTATGCAGGATTAGGAGGAAATTTGGTTCAAACTGCCTGCTTAAGAATTATGTTACAACATAAGATACATTAGTTGAAATGGATAGTTCTGTTCAAAATTCCTTACGCAAAGTTGCCGGAATGTAGCGGTCGATTTTAACCCGATCCTCCCAGCAGAAACCAAATGAGTAGATAACATATCATTTTTAAGTGCCCACCCACCAGCAGAAACTGGACAGGTGAGCAGTTAAAAATGAGCAGGTTGCTTACCCGCTCTAAACCTGACCCTTTCACAGCTTCTCCCATAGGCGGATGAGGCATCCGCCTAAAGTAGTCGTGAGCCGAAAGAATGTATGCAAATCAAGATCCTTTTACGTCAATAGGACCCCGATGACATTTTAACCAGGCTGAAGCAACAAAGCTTCCACAGCTCCTATGGCTGAGATGATTGACTTCCAGCAACCACAACCATCTTCCTTTGTGCTAGGTATGACTCAAGCCAGTGGAGAGTTTCCCCCCTGCTTCCCATTGACTTCAATTTTACTAGAGATCCTTGATGCCTCACTCGATCATTTGCTGCCTTAATATCAAGGGCAGTCACTCTCACCTCACTTCTGGAATTCAGCTATTTTGTCCACGTTTGGACCAAGGCTGTAATGAGATCTGGAGCTGAGTGGTCCTGATGGAACCCAAACTGAGCATCGGTGAGCAGGCTATCGGTGTGTAAATGCCGCTTGATAGCACTGTCAATGACACTTTCCATTACCTTGCTAATGATGGAGAGTAGACTGGTGGGGCAGTAATTGGCCGGATTGGATTTAAGAACATAAGAACATAAGAATTAGGAACAGGAGTAGGCCATCTAGCCCCTCGAGCCTGCTCCGCCATTCAACAAGATCATAGCTAAACTGGCCGTGGACTCAGCTCCACTTACCCACCCGCTCCCCGTAACCCTTAATTCCCTTATTGGTTAAAAATCTATCTATCTGTGATTTGAATACATTCAATGAGCTAGCCTCAACTGCTTCCTTGGGCAGAGAATTCCACAGATTCACAACCCTCTGGGAGAAGAAATTCCTTCTCAACTTGGTTTTAAATTGGCTCCCCCGTATTTTGAGGCTGTGCCCCCTAGTTCTAGTCTCCTCGACCAGTAGAAACAACCTCTCTGCCTCTATCTTGTCTATCCCTTTCATGATATTAAATGTTTCCATAAGATCACCCCTCATCCTTCTGAACTCCAACAAGTAAAGACCCAGTCTACTCAATCTATCATCATAAGGTAACCCTCTTATCTCCGGAATCAGCCGAGTGAATCGTCTCCGTACCCACTCCAAAGCTAGTATATCCTTCCTTAAGTAAGGTGACCAAAACTGCATGCAGTACTCCAGGTGCGGCCTCACCAATACCCTATACAGTTGCAGCAGGACCTCCCTGCTTTTGTACTCCATCCCTCTCGCAATGAAGGCCAACATTCCATTTGCCTTCCTGATTACCTGCTGCACCTGCAAACTAACTTTTTAGGATTCATGCACAAGGACCCCCAGGTCCCTCTGCACCGCAGCATGTTGTAATTTCTCCCCATTCAAATAATATTCCCTTTTACTGTTTTTTTTTCCCAAGGTGGATGACCTCACATTTTCCGACATTGTATTCCATCTGCCAAACCTTAGCCCATTCGTTTAACCTATTCTGCTTTTCCTGCTTTGTCCTGCTTTTTGTGGCCAGGACATAGCTGGGCAGTTTTCCACATTGTTGGGTAAATGCCAGTGCTGTAGCTGTACCGGAACAGCTTGGCTAGAGGCATGGCTAGATCTGAAGGACAAGTCTTTCGCAGGACAGCCAGGATGTTGTCAGAACCCATTGTCTTTGCTGTTTTCAGTGTGTTCAGCAAACGCATCAGCCTTGTCTTTTGCACTTGCATGCTGGGCTCCGCCATCATTGAGGATGGGGATATTCATGGAGCCTCCTCCTTCCATTAGTTGTTTAATTGTCCACCGCCATTCACGACTAGATGAGCCAGGATTGCAAAGCTTTAATCTGATCTGTTGATTGTGTGATCATTTAGCCTTGTCTATAGCATGCTGCTTCCACTGTTTAGCATTCATGTACTCCTGTATTGCAGCTTCCCCAGGTTGGCACCTCATTTTTAGGTATGCTTGGCGCTGCTCCTGGCATGCTCTCTACACTGCTCATTGAACCAGGTTTGGTCCCCTGGCCTGATGGTAATGGTAAAGTGAGGGATATGCCAGACCATGAGGTTACAGATTGTGGTGGAATACAATTCTACTGCTGCTGATGGCCCACAGCGCTTCACGGATGCTCAGTTTTGAGCTGCTAGATCTGTTCTGAATCTATCCTATTTAGCATGGTGGTAGTGCCACACAATACGATGGAGGGTGTCCTCAGTATGAAGAAAGGGACTTTGTCTCCTCAAGGACTGTGCAGTGGTCACTGCTACTAATACTGCCTCATGGGGGGGTCTCTGATTACAAGCACTTACCTCCTGGGTCTAGCAGTCCTCGCATTGTATTAGCTGGCAGGTTTCACGAGGCCTACAAAACCTGACTAGCTAAAGTTACATTCAAAATAGAGGTTAAAGCAGAGGCTTCCAGCCTCATTATAATAAAAAAGACAACCCGTCTCCTGGGAGCGGGTTGGTTGCCGGTGCCCCGTCTTGCCTCCGTTAAAACCGGAAGTGGGCGGTTTGGAGGCGAGTTCTGGTTGAGATTCAGATTTTTAACGATTTAACTTATCACATGACCCCAACCCACCCTTTTTTAGGTTAAAATTCCCCCCATGTATTTATTCGTGGGGGGGGTGGGTTTGCAGAAGGGGAATTGACAATTTTCTCCTCCACTCCTGAAAGCACTGTTGGCTTGCTGGTGTCAGGTTCCACAGGCTCCAGTGCCCACCTGGCACCTCAGACAAGTGCATGTGTGAACTTTCGTCGAGGAGGCTCAAGCACGTGGGGAGATCCCGTCCGAACTGACCCCCGTCCGGACGGAATTCCTCATCGGCGCCAAACCCCGGAACCTCCCTCGGGAGCCGGCGCCTCACAACCTGAGCTGCCTCGGGGAAATCCCCTCCGTGCCTTTCAGTTCCGCGCGGAGGTGTTTCCTGTACGGGCTGCTCCTGCACACTCTCAACCTTGTCATCCTCGTCTGCCGTCCGGACACGCCATGGCGTACCATCTTGCCGTCCAGAGGAGGCGGGGGTTCCCGATGGAGGGCACTCTACGCGGGAGTCCTCCCACTATTTATCGGGGACTTGGCCTGGAGGGTGGTGCACAGAGCAGTCCCGTGCAATAAATTTTTAAGTCAGTTCACGGGCTCCCAGGCCGCTTGCAATTTCTGCGGTCTGGAAGAGTCCGTGTTCCACGTTTTTATGGAATGCACAAGGTTGCAGCCCCTGTTCCATGATTTAAAGGGGCTGCTCCTCAATTTCTGGTTGCACTTCAGTCCCACACTCCTGATCTTCGGGCACCCTGTGCGGAGGGGAGCGGGTAGGTCTGAGGGCCTCCTCGTAGGACTGCTCCTGGGCACAGCCAAGGGGGCCATCAACCGGTCCAGGCAGTGGGCGGTCGAGGGGGTCTTTTAGCCTGACTGCCTGCCTCTCTTCCACGCCTACATCCGGGCCAGGGTGTCCTTAGAGATGGAGCACGCGGTGTCCACCAGTACGCTCGCGGCCTTCCGCGAGAGGTGGGTGCCGGAGGGACTGGAGTGCATTGTCACCCCCGGCAACCAAATTTTAATTTGATTTTATTTGTTTTAAAGTTTAATTTGTTTTAATTGCCGGGTTTTAGTGTCCCCCTCCTCTTTTATAGGGGGCACTTGTAAAATATATGATTTTATTGCCCAAAAAAATTTTTTTTTAAAACAACAAAAAAAAATCCAAAAAAAACCACAAAAAAAAAGGGCAGTTGAAAAGTGGCTGGATTGTTCCCCAGATTAGGGGGCACTTGATTTAATGTTAATTATGTTTCACTCCAAAAGAGTTGTGTGAACTTTCGTCGAGGAGGCTCAAGCACGTGGGGAGATCCCGTCCGAACTGACCCCCGTCCGGACGGAATTCCTCATCGGCGCCAAGCCCCGAAACCTCCCTCGGGAACCGGCGCCTCACAACTTGAGCCGCCTCGGGGAAATCCCCTCCGTGCCTTTCAGTTCTGCGCGGAGGGGTTTCCTGTACGGGCTGCTCCTGCACACCCTCAACTTTGCCATCCTCGCCGGCCGTCCGGACACGCCATGGCGTACCATCTTGCCATCCGGAGGAGGCGGGGCTCCCCGATGGAGTGCACTCTTCGCGGGAGTCCTCCCACTGTTTATCGGAGACTTGGCCTGGAGGGTGGTGCACAGAGCAGTCCCGTGCAATAAATTTTTAAGCCGGTTCACGGGCTCCCAGGCCGCCTGCAATTTTTGCGGTCTGGAGGAGTCCGTGTTCCATGTTTTTATTGAGTGCACGAGGTTGCAGCCCCTGTTCCATTATTTGAAGGGGCTGCTCCTGAAATTCTGGCTGCACTTCAGTCCCACTCTCCTGATCTTTGGGCACCCTGTGCGGAGAGGAGCGGGTAGGTCCGAAGGCCTCCTCGTAGGACTGCTCCTGGGCACGGCCAAGGGTGCCATCAGCCGGTCCAGGCAGCGGGCAGTCGAGGGGGTCGTTCAGCCTGACTGCCTGCCTCTCTTCCGCGCGTACATCCGGTCCAGGGTGTCCCTAGAGATGGGGCACGCAGTGTCCACCGGTACGCTCGCGGCCTTCCGCGAGAGGTGGGCGCTGGAGGGACTGGAGTGCATCATCACGCCCGGCAACCAAATTTTAATTTAATTTTATATGTTTTAAAGTTTAATTTGTTTTAATTGCTGGGTTTTAGTGTCCCCCTCCCCTTTTATAGGGGGCACTTGTATATATATTTGTGGTTTTAGTGACAAAAAAAGCAAATAAAACCCACAAAAAAAAAGGCACTTGTAAACTGTTTGTTGTGTCTCCCCTTTAATAAGGGGGCACTTGATTTAATGTTTATTTATTGCTTTCTACAAAAAGAGTTGTGTGAACTTTCGCAGTGAGTGTCTACCGGCTATTCCACTGTGGGAGTGAAAGGAGGTGACAGCTGAGCTGAGTCCTCGCTCAAACGACATCCTTAAATGTGCACTTAGAGCAGACATTGTTTAGATTGTGATCAGGTGTGGAAACTATTGTGTTCCTAACACAGATACACCACATCACTCCCCCACCCCCACCCCTACCCCTACCCCTACCCCCCCACAAAGTCAATTATTGTGTTCCTAACACAGATGAGACTGCACACAGGGAGGTTAAAGTAACAGTGACCTCAGTCTTTAATAAGACACTCTAGAGTGAGGAACAGGCCTCAGGGGCCGGCTTATATACAGTGCTCCCAAGGGATGCTGGGATCCCTTGGGACTTCAGGGGCTGAGCTCCCTGGTGGCGGAACATGGGAGTGCATGCTTTACAGATACACAACATCACTCCCCACCAAAGTCAAAGTGAAAACTATTTATAAGTTGAGGCGGTCAGGGGCTTTTCTTTCCCTGGTGGACCGCCTCGGTACAAATGCCTGTTCTGGTGTGTTGGCTGTGCCCTCGCTGTGCTGGCGTGTTGTTGGCCCTGCAGGACTGCTAGGTGAGCCTGGCCTTGCTGGGCTGTTGGGCGTGATGGGTTCGATTTCCTGATCTTGCGTTGTGTCGTTGATCCTTTGGGTGTGTGTTGTGGGCTCGAAAAAGGTGGTGTCTGCTGTGGGTTGTTCAGGGCAGCCTCGTTTGGTCCAGGTGCTTTCTGAAAATTTGTCTATTGTCTAGTTTGACTACAAACACCCTATTCCCTTCTTTAGCTATCACTGTGCCCGCAATCCACTTGGGACCATGTCCATAGTTTAGCACATACACAGGGGCATTCAGATCAATTTCCCGTGACACAGTGGCGTGACCATCATTTACATTTTGTTGCTGCCGCCTGCTCTCTACCTGATTATGCAGGTTGGGGTGAACCAGCGAGAGTCTGGTTTTAAGTGTCCTTTTCATGAGTAGCTCAGCCGGGGGCACCCCTGTGAGCGAGTGGGATCTCGTGTGGTAGCTGAGCAGTACTCAGGACAGGCGGGTTTGGAGTGAGCCTTCTGTGACTCGTTTAAGGCTCTGTTTGATGGTTTGTACTGCCCGCTCTGCCTGCCCATTGGAGGCTGGTTTAAATGGTGACATGTTTGATCCCATTGCAGGTCATGAATTCTTTAAATTCGGCACTGATGAAACATGGCCCGTTGTCACTGACCAGTATGTCAGGCAGTCCGTGGGTGGCAAACATGGCCCTCAGGCTTTCAATGGTGGTAGTGGCGGTGCTTCCCGACATTATTTCACAATCAATCCATTTTGAAAAGGCATCCACCACCACCAGGAACATTTTACCGAGAAACGGACCTGCATAATTGACATGGATCCTCGACCATGGTCTGGAGGGCCAGGACCACAAACTTAGTGGTGCCTCTCTGGGCGCGTTGCTCAACTGAGCAAATACGCTGCATTGCCGTCCACAGGACTCTAAGTTAGAGTCACCACACGTGGAATTTGGCTATCGCTTTCATCATTACTATACCCGGAAGTGTGCAGGGGAGATCCGAGATGAACGTCTCCCTGCTCTTTTTTGGTAGCACTACGCGGTTACCCCACAACAGGCAGTCTGCCTGAATGGACAGCTCGTCCTTTCGCCGCTGGAACGGCTTGATTGGCTCTTGCATTTCAACGCTGGCCCAGCTCCCAAGCAGTACACAATTTTTTTACTAGGGACAGCAGAGGATCTTGACTGGTCTAAGTCCTAATCTGGCGGGCCGTGACAGGTGATTTATCATTTTCAAACTCTTTCATGACCATCAACAAGTCTGCGGGCTGCGCCACCATCAACAAGTTTGCAGGCTGCGCCATTTCCACCCCCGTGGTGGGCAATGGTAGCCGACTGAGAGCATTCGCACAGTTCTCGGTGCCTGGCCTGTGATGGATGGAATAGTTATATGCTGATAGCGTGAGTGCCCACCTTTGTATGCGGGCTGAGGCATTAGTATTTATCCCCTTATTTTCAGCGAACAGGGATGTGAGGGGCTTGTGATCGGTTTCCAGCTCAAATTTGAGGCCAAACAGGTACTGATGCATTTTCTTTACCCCGAACACAGACGCTAATGTCTCTTTCTCAATCATGCTGTAGGCCCTCTCGGCCTTAGACAAACTCCTAGAAGCATAAGCGACAGGTTGCAACTTCCCTGCAATGTTAGCTTGTTGTAATACACACCCGACTCCGTACGACGACACGTCACATGCTAGCACAAGTCTTTTACACAGGTTATACAATACAAGCAGCTTGTTGGAGCATAAAATGTTTCTGGCTTTCTCAAAAGCAATTACTTGTTTTTTTTTCCCCATACCCAGTTCTTACCTTTGCGTAATAACACATGTAGGGGCTCTAAAAGGGTGCTTAACCCCGATAGGAAATTACCAAAATAGTTGAGGAGTCCCAGGAACGACCGCAGCTCCGTGACGTTCCTGATAGCCTCTGACTTGGCGTCTGTGGACCGAATGCCGTCCGCCGCGATCTTTCTCCCCAAAAACTCCACTTCTGTTGCCATGAAGATGCATTTCGACCTCTTCAGCTGCAGCCCTACGCGATCCAGTCGCTGGAGGACCTCCTCCAGGTTTTGTAGGTGCTCGGCCGTGTCCCGACCAATGAACAATATGTCGTCCTGAAAGACCACTGTGTGTGGTACCGACTTGAGTAGGCTCTCCATGTTTCTCTGGAAGATCGCTGCAGCCGACCGAATTCCAAACAAGCATCTGTTGTAGATGAACAGTCCCTTGTGCGTGTTGATGCAGGTGAGGCCCTTCGAAGATTCCTCCAGCTCCTGCGTCATGTAGGACGAAGTCAGGTCGAGCTTGGTGAACGTCTTGCCTCCTGCCAGCATTGCAAATAGGTCGTCTGCCTTAGGTAGCGGGTATTGGTCCTGTAGCGAGAAACGATCAATAGTTACTTTATAATTGCCGCAAATCCTGACCGTGCCATCACTTTTGAGTACTGGAACAATTGGGCTGGCCCACTCGCTGAGTTCCACTGGGGAGATGATGCCCTCGCGTTGCAGCCTGTCCAGCTCGATTTCCACTCTCTCCCTCATCATGTGAGGTACGGCTTGCGCCTTGTGGTGAATGGGTCGTACCTCTGGGACCAAGTGGATCCGCACCTTCGCCCCAGAAAAGTTTCCAATGCCTGGCTCAAAAAGGGAAGGAAAATTGTTAAGAATCTGGGTACATGAGGCCTCATTGACATGTGATAGCGCTCGGATGTCATCCCAGTTCCAGCGGATTTTGTCCAGCCAGCTCCTTCCAAGCAGTGTGGGGCCATCGCCCGGGACAATCCAGAGTAGCAGTTCATGCACCGTGCCCTCGTAGGTGACCTTGACCATGGCGCTGCCCAGGACAGTGATAAGCTCTTTGGTGTACGTTCTCAGTTTCGTGTGGATGGGGCTCAGGGCTGGTTTGAATGCATTGTTGCACCACAGTCTCTCAAAAATCTTTTTACTCATGATGGATTGGCTGGCGCCAGTGTTCAGTTCCATGGCTATGGGTAAGCCATTCAATTTTACATTTAGCATTATAGGTGGACGTTTCATCGAAAATGTGTGCACCCCGTGTACTTCAGCATCTGCCTCCTCTCTCTGATGCTCAATTGTTTTGATCCACCATGGACCAATCTTCCTCTACCACGTGGTGGTTAGCAGGTTTTGCAGAGCTTGCAGCTCGTTTGCAAGTTCGTTGGAGGTGCCCCATTGTCACACAGCTCTTGCAAACATACCCTTTGAAGCGGCATGAATAGGCTGAACGGAAGCCTCCACAACGCCAACAAGGTGTGAATTGCCTTGCATTCATCCTTTGTTGGGGACTCTGAGTCATCTAGGTCACCTGAGGCCTGCTAGCAGTTGCGGACTTGTGGGTTCTGCCCTGTACATTTCTGCTCGCAAACATAGTTCCAGTTACATTGCTAGCACTTGTGTGCTGAGAGATTTGTTTAGTGTTATCACTGGTGGACATAAACGCCTGTGCTGTCGCAATGGCTTTACTGAGGGTCGGTGTCTCTACAGTCAAAAGTTTTCGTAGGATGGTCTCGTGGCCAATGCCCAGTACAAAAAAGTCTGAGCATTTGCTCCAGGTAGCCATGAAACTCATTGTCCTGCAAGTCACCTTATCTCGGCGACGTAGATCGCCACTTCCTGACCTTCAGATCGCTGGCAGGTGTAGAACCGATACCGCGACATCAGCACGCTCTCCCTCGGGTTAAGATGCTCCCGAACCAGTGTACACAGCTCCTCATACGACTTATCTGTGGGTTTCACTGGAGCCAGAAGATTCTTCATGAGGCTGTAGGTCGGTGCCCCGCAGACTGTGAAGAGGACCGCTCTCCTTTTTGCAGCACTTCCTTCTCCGTCCAGCTCGTTGGCTACAAAGTACAGGTCTAGCTGTTCGATATAGGCTTCCCAGTCCTCACCCTCTGAGAACTTCTCCAGGATGCCCACAGTTTGCTGCATCTTTGCGTTGGATTTGTATTCTCATCGCCAGTTATTGTGTTCCTAACACAGATGAGACTGCACACAGGGAGGTTAAAGTAACAGTGACCTCAGTCTTTAATAAGACACTCCAGAATGAGGAACAAGCCTTAGGGGCCGGCTTATATACAGTACTCCCAAGGGATGCTGGGATCCCTTGGGACTTCAGGGGATGAGCTCCCTGGTGGCGGAACATGGGAGTGCATGCTTTACAGATACACAACAGGAACAGTGGCTGATTTTTTTTTTCTCCCCATCTTATTAGCACAGGGAGGGTTAAAGCTAGTTTTTGTGCCCTTCTGTCAGCCTGGCTTAGATCAACTAGCTGAGCACGTGATATGAATGTCATGGCTACTCACTGGAGATAGTTGCTGAGCTATTGAGAGGACCCCATGTGGTCCTTTTTTTTGTTCTGGTCTGGTAATATCTTTCAGAAGCGCTGAAATAAAATTTAAATAAGAAATAAACTCCAGTAGTCTGATTATTCATTTCATTATTCTGACACTTCTCTTTTTAATAACTGCAACTGTTCTTCTATTTCTATTTATCTGAATAAAAACAGTCTCTACTCACTTAACGATCCTACCTCAGTTACCATGACATTTGTTTTCCTGCAGAGAACAATTGTTAAATGAACCAGGCAAGGACTTGCATGTCCTCTGTAAAGGCTGCAGTTTCACTGTTCAACTAAGAATAATATGACAGAAAAGAAGGGGAGATTTTTAAGGTTCCTCTGATAGCTCAGTTGATAAAAACAATATGTAGTTCAGCCAACAGAATGAACGATCCTAGGTTTGATGCCTAATCTGCACTGACGTGATCTCAACCAGATTGTACTGCCGCAGTCAGGCTGCGTGTCCCTGAGGTGAAAAGGAGAATAATCATGCAGGTTCTCAGAATGAGTGAGGGTGAAATGGGGCTCTGCTGTCAAGCCCCTCCACCGTGGTCAATGGCCTGCCAAGAATTACTGTCAAAGCTCATATAATAAAGCATGGCCACATGGAAAAGTTATCAGTGTCCTTGTGGAACCTTATACCAGTAGCAGTCAATCATAGAATGGTTATAGCACAGAAGGCGGCCATTCAGCCCGTCGAGTCCACGCCAGTTCTCTGCAAGAGCGCTTCAGCTAGTCCCACTCCCCCGCCCTTTCCCCGTAACCCTGCAAATGTTTTTCTTTCCAGTACTTCTCCAACTCCCTTTTGAAAGCAGTGATTGAGTCTGCCTCCACCACCCTTTCAGCCAGTGCATTCCAGATCTTAACCACTCGCTGCGTAAAAAGGTTTTTTCATGTCGCCTTTGGTTCTTTTGCCAATCAATCACCTTAAATCTGTGTCCTCTGGTTCTCGACCCTTCTGCCAATGGGAGCAGTTTCTATCTATCTACTCTGTCCAGACCCCTCATGATTTTGAACACCTGGAATCTCCTCTCAATTTTCTCTGCTCTAAGGAGAACAACCCCAGCTTCTCCAGTCTATCCACATAACTGAAGTCCCTCATCCCTGGAATCATTCTCGTAAATCTTTTCTGCATCCTCTCTAAGGCCTTCACATCCTTCCTAAAATGCGGTGCCCAGAATTGGACAGAATTCTCCAGTTGAGGCCGAACATATAATCCTAGTTCTCTCTGTTCATGCACCACTTTAGTTTATATTTCCCATCCTCATTCTTTCTATCAAAAGTATCACTTCACACTTTTCTGTGTTAAATTTCATCTGCCACTTGTCCGCCCATTCCACCAGCTTGTTTAATTCATCTTGAAGTCCATCACTATCCTCCTCACTGTTCACTATATTTCCAAGTTTTGAGTCATCTGCAAATTTTGAAATTGTGCCCTGTACACCCACATCCAAGTCATTGATATATATCAAGAAAAGCAGTGGTCCTAATACCGATCCTTGGAGAACACCAATGTGTACCTTCATTCAGTCCGAAAAACAACCGTTCATCACTGCTCTCTGTTTCCTGTCACTCAGCCAATTTCTTATCCATGCTGCCTCTGTCCCTTTAATCTATGGGCTTCAACTTTCCTGGCAAGCCTATCATGTGGCACTTTGTCAAACGCCTTTTGAAAATCCGTGTACGCCACGTCAACTGCATCAACCCTCTCTGTTACTTCATCCAAAAAGTAGATCAAGTTGGTTAAACATGATTTGCCTTTTAACAAATCTGTGCTGGCTTTTCGTAATTAATCCACATTTGTCCAAGTGACTTAATTTTGTCCCTGATTATTGTTTCTAAAAGCTTCCCCACTACTGATGTTAAATTGACCGGCCTATAGTTGCTGGGTTTAACTTTATACCCTTTTTTGAACAAGGGTGTAACATTTGCAATTCCCCAGTCCTCTGGCATCACCCCTGTTTCTAAGGAGGATTGGAAGATTATGGCCAGTACCTCCGCGATTTCTTCCTTCATTCCCCTCAGCGTCCTACAGTGCATCCCATCTGTTCTCAGTGACTTATCTACTTTAAATACAGCCAGCCTTTCTAGTACCTCATCTTTATCAATTCTTATCGCATCCAGTATCTCCTCTACCTCCTCCTTTACTATGTCGATGGCAGCATCTCCTTCCTTGGTGCAGACAGATGCAAAGTATTCATTTAGTACCTCAGTCATACCCTCTGCCTCCATGCATAGCTCTCCTTTTTGGTGCCTATTCGGCCCCACCCCTCCTCTTACTACTTACTGATTCCTAATTCCTGTAGCTGATTAAGGAGAGAAGGAGGGACAAAATTAGGCTGGAAGGTGCGGGGGAGAGAATGAGTCTGTGGCGACTTCATTTAACTTCAGAGTAGAAAGCCAAAGGCTTAGATAAATGAAGTGAAAAGTAGGATGCTGTGATTAGAAGAATAAGAAGTAATAGAGAGTGAAACAAGAAGTATAATGAAAGATGTTTATTCACCACAGAGGCTTGGTCCCTGTATAGAATTGCTGTCACACACAGTTTGACATCCATTGAGCTATAAAATATTTAAAGCCTACCATCTTTAAAATCCCTTTAAAGAATATAAATATGTAATTTTAAAATAATTTACAATGTAGGAAAAGGTATATAGAGCTATATTTTTGTCCCAATTTGGCAACGTTCAGCTACGAATACTTACTGAGCTTGTGCTGTATTCTTGTGTACATTACTTTAGGCAAGTGTTAACCCGCTTAATTGAAATGGATTAACACCTGTCTAAATATAGTGCATGGAGAAACATATCACCAACATGCTACGCATTCATGCATGACCTTTGCTGATCATGAAATATACCCAGGACGTTGATAGTAAAGGATTATAGGTATAAATATGATGGTCAACGGTAGCATAGAGTTTAAGTTACTGGACTAGTAATCCAGAGGCCTGGACTAATGATCCAGAGATGTCAGTTCAAATCCCACCACAGCAAGCAGGGGAATTTAAATTCAGTTAATTAAATAACAATTTGGAATAAAAAGCTAGTGTTAGTAATGGTGACCATGAAACTTATTGGATTGTCATTAAAAACCCATCTGGTTCACTAATGTCCTTTAGGGAAGGAAATTTGCCCTCATTGCATGATCTTGGCCTATATGTGATTCCAGACCCACAATAATGTGGTTGAATCTTAACTGCCCTCTGAAATGGCCTAGCAAACCACTCAGCTGTAAAAAATCGCTACAAGAAACAATAAAAATAAAACCAGATGGACCGCTCGGCACCGACCTCAGCACTGGCTACGGACATGACAACAGCACACCCAGCCCAGTCGACCCGGCAAAGTCCAGAATGTACTCTGGGTGGATGTCCATCACCAAGAGTGGCTCGGTAGCACCACGACTAACTGAGCTGGCTGAGTCCGGAAGGACACAGCTGCCAGACTGGGCCTGTGACAGGTGGTGAGAGATCCAACACAAGGGGTAAACCTACCTGACCTCGTCCTCACCAATCTACAGTCGCAGATGCATCTGTCCATGACAGCATTGGTAGCATTGACCACCGCACAGTCACTGTGGAGACAAAGTTCTGTCTTCACACTGAGGACACCCTCCATCGTGTTGTGTGGCACTACCACCATGCTAAATGGGATAGATTCAGAACAGATTTAACAGCTCAAAGCTGGGCATCCATGAGGTGCTGTGGGCCATCAGGAGCAGCAGAGTTGTATTCCACCACAATCTGTAACCTCATGGCCTGGAATACTCCTCACTTTACCATTACCATCAATCCAGGGGACCAACCCAGGTTCAATGAGAAGTGTAGAAGAGCATGCCAGGAACAGTAACCGGTGTACCTAAAAATGAGATGCCAACCTGAGGAAAATGCATCACAGGACTACATGCATGCTAAACAGCAGAAGCAGCATGCTACAGACATTGCTAAGTGATCCTACAATCAACGGATCAGAACAAAGCTCTGCAGTCCTGCCACATCCAGTCATAAATGGTGGTGGACCATTAAACAACTAACGGGAGGAAGAGGCTCGCCCATGAATATCCCCATCCTCAATGATGGCAGAGCCCAGCATGTGAGTGCTAAAGACAAGGCTGATGCATTTGCAACCATCTTCAGCCAGAAGTGCCGAGTGGATGATCCATATCGGCCTCCTCCTGAGGTCCCCACCATCACAGAAGCCCGTCTTTAGCTAATTCAATTCACTCCACATGATATCAAGAAACAGCTGAGCGCACCGGATACAGCAAAGGTAATCGGTCCCGACAGCATCCCGACTATTGTGCTGAAAACTTGTGCTCCAGAACTGGCCGCACCTCTAGCCAAGCTATTCTAGTACAGCTACAACACCGACCATGTGGAAAACTGCCCAGGTAGGTCTTGTCCACAAAAAGCGAGACAAATCCAATCCATCCATTACTGTCAAAATCTACTCTCAATCATCAGCAAAGTGATGAAAGGTGTCGTCGATAGTGCTATCAAGCGGCTCTTGATGCCCAGTTTGGATTCTGCCAGGGCTACTCAGCTCCAGATCTCATCACAGCCTTGGTCCAAACACCTGACATAAGGCAGCATTTGACCGAATGTGGCATCAAGGAGCCCTAGTAAAACTGAAATCAATGGGAATCAGCGGGTAAACTCTGCATTGGCTGGAGTCATATCTAGCACAAAGGAGATGGTTGTGGTGGTTCGAGGGCAATCATCACAGCCCCAGGACATCGCTGCCGGAGTTCCTCATGGCAGTGTCCTAGGTCCAACCATCTTCAGCTGCTTCATCAATGACCTTTCCTCCATCATAAGGTCAGAAGTGGGGATGTTCACTGATGACTGCACAGTGTTCAGTGCCATTCGCAACTCCTCAGATAATGAAGCAGTCCATGCCCGCATGCAGCAAGACCTGGACAACATTCAGGCTTAGGCTGATAAGTGACAAGTAACATTTGCACTACACAAGTGCCAGGCAATGACTATCTCCAACAAGCGAGAGTCTAACCACTGTCCCTTGGCATTCAACGGCATTACCATCACTGAATCACCCACCATCAACATCCTGGGGATCACCATTGACCAGAAACTTAACTAGACCAGCCACATAAATTCTGTGACAAGAGCAGATCAGAGGCTGGGTATTCTGCAGCGAGTATCTCACCCCAAAGCCTTTCCACCATCAACAAGACACAAGTTAGGAGTGTGATGGAATACTCTCCACTTGCCTGGATGAGTGCAGCTCCAACAACACCCAAGAAATGCAACACCATCCAGGATAAAGAAGCTCGCTTGATTGGTACCCCATCTACCACCTTAAACATTCACACCCTCCACCAGTGGCGCACCATGGCTGCAGTGTGTGCCATCTACAAGATACACTGCAGCAACTCGCTAAGGCATCTTCAGCAGCACCTCCCAAACCTGTGACCTCTACCAACTAGAAGGTCAAGGGCAGCAGGCACATGGGACCACCACCACCTCCAAGTTCCCCTTCAAGTCGCACATGATCCTGACTTGGAAGTATATCGCCGATCCTTCGTCGCTGGGTCAAAATCCTGGAACTCCCTCCCTAATATGTCCTTACTATACAGTATGATTGCACACGAGGCCCATACTTGAGAGAAGGTCACTCTGTGACCAGTAACCTTTATTCGCCAGCACTGAAGTGGAGAAGATGGGTGGAACTTCCCCTTTTATACCTGAAAGTCCAGGTTAGGAGTGTCTCCCACAAGTTCACCACCTAGTGGTCAGTGTTTTCACGGTGTACAACTAAGGTCAGTTTATACATGGATTACAATGACAGTAGAATACATGACATCACCTCCCCCCTCAAAGTCTTATTAGGATCACAGGTTGAGTCTCTCTGGTGGTTTACGGTCCCTTGTAGAGTGCCTGAGTTGGGGCTCCGATTGTTGGGCGCTGGCCTGAGTGTCTGCTGTTTGCGGTGCCTCAGGCCTGTCCGGACTGCCCACAGTGACTGGGCTCTCCTCCACTTGGTTCCGGTATTCGGTCACCTGTGGTGGAGTGAACTCTGCATCGTGTTCTTCCTCTGTTTCTTCTATGGGGTTGCTGAACCTCCTTTTTGTTTGATCCACGTGTTTGCGGCAGATTTGTCCATTGGTAAGTTTAACTACCAGAATCCTATTCCCCTCTTTGGCAATCACAGTGCCTGCGAGCCATTTGGGCTCTGCAACGTAGTTGAGGACAAAGACAGGGTCATTGACATCAATACATCGCGCCCTCGCATTCCCGTCATGGTAGTCACATTGTGACCGGCACCCGCTCTCAACAATTTCTTTCATAGTAGGGTGTATAAGGGATAACCTGGTTTTGAGCGTCCTTTTCATTAGCAGCTCTGCGGGTGGAACCCCTGTGAGCGAGTGTGGTCGGGATCTATTGGCCAACAGGAGGCTTGATAAACGGCTTTGTAGGGAACCCCCTTAGATTCTGAGCATCCCCTGTTTGATTATCTGCATTGATCGTTCCATCTGGCCGTTTGAGGCCGGCTTGAATGGTGCCGTTCTGACATGGTTGATACCATTTCCTGCCATGAAGTCCTGGAATTCAATGCTTGTAAAGCACGGGCCATTGTTGCTGACCAAGACATCCGGTAGACCATGGGCAGCGAACATTGCCTGTAGACTTTCTACAGTGGCAGAGGATGTGCTTGAATTGAGAATGTCACACTCGATCCATTTGGAGTAGGCGTCTACTACAACCAAAAACATTTTTCCCATGAAAGGACCTGCGTAGTCCACATGGATGCGTGACCATGGCTTGGCGGGCCATGGCCAGGGGCTAAGGGGGGCTTCCCTGGGTGTATTGCCCAGCTGGGCACATGTGTTGCACCTGCGAACACCAAGTTCCAGCTCTGCATCTATCCCTGGCCACCAAATGAGTGACCTGGGATAGATGCCTGGCTGGCTGACAATGCCTGGCTGCTCATTGTGGAGTTTTCGGATGAACGCCTCTCTGCCTATCTGGGGCATGACTACTCGGTTTCCCCATAGTAGGCAATCGGCCTGAATCGAGAGTTCATCCCTGCGCCTGTGAAATGGTTTAAATTCCTCAGGGCATGCCCCGTACGTGGCTGCCCAGTCCCCATTCAGGACACATTTCTTGACTAAAGACAGTAGTGGGTCTCTATTTGTCCAGACTTTGATCTGACAGGCGGTCACGGGTGAGCCTTCGCTTTCGAAAGCTTCAACAGCCATGACCATCTCAGCAGTATGCTCGGTTGCCCCCTCAGTGGTGGCTAGTGGGAGCCTGCTGAGTGCATCGACGCAGTTTTCGGTGCCCGGTCTGTGCTGAATTGTATAGTCATAGGCGGCTAACGTGAGTGCCCATCTCTGTATGTGGGCCAACGTATTTGCATTTATGGCCTTGTTGTCGGCCAAAAGGGACGTTGGGGGTTTGTGATCTGTCTCCAGCTCAAATTTCCTGCCAAACAGGTACTGGTGCATTTTTTTTTACTGCATATACACATGCAAGCGCCTCCTTTTCTACCATCCCGTAGCCCCTTTCTGCCTGGGACAGACTTCTGGAGGCGTAAGCTATCGGCTGTAACTGACCCTTGGCACTCACATCCTGCAACACACACCCGACCCCATAGGACGACGCATCGCACGTTAACACAAGTTTCTTACATGGGTCATATAGCGTTAACAGATTGTTGGAGCATAATAAATTACGTGCTCTATCAAAAGCCCTTTCCTGGCTGTCCCCCCAGACCCATTCGCGACCTTTGCGTAAGAGCACGTGTAGCGGCTCAAACAGCGTGCTCACTTTGGGAAGAAAGTTACCAAAATAGTTCAGGAGCCCCAGGAACGAACGCAGCTCCGTCGTGTTATGGGGTCCGGGTGCTCTCTGGATCGCTTCCATTTTGGACATAGTAGGTCTGATCCCATCTGCTGCGACCCTCATCCCCAGGAATTCTACCTCTGGAGCGATGAAGACGCACTTCGCCTTTTTCAGTCGCAGACCTACCTGGTCCAGTCTGCGGAGCACCTCCTCCAGGTTGTGGGGGTGTTCTTCAGTATCGCGGTGAGACCAACTCACTAAACATGCTATTCACGTCATTCTCAGCATCATGCATGCTCCAGAGTGAATCCACCTGCAGCTCCAGTGCCGCTCCAGTCCAGGACATTCTGAAAAGGGAGGGTGAACAGCCAATTGTCGTGGTGCACATAGGTACCAACGATATAGGTAAAAAAACGGGATGAGGTCCTGCGAGACCAATTTAGGGAGCTAGGGGCTAAATTTAAAAAATAGGACATCAAAAGTAGTAATCTCAGAATTGCTACCAGTGCCATGTGCTACTCAGAGTAGGAATCGCAGGATAGCTCGGATGAATACGTGGCTTGAGCAATGGTGCAGAAGGGAGGGATTGAAATTCCTGGGGCATTGGAACTGGTTCTGGGGGAGGTGGGACCAGTACAAACCGGACGGTCTGCACCCGGGCAGGACCGAAACCAATGTCCTAGGGGGAGTGTTTGCTCATGCTGTTGGGGAGGAGTTAAACTAATATGGCAGGGGAATGGGAACCTATGCAGGGAGGCAGAGGGAAACAAGAGGGAGACAGAGGCAAAAGATAGAAAGGAGAATAGTAAAAGTGGAAGGCAGAGAATTCCAAGGCAAAAACAAAAAGGGCCACATTACAGCAAAATTCTAAAATGGCAAGGTGTGTTAAAAAGACAAGCCTGAAGGCTCTGTGCCTCAATGCGAGGAGTATTCGGAATAAGGTGGACGAATTAACTGCGCAGATAGCAGTTAATGGATATGATGTAATTGGCATCACACAGACATAGCTCCAGGGTGACCAAGGCTGGGAACTCAACATCCAGGGGTATTCAACATTTGGGAAGGATAGACAGAAAGGAAAAGGAGGTGGGGTGGCATTGCTGGTTAAAGAGGAAATTAATGCAATAGTAAGAAAGGACATTAGCTTGGATGATGTGGAATCAGTATGGGTGGAGCTACGGAATATCAAGGGGCAGAAAACGCTAGTGGGAGTTGTGTACAGATCACCAAACAGTAGCAGTAAGGTTGGAGATAGCAGCAAACAAGAAATTAGGAATGCATGCAATAAAAGTACAGCAGTTATCGTGGGCAACTTTAATCTACATATTGACTGGGCTAACTAAACTGGTAGCAATACGGTGGAGGAGGATTTCCTGGAGTGTATTCGGGATGGTTTTCTAGATCAATATGTCGAGGAACCAACCAGGAAGCTGGCCATCATAGACTGGGTGATGTGTAATGAGAAAGGACTAATTAGCAATCTTGTTGTGCGAGACCCCTTGGGGAAGAGTGACCATAACATGGTGGAATTCTTTATTAGGATGGAGAGTGACACAGTTAATTCAGAAACGAGGGTTGTGAATTTAAGGAAAGGTATCGTCGATGGTTTGAGGCATGAATTAGCTAGAATAGACTGGCAAATGATTCTTAAAGTGTTGACGGTGGATAGGCAATGGCAAACATTTAAAGATCACATGGATGAACTTCAGCAATTGTACATCCCTGTCTGGAGTAAAAATAAAACAGGGAAGGTGGCTCAACCGTGGCTAACAAGGGAAATTAAGGATAGTGTTAAATCCAAGGAAGAGGCATATAAATTGGCCAGAAAAAGCAGCAAACCTGAGGACTGGGAGAAATTTAGAATTCAGCAGAGGAGGACAAAAGGTTTAATTAGGAAGGGGAAAATAGAGTATGAGAGCAAGCTTGCCGGGAACATAAAAACTGACTGCAAAAGCTTCTAAAGATATGTGAAGAGAAAAAGATTAGTGAAGACAAACGTAGGTCCCTTGCAGTCAGATTTAGGTGAATTTATAATGAGGAACAAAGAAATAGCAGACCAATTGAACAAATACTTTGGTTCTGTCTTCACGAAGGAAGACACAAATGACCTTCTGGATGTACTAGGGGACCGAGGGTCTAGTGAGAAGGAGGAATTGAAGGATATCCTTATTAGGCTGGAAATTGTGTTGGGGAAATTGATGGGATTTGAAGGCTGATAAGTCCCCGGGGCCTGATTGTCTGCATCCCAGAGTACTTAAGGAGGTGGCCCTAGAAATAGTGGCTGTATTGGTGATCATTTTCCAACAGTCGATCGACTCTGGATCAGTTCCTATGGACTGGATGGTAGCAAATGTAGCACCACTTTTTAAAAAAGGAGGGAGAGAGAAAAAGGGGTAATTATAGACCGGTTAGTCTGACATCAGTAGTGGGGGAAATGTTGGAATCAATTATTACGGTTGAAATAGCAGCACATTTGGAAAGCAGTGACAGGATCGGTCCAAGTCAGCATGGATTTGTGAAAGGGAAATCATGCTTGACAAATCTTCTGGAATTTTTTGAGGATGTAACTGGTAGAGTGGACAAGGGAGAACTCATGGATGTGGTGTATTTGGACTTTCAAAAGGCCTTTGACAAGGTCCCACATAAGAGATTGGCGTGCAAAATCAAAGCAAATGGTATTGGGGGTAATGTACTGGCGTGGATACAGAATTGGTTGGCAGACAGGAAGCAGTGAGTAGGGATAAACGGGTCCTTTTCGGAATGGGAGGCAGTGACTCGTGGAATACCGCAGGGCTCAGTGCTGGGATCCCAGCTCTTTACAATATACACTAATGATTTGGATGAAGGAATTGAGTGTAATATCTCCAAGTTTGCAGATGACACTAAACTGGTTGGTGGTGTGAACTGTGAGGAGGATGCTAAGAGGCTGCAGGGTGATTTGGACAGGTTAGGTGAGTGGGCAAATGCATGGCAGATGCAGTATAATGTGGATAAATGTGAGATTATCCACTTTGGTGGTAAAAATACGAAGGCAGAATATTATCTGAATGGTGGCAGATTAGGAAAAGGGGAGGTGCAATGAGACCTGGGTGTCATGGTTCATCAGTCATTGAAAGTTGGCATGCAGGTACAGCAGGCGGTGAAGAAGGCAAATGGTATGTTGGCCTTCATAGCTAGGGGATTTGAGTATCGGAGCAGGGAGGTCTTACGGCAGTTGTACAGGGCCTTGGTGAGGCCTCACCTGGAATATTGTGTTCAATTTTGGCCTCCTAATCTGAGGAAAGATGTTCTTGCTATTGAGGGAGTGCAGCGAAGGTTCACCAGACTGATTCCAGGGATGGCTGGACTGTCATATGAGGAGAGACTGGATCAACTGGGCCTTTATTCACTGGAGTTTAGAAGGATGAGAGGGAATCTCATAGAAACGTATAAGATTCTGACAGGACGGGACAGGTTAGATGCGGGAAGAATGTTCCCGATGTTAGAGAAGTCCAGAACCAGGGGACACAATCTTAGGATAATGGGTAGGCCGTTTAGGACTGAGATGAGGAGGAACTTCACTCAGAGAGCTGTTAACCTGTGGAATTTCCTGCCGCAGAGAGTCGTTGATGCCAGTTCAGTGGATATATTCAAGAGGGAGTTAGAAATGGCCTTACAGCTAAACGGATCAAGGAGTATGGAGTGAAAGTGGGAAAGGGATACTGAAGTGAAAATGATCAGCCATGATCATATTGAATGGTGGTGCAGGCTCGAAGGACCATCTGTTGGAATCGACTTGAGGAGATTTTCCATGTTTCGTTGAAAGATCGCGGCGGCCGAGCGAATCCCGAACGGACATCTGTTGCACTCGAACAACCCCTTGTGTGTCATGAAGGTGGTCAGCTTCTTCGACTCATTCGTCAGCTCCTGGGTCATGTAAGCTGAGATCAGGTCCAATTTTGAAAAAAGTTTGCCACCGGACAGCGTCGCAAAGAGGTACTCCGCTCTCAGTAGCGGCTACTGGTCTTGGAGTGACACCCAATTGATGGTGGCCTTGTAATCACCACATATCCTGACCAACCCATCTGCCTTGAGCACCGGCACAATCGGGCTCGCCCAGTCACTGAATTCGACTGGCGAGCTGATGCCTTCCCTCAGCAGGCGGTCCAATTCGTCTTGTATCTTTCCCCGCATCACGTATGGCACCGCTCTGGCCTTGTAGTGTACTGGCCTGGCGTCCGGGTTTATGTGAATCACTACCTTGGTCCCCATGAAAATGCCAATGCCAGATTGAAATAGTGAGTCAAATTTGTCCAGGACCTGTGAGCATGTTATTCGCTCCACAGAAGAAATTGCATTGACATCGCCCCATTTCCAGTTCATGACAGCAAGCCAACTCTTCCCCAGCAGTGCGGAACCGTCCCCCGGGACAATCCAGAGTGGCAACCTGTTCTCCGAATCTTTGTGGGTCATGACTACCGTGGCGCTGCCTAGCACCGGAATGATCTCCTTTGTATATGTCCGTAGCTGTGCGTCAATCGGCAATAATTTTGGCCTCCTGGCCTTGGACGCCCACAACTTTTTGAACTGTTTGATACTCATCAGGGACTGGCTGACCCCTGTGTCTAGCTCCATTGATACTGGGATGCCATTGAGGAGCACATTCATCATTATCGGTGGCATCCTGGTATATGAACTGTATATGTGTTCCACATGAACTCGCTGCACTTCAGCTTCCAGCGATTTCCCCCACTGTTCATTTGGCCTCATAGGGCTTACATCGGGCCCGTCCTCCTCGTACATCAACCTGGCTGCAGGCTTCCTGCACATACACGCCAAGTGACCGCTGACGTTGCAACTTCTGCAGGTATATTGCTGATACCTGCAAACTCTGGCTGTGTGTTTGCCTCCACACCTCCAACATGAGCCATTGTTGGAAACAAAAGGTCCATTACCAGTCGATCGTCTCTGACTGTCTCTGTAACTGTCCTTAAACGCACCATTGACAGGTGTTGATGGCCCCATTACTGGCCGCATTGTCCCTTGCGATGGCATGAATCGCCGTTCAGCTAGCCATTGTCTCTGTTGAATTTCCCCTTTGGGTTCGACTACATGCTCGGGCATGTCCGATTGCCCCTGTCTGCCTGGAGAACTGTGTGCCACGTTAACAATGTTGACTCACTGTCCATTTGCTGCATTTAAACCAAGATTTTTGTCAAACATCATTCTGGTCTCTTCCTCCCCTGAATTAAATGTCTGAGCCATCAAAGCCGCCGTTTCCAGGGTCAAGTCTTTGGTCTCAATCAGTTTCCTGAAAACTCCAGCGTGCCCGATGCCCTCTCCGCTCTGCATGCATCTGGGAACTTACATAGGCTCGCCAGTCGCCGGAGGTCTGCCACGAAGTCTGGAACGCTTTGCCCTTCTCGCCGCCGGTGCGTGTAAAAGCGGTGTCTCGCCATGTGCATGTTGCTCGCCGGTTTAAAGTGTTCCCCGATCAACTTACTGAGCTCTTCAAAAGTCTTGTCCGCCGGCTTCTCTGGCGCTAGAAGGTCCTTCATCAGGGAGTACGTCCTGGATCCACAAACTGTCAGGAGATGAGCCCTGCGTTTGTCGGCTGAATCCTGTCCCAACCATTCCTTGGTGATGAAACTTTGCTGTAGTCTCTCAATAAAATCGTCTCAATCATCACCAACACAGTACCTCTCGTCTGTACTGCTAGTGGCCATGCTCGCGTGGTTTAAATCCCAGTTTCTCGTCGCCAATAATATGTCCTTACTATACAGTATAAATGCACACGAGGCCCATACTTGAGAGAAGGTCACTCTATGACCAGGAACCTTTATTCGCCAGCACTGAAGTGGAGAAGATGGGTGGAGCTTCCCCTTTTATACCTGAAAGTGCAGGTTAGGAGTGCCTCTCACAAGTTCACCACCTAGTGGTCAGTGTTCTCACGGTGTACAACTTAGGTCAGTTTTTCATGGATTACAATGACTGTAGAATACATGACACTCCCTAACAGCACTGTGGGAGAACCTTCACCTCAAGGACTGCAGCGGTTCAAGAAGGTGGCTCACCACCCACTTCTCGAGGGCAATTAGGGATGGCCAATAAATGTTGGCCATGCCAACGGTGCCCACATCCCATGAATGAATTTTTAAAAAGTTAAGCACTTCTAAACCTTCAAGCAGGGATGCTTTGTTTTTAACCCATCTTATTTTTTGTGATGTTATATTTTAAAGGTGTGGCTGAAGTAATTGTCCTGGTTGGTGGTCGTCAGATGATTGGGATGAGCCAAAGAGATCTCACAGCTGTCAGCTGCTTTAACCCACAGAACAATAAATGGTATCCATTAGCCAGCCTACCATTCTACGACAGGGAGTTTTTCAGCGTTGTGAGCGCAGGAGACAACATCTATTTATCAGGTAAATGTTGCCAGTCATTTATTTTATTTCACCTTTTTGTCGGAGTACCTTTGCGACATAGAATCAATAACATACAAGTCAAACTATAAAATTGTAAGTATGGAACAAGCAAAGACCATTCAGCTCGTATGCCTCCAAGTGTACCTTCTAAGTAAGGAAAAGTAGAAAATTGGACCAACAGGTTAATGCAAATCCGACAACACAGTTAAATAATTCCAAAGTTGCTTAGAAAAACAAATCCATGACAAAATGTCAATGCAATAATAAGGATAAAATGCCCAGTGGGGTCTGCAGTGGGATTGTGAAACTCTCAGCCCTCTTCTGAACTTCAGTCAGCCTAAAGATTGTTCCTGATTTTAAAAAAAATATAGGGCTCTGGGGAAAGAGCAGTGAGTGGGACTAATCGGATAGCCTTTTAAAGAACTGAAATAGGCACAAATGGCCTCCTCCTGTGCTGTAAGATTCTATGAAAATCTTATCAGCAGAAACAACTCTGTGCTGGAAGTGGGAAGAATATACTAGAAGTTTCAAAGGAAGAGTTTTAGTTGTGGCTTGGACATTGCACCTTGAAACAACTTAAAACAGTCCCTAAAAAACCTCTCATAAGGCTGCTAAATCTAAACAGGACAGAACCACTGTCCCCAAAACACCATACCTGCCTTTTGCCTTTATAGGTGCAGACTGACCTCTCGCAATCTTAGATTGCTTTTGCGCACTTCACTTTATTTCTCTCCAAGCTACTCTGGTAGATGTGTGAATGTACCACACTCGAGCCAAGCTCAGATTCCAAAATTGACGAATGAGATTCATTAAATAAATTAAACAAGAAGGATGCATACAAAACAGCACATGTGTTTGTCCAATGACTGCAGGTCTGAACTTTTAAAACTGCAGCTGTTTGTGGTATTTTGGTTTCCGCAAATTGGCTGTTGTATTTGTCTGTATAACAGCAACTACACTACAAAAGTAATTCATTGGTTGTAAAGCACCGTGGGACATCCTGAGGACATGAAAGGGGCTATATAAATGTAAAATTGCTTGTTCTTTCATACTGCATAATTATTCCTCCAATATTTCATTTCCAGATTCACACCTCCAAAATAAAGTCTTCCCAGTTTAATACTGTTTAGAAACTAAAGACAAAAGATATCTGAAATCCAGGCATGGTGGTGCTGAGTGGCTATCTTTGCCCTTCCCCAGCCTTAGTTTTACATTTACAGTGCACATTTGCTGCTGCATTATCATTCAAACCCAACTTGTTTATTAATGTCCTTCAGGGAAGGAATCCTGCTACCTTTACCCAGTCTGGCGTACACATGACTCCAGTCCCACACTACATGGTTGACTCATAGGCCCCTATTTTCCACAATAAAGATTTCTGGCATCCACTTTCCTGTACGTACGTTTTTCTCACCACCTGGGGGTGGAAAATAAACACTGGCAAAGCCCACATCCCAAGAACAAATAATAATAAATATTGTGTGTGTGTACACAAAAAGCTAGTTCTGTCTCTCTGCATCTTTATACAATGACAATACCATGGGATTTATCTCACACACACTAACATACTCTTAAACCCAATCTTTTATTTTTTGTTGTTTATAAAATGTGTGGTTTTCTCATATGACAGGGCATTTAATGGAATATGTACTATTTTGCATCTTCAGGGCTAATGATAAAGTTTGACATCATTTAAATTCATATTTTCATTATATCCACCATAAGCAGTTCAGAACCATATTTGAAGCATCTAATGCAAAGGTTGTAATAATGTAAACATCGATCATACGCAATACAAATAATTAACTTTTATTGCACAGGATGCTTTATAGAGCTTTTATCACTTCATGCCGGGGTCCACTGGCATACTTGTTGGCTCCTTTAGCAGACTTTAATTGCTAATATAGCGGTGACACCAATACATATTTCATTGATTTCAGCCGTTAGAAGAGTGTGCAATGGCTCTGTTTCTTGAGTCTGGCTGTCAAAGCAAAAGATACATAACTGCAATACCTTGAAGAACGTGTGTCATTATAAATTAACTCTGTGGGATATCAGTGACTATGTGATGAGACACATTTCTTTATCTTAAGAGGAATTCTCGATAATAATAAAGGCTTAAGCCAGTTTCTTGACTGATAACAGCCTGTAATTAAAATGGTTTTCTAAAAAAAAATAATTTCATCTCAAATAAATGCGGTCAAGACATTATTTCCTGTTTTATCATCACAAACAGCTATAGTAGAGTGTGTGTTAACTCCTGAGATATTATTGCCAGGATATATATTACTAATCAAAGTAGAATGTTTAACAGTCCTGAAATCCCTGGTGTCATGGAGGATGGAATGCCTGATTACTAACCTAGTGTGTTGGGGGGTGGGAGGGCGGGAAGGACAACCAGGAATTTGGGGTAGAACCATCTGCCCCACTCTACATCAAGGGGGCCAGTCTGGAGGAGATCCAGTGCTTCTCTGGGTACCTTCCCCCCAGCTCGACCCTCTGATAGACCCAATGGATCATAGGCCTGCTAAGATCAGTAAAAGGTTTCATTATTGGCCAGTGAGGTCCAATCTTACTCTGAAGGGCCAGTAGCTACACTTGGAGTAAAAGTCTACCAATTTTGTCTTTTGACTGGGACACTGCGCCTTCTGGTAGGCATGTTGGGGCAGGAACCACTGACATGCCCTTGCTTGTACAGTGCCCTCCCCAGTTATGCAAATAATTCCATTTGGTCTCCAACTTGAGACTAGCACCGATGGAGCAAACCATCAGAGATTTAAGTGCCAACATTATAGTTGAGAAATTTTTATTGGTCTCTTATGTTTTTTTCTAGGTTATCACTTTCTACTTTTTCAGTTACTTTTCACGAAATATATCTTCCAGTATCCAGTCAAGACACAATTTTTTTCCTCAGTAATTGACATTTCTAAAGTCCAAAATAATTTTTTAAACAAAATAAAACCATTTAAAAATTATATAATTTACAACAAATGACATTTATCTATTGAATTTGCCTTGTGTGTTTTTAATATCTTCTTTAAAGTTTTTTGCTTCAAGGCCTCAGCTTGTTTCAAAAGCTTAGACTTCAACCAGATATTTTTTTCTTCAGAACACTTGAAAGGAGCTACCAGTTACCATGTGTGGATTCTGAACACATGGGGGCCAAAATTGCCCCCCTTTTTAAAAGCCGTTACCGCCTCAAAGAAGCGGCAGCGGTGCAGAAAGGAAACACTGCTCGTTTGGCGAGGAGGGAGCGCCATTTTGTAAATTGCCCTCCTTTATTTTTTGGAGTGGTGTACGGGACCGCCCTGGCAGTCTTCCCGCCTCATCGGTCACAAGCCGACCCTTTACCGACTGGCAACGACCCCCTATCCGCCCCCGCGAGGGAAATTAATCCGTGGAAATTGCCCCGCAGGAGCTGGTGCCCCCAACAGCTTTCCCCGGTGGGAAGCTTCTTGTGGTTGGGCGGACTGCCGTGGCCGCCATTTTATTTTAATTGTCGGCCGACTCCAAAGTCGGACCGACAATGGCGGCCACGGGTTCGGCCCAGCCAACATGCAACCCGGCATCCACTCTTGGGTGCCAGGCTACTGGCCCGGCCGAAACCCTCCCAGGTGGCCCAGTGGACCTAACTGAAATAAATGCAGAGTTCACAGCAGCCCCTCCCCTTCAACTGAAGGAGAGGGACGTTGTGACGCATCAGCGCTGCACTGATGAGTCGGAGCGGCGGCCTCCCGGAACACCGCACCAACATCAAAAGATAAATAAAAACTTGAAAATCGCCGATTTGTAAATCTTAAACAATGGTAGGTGCGCCCTGGTTAGGGCAGAGGGCAATTTCGGCCCCAGGGTGTTGAGACAATTTCCCAGCATGCATCAATAGGCTTCTCTGAGTTGAAGTAGAAGGGTGCATAACTTCATCCTGTGAGGATTTGTGAGTTTAGTTGTTTCTTGAAAATCATTATTAATTAAATGAGATTATGTCTGTTGTTGATTTCTTTGTGGAACAACGAGATTGTTCTTCAACCGTACCCTTTTGGTAAAAGGCAGTGTCATAGAAACATGGAAAATAGGTGCAGGAGTAGGTCATTCGGCCCTTCGAGCCTGCACCACCATTCAATATGATCATGGCTGATCATGCAACTTCAGTATTCCTGCTTTCTCTCCATACTCCTTGATCCCTTTAGCTGTAAGGGCCACATCTAGCTCCGTTTTGAATATATCTAACGAACTGGCCTCAACAACTTTCTGTGGTAGAGAATCCCACAGGTTCATAATTCTCTGACTGAAGAAGTTTCTCCTCATCTCGGTCCTAAATGGCTTACCCCTTATCCTTAGACTGTGACCATTGGTTCTGGACTTCCCCAACATCGGGAACATTCTTCCTGCATCTAACCTGTCCAATCCCGTCAGAATTTTATATGTTTCTATGAGATCCCCTCTCATTCTTCTAAATTCCAATGAATATAAGACTAGTCAATCCAGTTTTTCTTGATATATCAGTCCTGCCATCCCGGGAATCAGTCTGGTGAACCTTCGCTGCACTCCCTCAACAGCAAGAATGTCCTTCCTTAGATTAGGAGACCAAAACTGTACACAGTATTCAAGGTGTGGCCTCACCAAGGCCCTGTACAACTGCAGTAAGACCTCCCTGCTCCTATACTCGAATCTTCTCGCTATGAAGGCCAACATGCCATTTGCCGCCTTCACCGCCTGCTGTACCTGCATGCCAACTTTCAATGACTGATGTACCATGACCCAGGTCACGGTGCACCTCCCCTTTTCCTAATCTGTCACCATTCAGATAATATTCTGCTGCCTTGTTTTTGCCACCAAAGTGGATAACCTCACATTTATCCATATTATACTACATCTGCCATGCATTTGCCCACTCACCTAACCTGTCCAAGTCACCCTGCAGCCTCTTAGCATCTTCCTTACAGCTCACACTGCCACCCAGCTTAGTGTCATCTGCAAACTTGGAGATATTACATTCAATTCCTTCGTCCAAATCATTAATGTATATTGTAAATAGCTGAGGTCCCAGCACTAAACCTTGCGGCACCCCACTAGTCACTGCCTGCCATTCTGAAAAGGACCTGTTTATTCCTACTCTTTGCTTCCTGTCTGCCAACCAGTTCTCTATCCACGTCAATACATTATCCCCAATTCCATGTGTTTTAATTTTGCGCACTAATCTCTTGTGTGGGACCTTGTCAAAAGCCTTTTGAAAGTCCAAATACACTACATCCACTGGTTCTCCCTTGTCCACTGTACGAGTTACATCCTCAAAAAATTCTAGAAGATTTGTCAAGCGTGATTTCCTTTCATAAATCCATGCTGACTTGGACCGATCCTGTCACTGCTTTCCAAATGCACTATTACATCTTTAATAATTGATTCCAGCATTTTCCCCACTACCGTTGTCAGGCTAACCAGTTTATAATTCCCTGTTTTCTCTCCCTCCTTTTTTAAAAAGTGGGGTTACATTAGCTACCCTCCAATCTATAGGGACTGATCCACAGTCTTTAGAATGTTGTAAAATGACCACCAATGCATCCACTATTTCTAGGGCCACTTCCTTAAGTACTCTGGGATGCAGACTATCAGGCCCTGGGGATTTATCGGTCTTCAATCCCATCAATTTCCCTAACACAATTTCCTGACTAATAAGGATTTCCTTCAGCTTCTCCTTTTCGCTCGACCCTCGATCCCCTAGTATTTCCAGAAGGTTATTTGTGTCTTCCTTAGTGAAGACAGAACCAAAGTGTTTGTTCAATTGGTCTGCCATTTCTTTGTTCCCCATTATAAATTCACCTGATTCTGACTGCAAGGGACCTACATCTGTCTTCACTAATCTTTTTCTCTTCACATATCTATAGAAGCTTATGCAGTCAGTTTTTATGTTCCCTGCAAGCTTACTCTCATACTCTATTTTCCCCCTCCTAATTAAACTTGCATCCAGGTGCTAGGAGGTCAATGAAAGCAGTCACAGAGAGAATACCTATCTTTAGGGGAGGATCATCTTCCCTCTGACAATTCAGCCAAGATTAGAAACTTGCTGCTTGTGACCAGAGTTTGCTGATTTTGTTTTAAATTGGACTTTATGAAATAATTTACAATGAAATAAATAAGGTATTGCAGTTTCCAAAGTCTAGGGTTCTTTTCAAACAGATGTATAATCTCTTTTATAGAACCATAAGCTAATTTATATCACATTTATTTTTTAATAGAGCAGAACTAGAAATTGTGGTAATAAAGTCTCTATAAAATTTGCATTGTGTTTCCTTTGCAATCAAGTAGAGTAGATTGCTTTTATTCTGGCACTGATGTCTGCTCACATTGTCCCAGGTGGCATGGAGTCTGGTGTCACACTCGCTGATGTCTGGTGTTACATGTCCCTTCTGGATAATTGGAACCTGGTTTCACGAATGACTGTCCCGAGATGTCGACACAATAGCCTGGTGTATGATGGGAAAATTTATACTCTTGGTGGCATTGGTGTCTCAGGAAATCTCAATCACGTTGAAAGGTAATAAAAAACACAACTGATCTGAAAATATGAATGAAATTTATCAGAATGTAATGAAAAAACAAGTAATGATGGATGAAATAATTCCTTGCTTTCAATTTGTTGTACTCTTCAAATGTTCAAGTACTTTAGGCCATCTCGCTTGATTTATTATTTCTATATAAATTTAAAATGTATCTGAAACCAGTCAAAAACATCACTGACGCCTGGAACTATTACATTTTCTGACAATGTTGTTATGGGGAGTCCTGGGAGTAATGTATGTTAAAAGTGCTCATTCTGAGCTAAAGTTATCTCTCAGTGGGTTGAATTCACAGAACAGGACTGGGAGGACTGGCTGCTGATGCGCCATCTGAAAATGTGTGCTGACAACCTTGAAAGATAATTTTACATTCTCGTGATCATTCACACTCATACTGCTGTGACAACTCACTTTAACCTCAGCAGGCGTCATTGCCAAGTTATGCTGGTGAATTCTACTCTTGAGTAGGGGTTACTCAGTTTGACTAAAAGCTCTCCACTGGAGTCAGGTTCTTAAAAACAGAAAACTGGAATGGCAGGCAGGAAAAGCTGCAAGGGCCTTTGCTAAGGTGAAGGTGTTACAAATGTAGACATCTTGCTTAAGTCAAGTAAGATGATCTCCTGATGTGGAGAAGTGTGGTGTGTGTGCTTTATTTTGTGTTATTACACAAAGACAAGTTGTAGCGCTTGAACTAAGTGAAAACGATCATAGCTGTTACTGTGGAATAAAGCAGCTTAACAATTCGTATTAAACCTTGCATCACCAAGTGTTTGCTCAGTCTTTTTTCAAAGAGATTGAAGAAGTACTCAAGTGAAAGATGCGAATATCTGATTCAAGTCAAAAATACTCCTGGGTTACGCTATCATACGAGTAGATATAGAGCAGTATGAGTCAACTCCCTGAAAACGTAAGACACTCAGGCCACTTACAGGAGAGACTGATGCCATGGAACCTGAGAAGGTATCTACAGCAGATCCAAACATGCAACAAGAAGCCTCTCGAGAATTAAAGTTAGTTTGATTTTAAACAAAAACAAAGTGCTGGAAACATAGGATTACAAACTATGTATGGCATAGAAACAGGCCATTCGGCCCAACCAGTCCATACCGACGTTTATGCTCCACTCGAGCCTCCTCCTGTCTTTCCTCATCTAAATCTATCAACATATTCCTCTATTCCCTTCTCCCCCATATACTTGTCTACCCTTCCCTTAAATACATTTATAGTATTTGCTCAACCATTCCCTGTGGTAGCAAGTTCCACATTCTCACCACTCTCTGGGTAAAGAAGCTTTTTCTGAAGTCCCTATTAGATTTCTTGGTGACTATCTTATATTGATGGCCTCTAGTTATGCTCTTCCCCACAAGTGGAAACCTTCTCTCCGTATTCACTCTATCAAAACCTTTCAGAATTTTATAGAACCTCTACTAGGTCACCCCTCAACCTTCTTTTTTCAAGAGAAAAGAGACCCAGCCTGTTCATTCTTTCCTAATATGTATACCCTCACATTTCTGGTCTCATCTTTGTAAATCTTCTCTGCACCCTCTCCAATGCCTCTCTATATCCTTTTCATAATATGGCAACCAGAACTGTACGTAGTACTCTAAGTGTGGTCTAACCAAGTTTAGCATAACTTCCCTACTTTTCAATTCTATCCCTCTAGAAATAAACGCTAGTGCTTGGTTTGCTTTTTTTATGGCCTTGCTAACCTGTGCTGCAACTTTTAGTGATATGTGTATTTGTACTGCGAGATCTCTTTGTTCCTCTACCTCACCTAGACTCGCACTCTCCAAGAAATAAATGACCTCCCTATTCTTCCCACCAAAATGTAAGACATCACGTTTATCTGTGTTGAACTTCATTTGCCAAATATATGCCCATTCTGCAAGTTTATGAATGTCCTCCTGTAATTTGTTGCCGTCCTCCTCAGTATTGACTATCCCCCCAATTTGGTGTCATCCGCAAACTTAGAAATTGGGTTTTTGATTCCAAAGTCTAAATCGTTAATATAAATTGTGAACAATAGTGGTCCCAGCACTGATCCTTGTGGAACACCTACCTTTTATCCCTACTCTTTGCTTTCTGTCTTGAAGCCAGTTAGCTATCTATTCTGCTACTTGTCCCCTCACTCCACATTCTCTGACCTTGTTCATTGATCTATTATGGGGTATCTTATTGAAGACCTTTTGAAAGTCTAGATAAATTACATCTACTGCATTACCATTGTCTAGTCTCTCTGTTACCTCTTCAAAAAATTCTATGCAATTGGCCAAGCAAGACTTTCTCTTTTGAAATCCATGCTGACTATTCATTACTATATTTTTGGTTCCTAGATGTTCTTCTATTTTCTCCTTTAGTAGGGATTTCATTATTTTTCCTACAACCGATGTTAAGCTGACTGGTCTATAATTCCCTGGACAAGTTCTATCCCCCTTCTTAAATATAGGTATTACGTTAGCTACCCGCCAGTGCTCTGGCACTACACCTTTTTCTAACGACTTATTAAATATGTGTCGTAATGTCCCTGCTATCTCTACCCTAGATTCTTTTAAAATGCGTGGACCAGGGGTTTCATCCTCTTTGAATTTGATTAGTTTATTAAATATATCCCCTCTTTTTTTATTTTAAAAATACTTATCTCATTACTAATCTCATCATCCAATGTCATGTCCAGCTGTTCTATCTCCCTGGTAAATACTGAAGCAAAATTATTATTTAATATTTCTGCCATTTATCTAACGTTACCTGTGGTATTAAACACTCGGCAGATCAGGCAGCATCTGGAGAGAGAACAGACAAGTTGACGTTTCAGGTGTAGACCCTTCATCACAATTGGAGGATATTACAGATGAACAGCATTTAAAAAGGAATAGAATAAAAGGGAGGGAGAGGGGACACACATACCCCCTGTATAGTGCTTGCATGGAAAACAGGGGAAAACAGGCAATAGGAAGCATAATGAGAGACCTTCAAGATGCAGAGAATGTACAAGTATCTCGTGGTGAGGGATGAGACGGGTCAAAATGGAAACATGACAAACTGGGAAATAAAGAAAGCAGGCCCAGAAGCCTGGGAGAAAATAAAAGCAGGTTGACCCAAGCACCAATCCATCCGCACACCGCACACACCCACAACGCTAGCACTTCCTGCTGAAGAGAAATTGGAAGGTATAGTTAAAATCTGAAGTTATGAAAATCAAAATTAAGCACTTTGCAATCCTCTGGCTTTAAGAGAAAGATAGATGTCATTCTTTGATCTTGCATTGATCTTGAGCAGAGCAGCATAGAAGGCCAAAGACAGAAAGGTCACAGTGGAAGTGATTCAGGTAATTGAAATGGCATGTTACAGGGAACCTGAGGTCTGACTTGAGCACAGAATGGAGATGATCAGCAAAGTGGTCGCATATTCTGTGTTTGATCGCCCTAGTGCAAAGGAAACCACATGTTGAGCAGCAACTACAGTATGCTAGTTAGAGGAAGTATACTTAAACTGCTGTCTCATCCAAAAGGAATATTTGAGGCCTTGGCCAATGGTATAGGAGGAAGTGAATGGGCAGATGGTGTATCTCTTGAGTTTCCACTGGAAGGTGACTAAAGTAGTGGACAGTGGAATGTCTATGATTTTTATTTATATGGAGTTCCAGAATGCTTTCAATAAAGTCCCTCTTAAGAGACTGTTTTCAAAAGTTGAAGCTCATGGAATTGAGGGCAAATTAGGAGATTGGCTGAGCGGCAGGAGACAGAGAGTAAGGATAATGGGCAGCCGCTCGAATTGCCAGAGTGTGACTAGTGGCATCCCACAGGGATCTGTGTTGGGACCTTAACTATTCACCATATTTATTAACGACTTAGATGATAGGATAGAAAGCCACATATCCAAGTTTGCCGATGATGCAAAACTAGGCAACATTGTAAGCAGTATAGATGGAAGCGTAACATTACAAAGAGCTATTAACAAATTAAGTAATTGGGCCAAACTATGGCAAATGGATTTCAATATAGGCAAATGGGAGGTCATCTGCTTTGGAGCTAAAAAGGATAGATCAGAGTACTTTCTAAATGGTGAAAAGCTAGAAGCAGTGGAGGTCCAAAGAGACTTGGGGGTCGATGTACATAGATTATTAAAATATCATGAACGGGTACAAAATATAATCAAAAAGGCTAATAGAATGCTGGCCTTCATATCTAGAGAATAAAATACAAGGGTTAGAAGTCTTACTAAAGATATACAAAAGTCCTGGTTAGAACACACTTGGAGTACTGTGTTCAATTCTGGTCACCATACCTTAGGAAGGATATATTGACCTTGAACGGAGTGCAGCATAAATTTACTAGAATGAGCTGGACTCCATGGGTTATATTACAAGGAGAGATTACACAAGTTAGGGTTGTATTCCCTGAAATTTAGAAGATTAATGGGTGATTTGATCAAAGTTTTCAAGATATTATGGTGAACTGATAGGATGGATAGAGATAAACTATTTCCACTGATTGGGGAGTCTAGGACTAGGGGGGAATAGCCTAAAAATTATGGCCAGACCTTTCAGAAGTGAAGTTAGGAAACATTTCTACACACAAAGGGTCGTAGAAATTTGCAACTCCGCAAACAGCAGTTCATGCTGGGTCAGTTGATAATTTTAAATCTGAGATTGATAGATTTCTGTTAACCAAAGGTATTACAGGATATGGGACAAAGGCAGCTATATGGAGTTAGGTCACAGATCAGCTATGATCCCATTGAATGGCAGAACAGACTCAAGTGGTTAAAAGGCCTAATCCTGTTCCTATATTCAGGGGAGGGAGAGCAGATGATGGGGTTGGTGGTAGACTGATCCAGGGTATCACGGAGGGAATGGTCCCTGTGGAATACGGGAATAGGAGGGGAAGATGTGTTTGGTGGTGGGATGATGTTCAAGATGGTATTTATCAAATGCAGAGGCTTATGAGGTGGAATGGGAGGACAATTGAGAGCCTGTCACAGTTGTGAGAGAAGGGATGAGGCAGAAGCACAGGAAATGAGACAGACCCAGCTGAGGGTCCTATTTACAACAATGGAAGGGAATGTACTTGTTTCATTGGGGTCAGGTTAAATAGAGTTAAACCTTGTTTGATATCACATTCTTACTGATGTTATAAGAAATACAGTGATAATCTGACTTGCGGATGTTAAGGCCTCGTGATCGTGTTCTAGCTAATAAGAATATAAAATATTAGAAGTAGGAGTAGGCCATTCGGCCCTTTGGGTCTACTCTGCCATTCATTAAGTTCATGGCTGATCTTCTACCTCAACTCCACCCATCCTATCCCCATATCCCTTGGTTCCCTTAGTATCCAAAAATCTATCGATTTTGTTCTTGAACATACTCAAAGACTGAGCATCCATAGTCCTCTGGGGTATGAATTCCAAAGATTCATAACCCTTTGAGTAAAGAAATTTCTCCTCACCTTAGTCCTAAATGACTGACCCCTTATTCTGAGATGGTGACCCCCTAATTCTAGATTCACAGCCAGGGGAAACATCCTCCCAGGATCTAACCTGTCAAGGCCTCTAAGAATTGTATACATTTCAATTAGATCACCTCTTATTCTTCTAAACTCTAGGGAATATAGGCCTAGTCTACTCAATCTCTCATCAGGACAATCCCCTCATCCCAGGAATCAGTCTAGTGAATCTTTGTTGCACTCCCTCTAAAGCAAGTATATCCTTCCTTATGTAAGGAGACCAAAACTGTGCACAGTACTCCAGATGTGGTCTCAGCAAGGCCTCTATATAATTGCAGTAAAACTTCTTGGGGCCGAAATTCAGTGTCTCAAAGAGACCCGTTAATGGCCATTTGTGGCGGTCATTCCTAAAAATCAAATGGCCGCCGCTTTGGGGTCAACAGGCCGACCCGACCTAAATTCAGATCAGGGATTTTTCAGCCTGGACCCCATCCCGCCTGAGTGTTTGCACTGTCAATGAAAACAATAAAAATGCAATAAAAAGATACCCGCCCATCGATGTTCACCTGAATCCCTCGATCCCCCGCTGCACGATGCCCCCGGCAGATTTTTCTGCCAGTGTACCATCTCCGCATTGAGTGAAGCCCGGCAGCACGGCGGCCCTTAAAGGGAGGGCCCACTGCCGCGATGGAAACATTTTTGCCAGCCGACTTGCCAATCGGCCAGCAAAATACTGCCCCCGGATTCGGACAGGGGCCACCAACAGGCAGCCCGGCATCCTCTCTTGGGTGCCAGGCCGTTGGCCTGACCAAAACCCTCCCCAGTGGCCCAGGGGCCAGAGTTTTAAAAAAATGATAGATTTTCTCCTCTTTAACGGAGAGGAGAGTGGGTGGTGATGTCATCACGACTCCATCGCTGATTGATTGACAGCGGCGGAGGCCCCGAGCACCCCATTTTCAGCCAGTCAGCCTGGCTTTGAATCTAAGGCCCGCCCCATTATGATCCATTTCCTGTAGGACTTTGAAAAAATGTCAAAGTCCTGAAAATGGATCTACTTACCGTACCAGGACTTCCAGCAGTAAGTACCACTCCAAAACTTATAGGTGCACCAGCATTCTGCTGCATCTGAATTTCGACCCTCTTTACTCTTATACTCTGCTCCTACTAGGCAGTCCCTCGTAATGAGGATGATGCTCTCTCCACTCCTACTGTAATAAAGGCTAACAAACCATTTGCTTTCCTAATTGATTGCTGTAACTGCATGTTAACTTGATGTGATTCGTGTACAAGGATAATTAGGTCCCTCTGAATACCAACATTTCCCAGTCTCTCAGCATTTAAAAAAATATTCTGCTTTTCTGTTTTTCCTACCATAGTGGATAACTTCACATTTCTCCATCTACTATGTTCTTGCCCACTCACAAAACATGTCTATATCGCTTTGCAGCCTCTTAGCATCATCCTTTCAACTTACTTTCCCACCTAGCTTTGTATCGTTAGCAAACTTGGATATATTACACTCGGTCTCCTCATCTACGTCATTGATATAGATTGTAAATAGCTGAGTCCCAAGCATTGACCCTTGCGGTACCCCACTGGTTACCAACTGCCTGCCAACTCAAAAATAACCCGGTTTTTCCTGCACTCTGTTTACTGTCCGTGAACCAATCCTCAATCCTCAATCCATGCTAATATATTACCCCAAACCCATGAGCCCTAATTTTGTGTAATAACCTCTTGTGTGGCACTATATCGAATGCTTTTTGAAAATCCAAATGTATTTCAGCCACTGGTTCTCTCTTATCTACGTTGTTAGTTACAACCTCAAAAAAAACTCTAACACATTTGTCAAACATGATTTACCTTTCATAAATCTGTGTTGACTCTGCCCAAGCATTTTATGATTTGCTAAGTGCCCTGTTACTACATCCCGAATAATAGATTCTAGCATTTTCCCTGCTACTGATGTCAGGCTAACTGGCCTATAGTTCCCTGTTTTCTCTCTCTCTGCTTTCTTGAATAGTGTGGTTATATTTGCGACTTTCCAAGCCATAAGGACCATTCTACAATCTAGGAAATTCTTGAAGAGCAAAACCTTTGTAGCCACCTCTTTTAAAACCCTAGAATGTAGGCCATCAGGTCCAGTGGATTTGTTGGCTTTTAGTCCTATTCATTTCGCCAGTACTATTTCGTTACTAATACTAATTTCTTTAAGTTCCTCATTCTCACTAGATCCTTGGTTCTCCACTACTTCTAGAACTTTTTTTGTGTCTGCTACCATGAAGACAGATACAAAGTATTTGTTTAATGTCTCTCCCATTTCCTTATTCCCCATTATAAATTCTCCTGTCTCTGCCTCTAAGGAACCCATGTTTACTTTCACTTATGGCCTAGAAATCCCAGTCAAAAGTTTAAAAAGGTGCGCATTTACCTGTTCCTGCTGCGCCCTCGAGAGATCCCGGTTCTGAGGCCTCCACTCACTGCGCATCGGAGCAGATCGGGACATCCGTAACCTGGAGCTGGAGTCACGTGGCTCTGGGCAGCCAATCAAGGTACAGTATTTTTTCATTCATAATAATGAGAACTCTGTAAGTAGGAGTTCCCATTATTATGATTGAGAAACAGCCCCCAAACACCCAAAACAAAAATAAAAAAATAGAAAAAATACACCACACATTTAAGATTAATTTAAATTAAAGTTATTTATGTCTTATAAAAAAATATATATTTTTCCGATTTTTTAAAAAAGTTTTTTTAATTATTGTTTAAAATAATCATAGTGGGCAGGGTTTTTAACAATAAGATGTGTTTTTTAAATTTTATTTTATTATGTTTTGAAACTCTTATGCCTGTAAAAGTAGGCTATGCGCCTGCTTTTATCAGGCGCAAGAGTTTTCAGGACATCCGCTGGACAAGAGATGCGTAAATACCTCAATCTTGCCCGTGCGAATGTCCTGGCTGTGGAGATGCGGAGGATCTGTCAAGCTGGAGCTTGACAGATCAGAAAAGCCAATTTTCGACGCATGCACATTGTGCGCTGAAAACCGGCTTTTGCGATGTCTTCGCGGGTCTGTACTCAATCCATACGGATGCGGGGAGGCCGAGATTTCTAGGCTAATTTCTTCATTTTTACATACCTTTATAATCTGTTTTTATGTCTCTTGTCAATTTACTCTCATATTCTCTTTTCTCTCTCTCCATCAATTTCTTGGTCCTCCTTAGCTAAATTCTAAAATCCTCCCAATCCTCAGGCTTACTATTCTTTTTGGCAAATTTATAAGCCTCTTCATTTAATCGCATACGGTTGGTCTATTTTTCCCATGGGATTTTTATCCTTAAGGGAATGTATATTCATTGCGAATTATGAATTATTTATTTATTAATATAATATCCAAAAGCAGTAGTATAATTTTGCCTTAACAGATTGCTTCTCCTCCAATCGATGTGCAGCTCCAATATCACAGGTTGGACCTTGACCTTTAGTAGTGGCTGTGTATAACCTACTGATCTACCACATTAAGTGTGCTGTATTCTTCTGGACAAACATAAACATGTTTAAACATAAACATAAAGCAAATATAATCTATGCAAACTGTGGAGACACTTCTGTTACCTGATCTCTTTCCACTGATGTGTCAGGACCCCCTGGAACATAGAAACAAACTATAAATTTTACATGTGCACATATGCACAGTACACATGCTCTCATGCCCCTTGCAGAGTATTGTGATTTACCAGAACCTCAGCACCTACTTGCACAGAAGATGTAAGGATTCTGCTCTTTGAAGATGGATTGGAGAGGCTAGAGTCAGGACTTGGGCACTACAAGAATCAGCGACAACAGGTGGCAATGGAGGGCAGGGAGCAAGTCTTCAAATTAAAAGTGCTGGAAAATGACAGGATATCACCAATGCTGTTGTTGAGGTGGGCAGTATGCTGGACCAGAGATTGCTCAGGATAGAGAACAATGAGAATTATTTAATGTCAGAGATGAATGCCTCCCTTTTTGGAATGCATACTTTAATGAACCAACTGTATGTGGTCTGTTGCACTTTACATGACAGCTGATCCAAGGAACCATCTGGGGCTCTGACTGGGCAAAGCAATGGGGGAGAAATGTGAGCGCTTTGAGAGAAGTCTCCACTTCCATGTCCCCTCTCACCATCATTCCACTCATGAGCCACCTACACTTCCCTGCTAGCACGGAGCTGGAGAGCACCTTGCTGCATAGCAGAGGAGCCATGAGGACCCATGTCTATATTGGCAACCCTCCTATACAGGACGTCTATGAACCTTTGCCAACTATTCCCCATAGATAGCCATCTATTCTCCATAGAGACCATTTGCTCCTGTGAGTGGTGCATTAGCTGCTCTGTGCAAGTGGCCATCCTATCCATGGAAGAGCCAACAGTCACCATTGCCTGTGACACGGTGGTGCTCATGTTGGAGATGGACTCCTCCATTCTCTACACATTTGCAGACATTGCGCTCACAAAACCATTCAAAGCCTTCTGCACCTCTTGCTGCAGCTCTAGGATCGCCCTCTTTCTGGATGGCCCCCGAGGCCTAGCATCTGCATGCAGCTGAGAAGAGCTGAGGGCATCCTAAGCCCTCCGGCAAGGAGTCTCCACTGCTGTCCCTGTCTCCACTATCTGCTCTCACTCACTTGTGACTTTGAGACAGCAGGTGATGACACTACTCTATCTCAAGGTATGCGTTATTGCGCTTGTGCTGGATGCGCTTATGTCTGGTGACTGTGCACCCTCAGAGTCTGGACTTTCCTCTGAGGAGTCATCTTCCTCTTGGACAGTGTGGGGGGCAGGGGGCTCTTGATGGACCTGTGGGAGAGTAAAGAAATGAATTAGAAGTGTTATAATAAAAATGGGAATAGATATCATTATGTACCTGATGAACATTCACTGGCTGCTGACATCAGTCCCCTGATGTATGCCATGTAGCTGTATAATATGTAATTCTGTCACCAGGTTGCTGAGATGTCCCTTTCTCTCCGTCTCCCACTTCCAGCCGCTCTGCATGGCCAATGATTCTCTCCCTCTTATTGTGGGCTCACTTCTCCTGCAAGGAGTAAAAGAAGAGAAGGTTGAGTGAGAGTGATGGTATTAATGTAAGGAATGGATGGGTTACCTCTTTAGAGGGTGACTATGATGGAGTGGGGTGCCAATGCTAAGTGGGCTCCTTGTGTGTTGTTAGATGCTATGGTTACATTAGGTTGAGTGTGAGTGTGGATAGTCAGAGGATGTGATAATGTAGTTAGAGAGAGTGGGATGGATGGAGTTGCAAGATAGATTGGTGCGAGTAATGATGTGCAGAAGTAGGGTTGGGAAGGCAGAGTAATGGGGATGTGATGAGAGGCACAGCAGGATGAAGTTGAGTCTGACTTTGCACTCACCTTTCCTGATCTAATGAGATAATTGAACCTTTTCTGCACCCTGGTCTTCCTGAACATATCCCTGCTGTTGACCTCCTCTGCTATTTGGAGCCAGGCTGCGTTGGTCTGCTGGGACGGTCTTTTCTGCCCATTGGAAGGGAAGAGGACCTCATTGCGTGCTTTCACTCCCTCCACAAGCATATGGAGGGAGTCATCGGAGAACCTGGGTGCAGCCCTCTGTCTCTGTGCAGTTATGTTTGCTAGTCTTTCCAATACTCCAATGGTCCAGTGCAATGCCTGCACAATCATAGATGAAACTTCAAATGCAATGTAGCCATGGCTCCTTTAAATATCATCGGACCCGTACCATTTAATAGGGCCGGGTAATGCGCAGGGCTTTCTTAAGAGGCGCCATTAAGGGAAAGTCGATCTCAGGAATGGGATGAAATGAAGAACAGGGTCGTGACCCGCCATGGCAACCGTCCGCACCTGACCCACCCAGGTATATGAAATTCTGGTCAGTATGTTTTTAGCCTAACAAGGAAGGAAGCAGTGCTGGATCTAGTTCAATGGATGAAATAAGGCAAGTAAAGTATGTTTCAGTGGGAGAACATCTGGGTAATAGCGATCATAATATAATTAGTTTAAAGTAGTTACAGAAGGGACAAAGAATAATCAACGGTGAAAATATCCAACTGGAAGAGAATCCATTTCAATGATTTGAGAAGGGATCTAGCACTGCTGGACAGGAAGCAATGATTGGCCAAGAAAACATAAATGAGCAATGGCAGGCCTTCAAGGCGGTGATTGTTCAGATACAAACTAAGCATATTCCCATAAGAAGGAAAGATATGACATACAAAGCTCGAGATCCCTGGACGACAATGGAAATAGAGATTAAAATAAAACAGAAAATGGAGGTTTATGACACATGTCGGGTACAGAATACAGTGGGAAAACTGACAGAGCGTGCAGGGGGAAATTGAAAGGTGATATAAGAAGGGCAGAGAGAAAAAATGAAAAGATATGCGGGTAACATGAAAGGGAACCCAAACATTTTTGATAAACATATTAAAAAGTAAAAGGATAGTTAAAGGAATGGTGGGGCTGATTAGGGACACAGAAGATATCCTCTTGTGGAGGCAGAGGGCATGACTGAAGTGCTGAATGAGTACTTTGCATCTGTCTTCACAAAAGAGGAGAGGATAGAGATATTTGATAGGATAAAAATATATAGAAAGGAGGGGCTAAATAGGTTCGCATCACTCAAAGGTAACAAGTCACTCCGTCAAAATGGGATGCATCCTAATTTGCTGAGGGAAGCTACGATGAAGATAGCAGAAGCTCTGACCACAATCTTTCAATTCTCTTTGGATATGGGAACAGTGCCAGAGGACTGGAGGATTGCAAACATCCGCTGTTCAAAATTGGGGAGGGGGATAAACCTGGTAACTACAAGCCAATCAGTCTAACATCAGTGATGGGAAAACTCCTTGAGACCATTGTCAAGGATAAAATTAATTCTCACTTGGAGAAGCATGGGTTAATAAGGGACAGCCAGCATGGATTTTTTAAAGGCAAATCGTGTCTTGACTAATCTGATTGAATTCTTTGATGAAATAACAGAGAGGGTTGATGAAGATAGTGCAGTTAGATGTTATGTATATGGACTTTCAAAAGGCATTTGATAAAGTATAACAGATTATTCAGAAAATAGAAGCACATGGGATTAAGGGGAGGATGGTAACTTGGGTATGTAATTGGCTAGGGGATAGGAGGCAGAGAGTAGTGGTGAATGGATGTGTATCTGACTGGAGAGGAGTATGCAGTGGGGTCCCCCATGGATCAGTATTAGGACCATAGCTTCTCTTGTTATATATAAATGATCTGGACTTGGATATAGGGGGTACAATATTGAAGCTTGCGGATGATTCAAAACTTGGCAATATAGTTAATAGTGAGGAGGATAGTAGCAGACTTCAGGAGGATATAGACCGACCGGTGAAATGGGCAGATACGTGGCAGATGCAATTTAATACAGATAAGTGTGAAGTGATGCACTTTGGGAGGAACAACATGGAGAGGCAACATAATCGAAATGGTACTCTTTTTTTTGTGGCGGGTGCAAGAGCAGAGGGATCGGAGGGTGCATATTCACAAATCTTTGAAGGTAGCAGGGCATGTTGATAAGGTGGTTAAGAAAGCATATGGGATAATTGGCTTTGTAAATAGTGGCATTGAATACAAAAACAAGGAAGACATGCGAAATCTTTACAAATCACTGGTTATTTCTAGGGCAATAAGGGTACAGCAGTTATCATGGGTGACTTTAATCTGCATATTGATTGGGCTAACCAAACTGGTAGCAATACTATGGAAGAGGATTTCCTGGAGTGTATAAGGGATGGTTTCCTAGACCAATATGTCGAGGAACCAACTAGAGAGCAGGCCATCCTAGACTGGGTCTTGTGTAACGAGCGAGGATTAATTAGCAATCTTGTCGTGCGGGGCCCCTTGGGGAAGTGTGACCATAATATGGTAGAATTCTTCATTAAGATAGAGAGTGACACAGTTAATTCATAGACTAGGGTCCTGAACTTAAAGAAAGGAAACTTCGACGGTATGAGTCGTGAATTGGCTAGGATAGACAGGAGAATGATACTTAAATGGTTGACGGTGGATAGGCAATGGCAGACATTTAAATATCACATGGATTAACTACAACAATTGTACATCCCTGAGTAGCATAAGAATAAAAAATGGAAGGTGGCTCAACCGTGGCTAACAAAGGAAATTAGGGAAAGTGTTAAATCCAAGGAAGAGGCATATAAATTGGCCAGAAAAAAAGCAGACCCGAGGACTGGGAGAAATTTAGAATTCAGCAGAGGAGGACTAAGGGTTTAATTAGGAGGGGGACAATAGAGTATGAGAGTAAGCTTGCAGGGAACATAAAAACTGACGACAAAAGCTTCTAAAGATATGTGAAGACTAATGTAGGTGTCTTGCAGTCAGAATCAGGGGAACTCATAATGGGGAACAAGGAAATGGCAGACCAATTGAACAAATACTTTGGTTCTGACTTCACGAAGGAAGACACAAAATACTAGGGGACCGAGGGTCTAGCGAGAAGGGAGAACTGAGGGAAATCCTTATTAGTCAGGAAATGGTGTTGGGGAAATTGAAGGGACTGAAGGCCGATAAATCCCCAGGGCCTGATAGTCTGCATCCCAGAGTACTTAAGGAAGTGGCACTAGAAATAGTGGATGCATTGGTAGTCATTTTCCAACATTCTATAGACTCTGGTTCAGTTCCTATGGATTAGAGGGGAGCTAATGTAACCCCACTTTTTAAAAAAAGGAGGGAGATAGAAAACAGTGAATTATAGACTGGTTAGCCTGACATCGATAGTGGGGAAAATGTTGGAATCAATTTTTAAAGATGTAATAGCAGCGCATTTGGAAAGCAGTGACAGGATCGGTCCAAGTCAGCATGGATTTATGAAAGGGAAATTGTTGCGTATCTGTAAAGGATGCACTCCCATGTTCCGCCACCAGGGAGCTCATCCCCTGACCTCCCAAAGGATCCCTTGGGACTTCAGGGGATGAGCTCTCTGGTGGCAGAACATAGGAGTGCATGCTTTAAAGATACACAACATCACTCCACCCCACCCCCGCCCCCCCACACCCCCAAAGTCAATTATTGTGTTCCTAATACAGATGAGGCTGCACACAGGGAGGTTAAAGTAACAGTGACCTCAGTCTTTATTAAGACACTCTAGAGTGAGTAACAGGCCTGAGGGGCTGGATTATATACAGTGCTCCCAAGGGATGCTGGGATCCCTTGGGACTTCAGGGGATGAGCTCCCTGGTGGCGGAACATGGGAGTGCATGCTTTACAGATACACAACATCACTCCCCCACCCCCAAAGTCAAAATCAAAACTATTTACAAGGTGAGGCGGTCGGGAGCCTTTCTTTCCCTGGTGGACCGACTCAGTATAAATGTCTGTTCTGGTGTATTGGCTGTGCCCTCACTGGGCTGGCGTGTTGTTGGCCCTGCAGGGCTGCTAGGTGAGCCTGGCCTTGCTGGGCTGTTGGGCGTGATGGGTTCGATTTCCTGGTCCGGTGTAGTGTCGTTGATCCTTTGGGTGTGTGTTGTGGGCTCGAAAAAGGTGGTGTCTGCTGTGGGTTGTTCAGGGCAGTCTGTGAACCGCAGCCTCGTTTGGTCCAGGTGCTTTCTGCAAATTTGTCCATTGTCTAGTTTGACTACAAACACCCAACTCCCTTCTTTAGCTATCACCGTGCCCGCGATTCACTTGGGACCATGTCCATCGTTTGGTCCAGGTGCTTTCTGAAAATTTGTCCATTGTCTAGTTTGACTACAAACACCCTACTTCCTTCTTTAGCGATCACCTTGCCCGCAATCCACTTGGGACCATGTCCATAGTTTAGCACGTACACAGGGTCATTCAGATCAATTTCCCGTGACACAGTGCCGCGACCATCATTTACATTTTGTTGCTGCCGCCTGCTCTCTACCTGATCATGCAGGTTTGGGTGAACCAGCGAGAGTCTGGTTTTAAGTGTCCTTTTCATGAGTAGCTCAGCCGGGGGCACCCCTGTGAGTGAGTGGGGTCTCGTGCGGTAGCTGAGCAGTACTCGGGACAGGCGGGTTTGAAGTGAGCCTTCTGTGACTTGTTTAAGGCTCTGTTTGATGGTTTATACTGCCTGCTCTGCCTGCCCATTGGAGACTGGTTTAAACGGGGCCGAGGTGACATGTTTGATCCCATTGCAGGTCATGAATTCTTTAAATTCGGCACTGCTGAAACATGGCTCATTGTCACTGACCAGTATGTCAGGCAGGCCGTGGGTGGCAAACATGGCCCTCAGGCTTTCAATGGTGGCGGTGGCGGTGCTTCCCGACATTATTTCACATTCAATCCATTTTGAAAAAGCATCCACCACCACCAGGAACATTTTACCGAGAAACGGGCCCGCATAGTCGACATGGATCCTCGACCATGGTCTGGAGGGCCAGGACCACAAACTTAGTGGTGCCTCTCAGGGCGCGTTGTTCAACTGAGCACATACGCTGCATTGCCATACACAGGTCTCTAAGTCAGAGTTGATACCGGGCCACCACACTTGGGATCTGGCTATCACTTTCATTATTACGATACCCGGGTGTGTGCTGTGGACATCCGAGATGAACGACTCCCTGCCCTTTTTTGGTCGCTCTACGCGGTTACCCCACAACAGGCAGTCTGCCTGAATGGACGGCTCGTCCTTTCGCCACTGGAACGGCTTGATTGGCTCTTGCATTTCAATGGGGATGCTGGCCCAGCTCCCATGCAGTACACAGTTTTTTTACTCGGGACAGCAGAGGATCTTGGCTGGTCCAAGTTCTAATCTGGCGGGCCGTGACAGGTAATTTATCATTTTCAAACGCTTCTATGACTATCAACAAGTCTGCGGGCTGCGCCACCATCAACAAGTTTGCAGGCTGCGCCATTTCCACCCCCGTGGTGGGCAATGGTAGCCGACTGAGAGCATCCGCACAGTTCTCGGTGCCTGGCCTGTGGCGGATGGTATAGTTATACGCTGATAGCGCGAGTGCCCACCTTTGTATGCGGGCTGAGGCATTAGTATTTATCCCCTTATTTTCAGCGAACAGAGATGTGAGGGGCTTGTGATCGGTTTCCAGCTCAAATTTGAGTCCAAACAGGTACTGATGCATTTTCTTTACCCCGAACACAGACGCTAATGTCTCTTTCTCAATCATGCTGTAGGCTCTCTCGGCCTAAGACAAGCTCCTGGAAGCATAGGCGACAGCTTACAACTTCCCTGCAACGTTAGCTTGTTGTAATACACAACCGACTCCGCACGACGACGTGTCACATGCTAGCACAAATCTTTTACACGGGTTATACAATACAAGCAGTTGCTTTGATCCACCATGGACCGATCTTCCTCTGCCACGTGGTGGTTAGCAGAGTTTGCAGCTCGTTTGCAAGTTCGTTGGAGGTGCCCCATTGTTCCACAGCTCTTGCAAACATACTCTTTGAAGTGACATGAATAGGCTGACTGGAAGCCTCCACAACGCCAACAAGGTGTGAATTGCCTTGAGTTCATCCTTTGTTGCGGACTCTGAGTCATCTGGGTCACCTGAGGCCTGCTGGCAGTTGCGGACTCGTGGGTTCTGCCCTGTACATTTCTGCTCACAAACATAGTTCCAATTATATTGCTAGCACTTGTGTGCTGAGAAATTTGTTTGGTGTTATCACTGGTGGACATAAACGCCTGTGCTATTGCAATGGCCTTACTGAGGGTCGGTGTCTCTACAGTCAAAAGTTTTCGTCGGATGGTCTCGTGGCCATTGCCCAGCACAAAAAGGTCTCTGAGCATTTGCTCCAGGTAGCCATCAAATTCACATTGTCCTGCAAGTCGCCTTAGCTCGGCGATGTAGCTTGACACTTCCTGACCTTCAGATTGCTGGCACGTATGGAACCGATACCTCGCCATCAGTACGCTCTCCCTTGGGTTAAGATGCTCCCAAATCAGTGTACACAGCTCCTCATACGACTTATCTGTGGGTTTCACTGGAGCCAGAAGATTCTTCATGCGGCTGTAGGTCGATGCCCCGCAGACTATGAGGAGGACCACTCTCCTTTTTGCAGCGCTTCCTTCTCTGTCCAGCTCTTTGGCTACAAAGTACTGGTCTAGCTGTTCGACATCGGCTTCTCAGTCCTCACCCTCCGATAACCTCTCCAGGATGCCCACAGTTTGCTGCATCTTTGCATTGGATTCGTATACTCGTCGCCAGTTATTGGGTTCCGAACACAGATGAGACTGCACACAGGGAGGTTAAAGCAACAGTGACCTCAGTCTTTAATAAGACATTCCAGAGTGAGGAACAACCCTTAGGGGCTGGCTTATAGACAGTGCTCCCAAGGGATGCTGGGATCCCTTGGGACTTCAGGGGATGAGCTCCATGGTGGTGGAAATGGGAGTGCATGCTTTACAGATACACAACAGAAATCATGCTTGACAAATCTTCTCGAATTTTTTGAGGATGTAATGAGTAGAGTGGATACGGGAGAACCAGTGGATGTAGTGTATTTGGACTTTCAGAAAGCTTTTGACAAGGTCCCACACAAGAGATTAGTGTGCAAAATTAAGGCACATGGTATTGGGGGTAATATATTGACGTGGGTAGAGAACTAATGGAGTACCGCAAGGTTCAGTGCTGGGACCCCAGCTATTTACAATATACATTAATGATTTAGATGAAGGAATTGAATGTAATATCTCCAAGTTTGCAGATGCGACTGAGCTGGGTGTCAGTCCGAGCTGCGAGGAGGATGCTAGGAGGCTGGAGGGGGACTTGGACAGATTAGGTGAATGGGCAAATGCATGGCAGATGCAGTATAATGTGGATAAGTGTGAGGTTATCCACTTTGGTTGCAAAAACAGGAAGGCAGATTAACTGAATAGTGACGACGAGTAAAAGGGGAGATGCAACAAGACCTGAGTGTCATGGTACATCAGTCATTGAAGGTAGGCATGCAGGTACAGCAGGCAGTAAAGAAAGCAAATGGCATGTTGGCCTTCATAGAGAGGGGATTTGAGTATATGAGCAGGGAGGTCTCACTACAGTTGTACAGGGCCTTGGTGAGACCACACCTTGAGTATTGTGTGCAGTTTTGGTCTCCTAATCTGAGGAAGGACATTCTTGCTATTGAAGGCGTGCAGTGAAGGTTCACCAGACTGATTCCCGGGATGGCTGGAATGACATATGAAGAAAGACTGGATTGGCTCGGCTTATATTCACTGGAATTTAGAAGAATGAGAGGGGACCTCATAGAAACATATAAAATTCTGACGGGATTGGACAGGTTAGATGCAGAAAGAATGTTCCCAATGTTGGGGAAGTCCAGAACCAGGGGTCACAGTCTAAGGATAAGGGATAAGCCATTTAGGACCGAGATGAGGAGAAACTTCTTCACTCAGAGAATTGTGAACTTGTGGAATTCTCTACCACAGAAAGTTGTTGAGGCCAGTTCGTTAGATATATTCAAAAGGGAGTTAGATGTGGCCCTATGACTAAAGGGATCAAGGGGTATGGAGAGAAAGCAGGAATGGGGTACTGAAGTTGCATGATCAGCCATGATCATATTGAATGGTGGTGCAGGCTCCTGCACCTACTTTCTATGTTTCTATGTTTCTATGTTCGGCTTCAGCTGGAGTATTGTGTACAATTTTGGGCACTATACTTTAGGAAGGTTGTCAAGGTCTTAGAGCGGGTACAGAGGAGTTTTACCAGGATGCTACTAGGTACAAGGAACTTCAGCTATATAGATGGATTGGAAAAACTGGGATTGTTCTTCCTAGAATAGAGAAGGTTAAGAGGAGACCTAATAGAGGAATTCAAAATTTTGAAGGGTTTTGATAGAGCAAGTAGGGAGAAACTGTTTCCGCTGGCAAGTGGATCGGTAACCAAAAGTCACAGATTTAAAATAATTGCAAAAGTACTAGAGGGGAAATGAGAAACTTTTTCTCCCAGAGGGTTGTTGAGGTCTGGAACGCATTACCTGAAAGGGTGATGGAATCAGATTCTGTAGGAACTCTCGAGAGGCAATTGGACATGTATTTGAAGAGGACTAATTTTCAAGGTTGTGGGGAAAAAGCTGGGTGTGGAACTAAATTGGACAGCTCTTTCAAAGAGTCGACATAGTCATAATGGGCCGAATGGCCTCCTTCTGTAATGTAAGGTTCCATGATTCTAGGACATTGGCTGTCGATTCGGGAAACTTGTCTGATATCTAGAAGATCTAGACACACATCCACAGAAGGCCTATTTAAAGTAAAGACTCCCATTTTGGCATCTGTGTGGATGAAATTTCCCTCCGAGATTTGTAGCTATTGCTTTACTACCTTTGTATGAATTCCTCTGTGCCCTATTTTAACATATACAATAACTTTATAGGTTTTATAGATTTTTGAACGATAAGGGAGTGAAGAGTTATGGGGAGCAGGCAGGGAAGTGGAGCTGAGCCCAAGATCAGATCAGCCATGATCTTATTAAATGGCGGAGCAGGTTTCAGGGGCCAAATGGCCTACTCCTGCTCCTATTTCTTACGTTCTTATAACCCAATTACTTTAAATTGTTTTAATGAATGCATTAAAGTAGCACACATTAATTATTACCCAGTGTAATTTCACTGCATGAGGGACACCTTGATACCTTTACATCATTGATTGTCACTAATTGCATCACCATGCCTACATTCCTAGTTGATGTCCCTAGTTGGAATCTAATATGACAACAAAAGCCCAGATCATCAAAAATGTGTTTGCAGCCTTCTGTTCGGGCCCTTTACTCCACCAGTATTGATTAAGGCCGAGCCTGAGTGTGGTTTATTATTTCAGATGACCAGATCACATGATGTTTTGGAAATTGAAGATAACCTGACTGGAGTAATTGGATCTACTCTCATACAATTGGCTTAACTGATGTTAAAAGTATTCCATCTTATTAAACCTACACTCTAAATGCTGCTCAACAGCAATTTTATTTCTAAAAGAACATGGGTGGAGTTTCCGCTTTGGGCGCAATTGGCAATCTGGGCACAAATTGTGCTGTTTCTCTGAAGTGATGTTATGGTTCAACTTTGAACATAAGAACATAAGAATTAGGAACAGGAGTAGGCCATCCAGCCCCTCGAGCCTGCTCCGCCATTCAACAAGATCATGGCTGATCTGGCCGTGGACTCAGCTCCACTTACCCGCCCGCGCCCCATAACCCTTAATTCCCTTATTGGTTAAAAGTCTATCTATCTGTGACTTGAATACATTCAATGAGCTAGCCTCAACTGCTTCCTTGGGCAGAGAATTCCACAGATTCACAACCCTCTGGGAGAAGAAATTCCTTCTCAACTCGGTTTTAAATTGGCTCCCGCGTATTTTGAGGCTGTGCCCCCTAGTTCTAGTCTCCCCGACCAGTGGAAACAACCTCTCTGCCTCTATCTTGTCTATCCCTTTCATTATTTTAAATGTTTCTATAAGATCACCCCTCATCCTTCTGAACTCCAACGAGTAAAGGCCCAGTCTACTCAATCTATCATCATAAGGTAGCCCCCTCATCTCCTGAATCAGCCTAGTGAATCGTCTCTGTACCCCCTCCAAAGCTAGTATATCCTTCCTTAAGTAAGGTGACCAAAACTGCATGCAGTACTCCAGGTGTGGCCTCACCAATACCCTATACAGTTGCAGAAGGACCTCCCCTGTTTTTGTACTCCATCCCTCTCGCAATGAAGGCCAACATTGCATTCACCTTCCTGATTACCTGTTGCACCTGCAAACTAACTTTTTGGGATTCATGCACAAGGACCCCCAGGTCCCTCTGCACCGCAGCATGTTGTAATTTCTCCCCATTCAAATAATATTCCCTTTTACTGTTTTTTTCCCCCAAGGTGGATGACCTCACACTTTCCGACATTGTATTCCATCTGCCAAACCTGAGCCCATTCGCTTAACCTATCTAAATCTCTTTGCAGCCTCTCTGTTTCCTCTACACAACCCGCTTTCCTACTAATCTTTGTGTCATCTGCAAATTTTGTTACACTACACTCTGTCCCCTCTTCCAGGTCATCTATGTATATTGTAAACAATTGTGGTCCCAGCACCGATCCCTGTGGCACACCACTAACCACCGATTTCAACCCGAAAAGGACCCATTTATCCCGACTCTCTGCTTTCTGTTGGCCAGCCAATTCTCTATCCATGCCAATACATTTCCACTGACTCCGCGTATTTATCTTCTGCAGTAACCTTTTGTGTGGCACCTTATCGAATGCCTTTTGGAAATCTAAATACACCACATCCATCGGTACACCTCTATCCACCATGCTCGTTATATCCTCAAAGACCAAACTTATTTGTATAATCACATACGTAAATTCTTTCATGAACCAGCACAATCGAGCAGCATAATAGAATGTAATTATTTATTGTTTCCTTGCATTAAAAAATATTCCTTGATGTATTTAAGAGTGGTTACCTGGTGTAGTTTTACAAGTACAGCGGAAAATGAGTTTATCACTAAAAATTGGCATTTTTAATGACTGTTTACCATCTGCGAGTAATCTGATTTTAAATCATTAAAAATGACTTTTATAACCTATGCTGAACCATTTACTAGTTTCATTGGTTACACTCGTCAGTTTCTTAGTGAATTAAATCATTTTAAAAATTTAAAACTTTTAAAACATGCCTACTAGTGCCATTACAGCAAAAAAAAAGCTTCATTTGAAGAGTCTCCTCAAACGGTCACAAATGACACAATCGGCAGAAACTCGCGCTGGTGATTAATTTGATTTACCAGTGTTGAAAAAACGTGGAAACACAATTTATGATTGACGTAACTTCTGTTTGAAATTCCGTGATCTTTGGAGCTGGTTTGGCAAATTTCAGGCGAATTACGCTGGTAGAATCAATGCAAGCTAGCGGAAACCCTCATTGGATGATGACAGCCTTCTTGCGGATCACACAACTAATGTCATCTCAAAGGACACAAAACTTGTCGTTCGATCTCCCGGAGACAGCAGCAAATTGAATGGTTCTCGTCAAGACCAGAGAAAACTACATGTAGACCCAACCATCCAAATGTGCCAACTTAGCATCGAAAGCATCTTTCGCTCAAAATGCAAATATCTCGAAAGGTTACTCAAGAAACATAGCGTCGATGTCCTGGTTCTTGAAGAAGCACACATCAAACACATCCATCAGTTCAACACAAGAGGGCATTTCACATGTTTTGACCTAATCGCTGGTAATAACCATCCCAAATATGGCCTGGCGTGCTATGTCAAACAAAGCATCAGAGGCTGCACCAAACTCAAACATACCAGTGTTGCCAGAGGTTTTACCACAGTAATACAGCTGGGAGGCCGCTGAGCACCTCGAGTCTCATCGTTGAGAGCATGCAGAAAGCAAGCGCAGGCAGCCGAAGGAGCGTGCGGCAAACCAGACTCCCCACCCACCCTTTCCTTCAACCAATGTCTGTCCCACCTGTGACAGAGACTGTAATTCCTGTATTGGACTGTTCAGTCACCTGAGAACTCACTTTTAGAGTGGAAGCAAGTCTTCCTCGATTTCAAGGGACTGCCGATGATGATGACATGTAGGAGAGCTACATCTCCAATGTCTACTGCTATGTTCATAATAAAGAATGAAACTGAGTACTGTGTACAATGAGCAAGTGTGACCTTAGCTCCTTTAATAAGACTTGAGTGTAGGTACCTCATGGGTGGCCTGCTTATATACCGTACTCCCAAGGAATGCTGGGATTCCTTGGGACTCCAACAGGTAGGCCCTCTGGTGGACAGGTGTAATGCAGGTTACAAGGGGTTAAATACATAACATTACTCCCCCGTGAAGTCAACAGTACACTTATTTACAAGGTGAGATGATCTGGGGCTTTTCGCTCCCTTGTCGATCGTCTCGGTACAAATGTGGGTGTGGGTGAGTTGGTTAGTTCTTCACTGGGCTGCTGGGCAGCCGGCCTTGCCAGGCTGCTGGGGATGGTGAGTTCGGCTTCGTGGTCAACCATGATGTCAATTGCCACTTGTGTGTGTGTTGGAGGGTCAAAGTTGGTGGTGTCTTCTTCGAGTTGTTCGTAGCTGTTGATGAACCGCAATTTGATTTGGTCCAAATGTTTTCTGTGCGTTTGTCCATTGGCCAATTTGACCTGAAACACCCTACTTCCCTCTTTGGCTGTGACCTGCCAGTGAGCCATTTGGGACCATGTTCATAATTGAGCACAAACACAGGATCATTGATCTCAATATCATGTGACAAATTTGCCCAGTCATGGTACACACTTTGTTGATGCCGCTTGCCCTCCACATGATCATGGAGATCAGTATGGACAAGAGAGAGCTTTGTTTTTAGTGCCCTTTTCATGAGCAGCTCGGCTGGGGTAACCCGGTGAGTGAGTGGGGTCTTGTGCAGTAGCTGAGCAGCAACCGGGACAGTCGGGTCTGCAGGGAGCCTTCCGACACATGTTACAAGCTTTGTTTGATGGTCTGAACTGCCCATTTTGCCTGGCCGTTGGATGCAGGCAAATGTGACATGTTTGATCCCATTGCAGGTCATGAATTCCTTGAATTCAGCACTGGTGAAGCACGGCCCATTGTTGCTGATTAGGACATCAGGCAACTTGTGCGTGGCAAACATAGAAACATAGAAACTAGGTGCAGGAGCAGGCCATTCAGCCCTTCTAGCCTGCACCGCCATTCAATGAGTTCATAGCTGAACATGAAACTTCAGTACCCCCTTCCTGCTTTCTCGCTATACTCCTTGATCCCCCGAGTAGTAAGGACTTCATCTAACTCCCTTTTGAATATATTTAGTGAATTGGCCTCAACTACTTTCTGTGGTAGAGAATTCCACAGGTTCACCACTCTCTGGGTGAAGAAGTTTCTCCTCATCTCGGTCCTAAATGGCTTAGCCCTTATCCTTAGACTGTGACCCCTGGTTCTGGACTTCCCCAACATTGGGAACATTCTTCCTGCATCTAACCTGTCTAAACCCGTCAGAATTTTAAACATTTCTATGAGGTCCCCTCTCATTCTTCTGATCTCCAGTGAATACAAGCCCAGTTGATCCAATCTTTCTTGATAGGTCAGTCCCACCATCCCGGGAATCAGTCTGGTGAATCTTCGCTGCACTCCCTCAATAGCAAGAATGTCCTTCCTCAAGTTAGGAGAACAAAACTGTACACAATACTCTAGGTGTGGCCTCACCAAGGCCCTGTACAACTGTAGCAACACCTCCCTGCCCCTGTACTCAAATCCTCTCGCTATGAAGGCCAACATGCCATTTGCTTTCTTAACCGCCTGCTGTACCTGCATGCCAACCTTCAATGACTGATGTACCATGACACCCAGGTCTCGTTGCACCTTCCCTTTTCCTAATCTGTCACCATTCAGATAATAGTCTGTCTCTCTGTTTTTACCACCAAAGTGGATAACCTCACATTTATCCACATTATACTTCATCTGCCATGCATTTGCCCACTCACCTAACCTATCCAAGTCACTCTGCAGCCTCATAGCATCCTCCTCGCAGCTCACACTGCCACCCAACTTAGTGTCATCTGCAAATTTGGAGATACTACATTTAATCCCCTCGTCTAAATCATTAATGTACAATGTAAACAGCTGGGGCCCCAGCACAGAACCTTGCCGTACCCAACTAGTCACTGCCTGCCATTCTGAAAAGTACCCATTTACTCCTACTCTTTGCTTCCTGTATGACAACCAGTTCTCAATCCACGTCAGCACACTACCCCCAATCCCATGTGCTTTAACTTTGCACATCAATCTCTTGTGTGGGACCTTGTCGAAAGCCTTCTGAAAGTCCAAATATACCACATCAACTGGTTCTCCTTTGTCCACTTTACTGGAAACATCCTCAAAAAATTCCAGAAGATTTGTCAAGCATGATTTCCCTTTCACAAATCCATGCTGACTTGGACCTATCATGTCACCATTTTCCAAATGCGCTGCTATGACATCCTTAATAATTGATTCCATCATTTTACCCACTACTGAGGTCAGGCTGACCGGTCTATAATTCCCTGTTTTTTCTCTCCCTCCTTTTTTAAAAAGTGGGGTTACATTGGCTACCCTCCACTCGGTAGGAACTGATCCTGAGTCAATGGAATGTTGGAAAATGACTGTCAAAGCATCCGCTATTTCCAAGGCCACCTCCTTAAGTACTCTGGGGATTTATCGGCCTTCAATCCCATCAATTTCCCCAACACAATTTCCCGACTAATAAAGATTTCCCTCAGTTCCTCCTCCTTACTAGACCCTCTGACCCCTTTTATATCCGGAAGGTTGTTTGTGTCCTCCTTAGTGAATACTGAACCAAAGTACTTGTTCAATTGGTCTGCCATTTCTTTGTTCCCCGTTATGACTTCCCCTGATTCTGACTGCAGGGGACCTACGTTTGTCTTTACTAACCTTTTTCTCTTTACATACCGATAGAAACTTTTGCAATCCGCCTTAATGTTCCCTGCAAGCTTCTACTCGTACTCCATTTTCCCTGCCCTAATCAAACCCTTTGTCCTCCTCTGCTGAGTTCTAAATTTCTCCCAGTCCCCAGGTTCGCTGCTATTTCTGGCCAATTTGTATGCCACTTCCTTGGCTTTAATACTATTCCTGATTTCCCTTGATAGCCACGGTTGAGCCACCTTCCCTTTTTTATTTTTACGCCAGACAGGAATGTACAATTGTTGTAGTTCATCCATGCAGTCTCTAAATGTCTGCCATTGCCCATCCACAGTCAACCCCTTAAGCATCATTCGCCAATCTATCCTAGCCAATTCACGCCTCATACCTTCAAAGTTACCCTTCTTTAAGTTCTGGACCATGGTCTCTGAATTAACTGTATCATTCTCCATCCTAATGCAGAATTCCACCATATTATGGTCACTCTTCCCCAAGGGGCCTCGCACAATGAGATTGCTAATTAGTCCTCTCTCATTACACAACACCCAGTCTAAGATGGCCTCCCCCCTAGTTGGTTCCTCGACATATTGGTCTAGAAAACCATCCCTTATGCACTCCAGGAAATCCTCCTCCACCGTATTGCTTCCAGTTTGGCTAGCCCAATCTATGTGCATATTAAAGTCACCCATTATAACTGCTGCACCTTTATTGCATGCACCCCTAATTTCCTGTTTGATGCCCTCCCCAACATCACGACTACTGTTTGGAGGTCTGTACACAACTCCCACTAACGTTTTTTGCCCTTTAGTGTTCTGCAGTTCTACCCATATAGATTCCACATCATCCAAGCTAATGTCTTTCCTAACAATTGCATTAATCTCCTCTTTAACCAGCAATGCTACCCCACCTCCTTTTCCTTTTATTCTATCCTTCCTGAATGTTGAATACCCCTGGATGTTGAGTTCCCAGCCCTGATCATCCTGGAGCCACGGCTCCGTAATCCCAATCACATCATATTTGTTAACATCTATTTGCACAGTTAATTCATCCACCTTATTGCGGATACTCCTTGCATTAAGACACAAAGCCTTCAGGCTTGTTTTTTTAACACCCTTTGTCCTTTTAGAATTTTGCTGTACAGTGGCCCCTCTTGTTCTTTGCCCCGGGTTTCTCTGCCCCCCACCCCTCCTCATCTCCTTTCTGTCTTTTGCTTTTGCCTCCTTTTTGTCTCGCTGCATTGGTTCCCATCCCCCTGCCATATTAGTTTAACTCCTCCCCAACAGCATTAGCAAACACTCCCCCTAGGACATTGGTTCCGGTCCTGCCCAGGTGCAGACCGTCCGGTTTGTACTGGTCCCACCTCCCCGAGAACCGGTTCCAATGCCCCAGGAATTTGAATTCCTCCCTGCTCAAGCCACCTATTCATCTGCGCTATCCTGCGATTCCTACTCTGACTAGCACGTGGCACTGGTAGCAATCCCGAGATTACTACTTTTGAGGTCCTACTTTTTAATTTAGCTCCTAGCTCCTTAAATTCATTTCGTAGGACCTCATCCCTTTTTTTACCTATGTCGTTGGTACCAATGTGCACCATGACAACTGGCTGTTCTCCCTCCCATTTCAGAATGTCATGCACCCGCTCCGAGACATCCTTGACCCTTGCACCAGGGAGGCAACATACCATCCTGGAGTCTCGGTTGCGGCCGCAGAAATGCCTATCTATTCCCCTCACCATTGAATCCCCTATCACTATCGCGCTCCCACTCTTTTTCCTGCCCTCCTGTGCAGCAGAGCCAGCCACGGTGCCATGAACTTGGCTGCTGTTGCCCTCCCCTGATGAGTCATCCCCCCCAACAGTACTCAAAACGGTGTATCTGTTTTGCAGGGGGATGACCGCAGGGGACCCCTGCACTACCTTCCTTGCACTGCTCTTCCTGCTGGTCTTCCATTCCCTATCTGACTGTGGACCCTTCTCCTGCGGTAAGACCAACTCACTACACGTGATACTCACATCATTCTCAGCATCGTGGATGCTCCAGAGTGAATCCACCCTCAGCTCCAATTCCGCAACGCGGACCGTCAGGAGCTCGAGGCGGATACACTTCCCGCAGATTCGTAGGCTTTCAATGGTGGCCGTGGACGTGCTTACAGACATTATCGCACATTCAATCCATTTTGAGTAAGCGTCCACGACAACCAAAAACATTTTGCCTAGAAATGAGCCCACATAGTCCACGTGGATCCTCGACCACGGTTTGGAGGGCCACGACCACAAACTTAGTGGTGCCTCTCTGGGTGCTTTGCTCAGCTGAGAGCAAGTGTTGCACTGGCGCACGCATGACTCTAAATCTGAGTTGATGCCTGGCCACCACACATGGGATCTGACTGTGGCTTTCATCATTACAATGCCTGGGTGGGTGCTGTGCAGTTCACATATGAATGTGTCTCTGCCGTTCTTGGGCAAGACCATGCGATTGCCTCACAACAGACAGTCCGCCTGCAAGGACATTTTGTCTTTGTGCCTATGGAACAGCTTAATCGCCTCCTGTATCTCCGCTGGGACACTGGACCAGCTCCCAGGGAGGACACAGTTTTTTACCAAGGACAGTAAAGGATCCTGGCTGGTCCAGGTCCTGATCTGGCGGGCGTTCTCAAATGCCTCCATGACAGTGAGCAAGTCCGCTGGCTGTGCCATTTCCACCCCAGTGGAGGGAAATGGCAGACGACTGAGAGCATCTGTGCAGTTCTCTGTGCGTGGTCTGTGGCGGATTACATAGTTGTATGCTGACAGCATGAGCGCCCATCTTTGGATGCAGGCAGAGGCATTGGTGTTAATCCCTTTGCTCTCAGAGAACAGCAATTATGAGTGGTATGTGGTCAGTTTCAAGCTCAAACTTGAGGCCAAATAAGTACTGTTTTTTTTTTACCTCGTAAGTGCTAGCCAGAGCCTCTTTTTCAATCATGCTGCAGGCCCTTTCGGCCTTGGACAAACTCCTGCAAGCATAAGCGACCGGTTGCAAGATCCCCGATTCGTTAGCCTGTTGCAACACACACCCGACCCCGTATGACGACGCATCACAAGCTAGCACTAATCTTTTACAAGGGCTATACAGGACAAGCAGTTGGTTTGAACACAACAGACTTCTGGCTTTCATAAAGGCAGCCTCTTGTGAATTCCCCCATACCCAATTGTCTCCCTTGCGCAGTAGCGCATGTAGGGGTTCTAGCAGGGTGCTTAACCCAGGTAGGAAGTTATCGAACTAGTTAAGAAGTCCCAGGAACTACCACAGCTCCATCACGTTCTGTGGTCTCGGCACGTCCTTGATGGCCTCCATCTTGGCGTCGGTGGGTCTGATGCCGCCTGCCGCGATTCTTCTTCCCAAGAACTCGACCTCCTGCGCCAGGAAAACACACTTCGAACATTTCAACCTGAGCCCCACGCGATCCAACCGACTAAGAACCTCTTCCAGATTCTTCAAGTGCTCAATGGTGTCCCGACCTGTAACCCGTATGTCATCCTGGAAAACCATTGTGTGAGGAACCGACTTTAGCAGGCTCTCCATGTTCCGTTGGAAGATTGCTGCGGCCGACCGAATCCCGAACGGGCACCGGTTATAGATGAACAGACCTTTGTGTGTGTTGATGCAGGTGAGGTCTTTCGAAGACTCCTCCAGCTCCTGTGTCATGTAGGCCGAGGTCGGGTCCAGCTTGGTGAATGTCTTCCCTCCAGCCAGGGTCGTGAATAGGTCGTCTGCCTTGGGTAGCGGGTACTGGTCCTGTAGCGAAAAACGGTTAATCGTTACTTTATAGTCCCCACAAATTCTAACCGTGCCGTCCTCTTTAAATACCAGGACAATCGGACTAGCCAGTCGTTGAATTCCACCGGCGCGATGATGCCTTCTCGCTGCAGCCTGTCCAGCTCACTTTCCACTTTCTCACGCATCATGCACGGTACCGCCCGTGCCTTGTGGTGGATGAGTCGCGTACCGGGTACCAAATGGATCACCACTTTCGCCCCCAAGAAGCTTCCAATGCCTGGCTCGAACAACGATGGGAACTTGCTCAGAACCTAGGCACATGAGGCATCGTCGACGGACGAAAGCGCTCGGACGTCGTCCCAGTTCCAGCGGATTTTTCCCAGCCAGCTTCTGCCAAACAACATGGGGCTATCCCCTGGCACAATCCAGAGCAGGAGTTCGTGTACTGCTCCGCCATAGGAGACTTTGACTTCTGCACTGCCAATTACAGGGATTAGTTCCTTGGTGTAAGTCCTTAGTTTGATGTGAATGGGGCTGAGCTTCGTCCTGTGTGTCTTTTTGCCCCACAGCCTGTCGAAGGCCTTTTTACTCATTATGGACTGACTTGCAGCCTTGTCCAGTTCCATAAATACTGGCATACCGTTCAGTTCAACTTTCAACATTATTGGTGGACATTTCGTAGTGAATGGGTGTACCCTGTACACTTCTGCCTCCTCGGTACGAGTCTCCAATTCAGCCTGATCCACAGTAGATCGATCTTCTTCTGCAACGTGGTGGTTTGCAGGGTTTGCAGCTCGCCTGCACATTCGCTGGGGGTGTCCCATTGTTCTGCAACCATAGTGCTTGAAGCGACATTGATGGGGCCGATGATCACCTCCACAATGTCAACAAGGTGTTAACTGCCTCACATTAACGATTGATGGAGGACTCTGGGTCATCTGAGGTCGGGCAGCAGCAGCCGGTGTGTTCTGCCATGTATAGTTCTATTCGAAACCAACATTACTTTATGCACTGGCTGAAACTTCTTTACTCTGCGAAATCTGTTTGGTGTTGTCGCTGGTGGACATAAATGCCTGGGCTATCATTATGGCTTTGTTTAGGTTCAGAGTTTCTACAGTCAATAGTTTGTGAAGGATTGCCTCATGGCCAATGCCCAGTACAAAAAAAGTCTCTAAGCACTTGTTCTAGGACTCACAATGTCCTGCGAGGCGCCTTAGTTCAGCGATATAGCTTGCCACTTAATGACCCTCCGATCGTTGACACGTGTAGAACCGATATCTCGCCATCAAAATGCTTCCATTAGGATTTAGGTGCTCCCAGACCAGCGTACACAATTCTTCATAGGATTTCTCTGTTGGTTTTGCCGGAGCTAGGAGGTTCTTCATGAGGCCATAGGTTGTTGCCCCACAGACAGTTAGGAGGATCGCCCTTCGTTTGGCAGTGTTCTCGGCCCCTTCCAGCTCGTTGGCCACGAAGGCCTCCTAATTGTCCCCTTCTGAGAACTTCTCCAGGATACCAACTGTTCTTTGCATTTTCGCACGTTTATTCGTTACCTCTGTGCTCATAATAAAGAATTAAACTGAGTACTGTGTACAATGAGCAAGTGTGAACTTAGCTTCTTTAATAAGACTCCAGAGTGCAGGTACCTCGTGGGTGGCCTGCTTATATACCGTGCTTCCAAGGGATGCTGGGATCACTTGGGACTCCAACGGGTAGGCCCTCTGGTGGTGGTGTAATACAGGTTACAAGGGATTAAATACATAACATCTACAAACCACCACTCCCTCCTAGTTAACATCCATCCATCCATTCATCTCGTGGACTTTAATAGCCACCATACAATGTGGGGCTATGCAGACGCCAACTATAGAAACATAGAAAATAGGGGCAGGAGTAGGCCATTCGGCCCTTCGAGCCTGTACCACCATTCAATAAGATCATGGTTGATCATTCACCTCAGTACCCCTTTCCTGCTTTCTCTCCATACCCCTTGATCCCTTTAGCCGTAAGGGCCATATCTAACTCCCTCTTGAATATATCCCAATGAACTGGCATCAACAACTCTCTGCGGTAGAGAATTCCACAGGTTAACAACTCTCTGAGTGAAGAAGTTTCTCCTCATCTCGGTATAAATGGCTCACCCATTATCCTTAGTCGGTGACCTCTGGTTCTGGACTTCCCCAATATCGGGAACATTCTTCCTGCATCTAACCTGTCCAGAATTTTATATGTTTCTATGAGATCCCCTTTCATTCTTCTAAACTCCAGTGAATACAGGCCCAGTCGATCCAGTCTCTCCTCAGATGTCAGTCCTGCCATTCCGGGAATCAGTCTGGTGAACCTTCGCTGCACTCCCTCAATAGCAAGAATGTCCTTCCTTAGATTAACAGATCAAAACTGAACATAATATTCCAGGTGAGGCCTCACCAAGGCCCTGTACAATTGCAGTAAGACCTCCTTGCTCCTACTCTAAAAGTGAGTTCTTAGGTGACTGTACAGTCCAATACGGGAATTACAGTCTCGGTCACAGGTGGGACAGACAGTTGTTGTAGGAAAGGGTGGGTGGGGAGTCTGGTTTGCCGCACGGTCCTTATGCTGCTTGTGCTTGTTTTCTGCATGCTCTCGGCGATGTGACTCGAGGTGCTCAGCGCCCTCCCGAATGCTCTTCCTCCACTTAAGGCTCTTGGGCCAGGGATTTCTAGATGCCGGTCGGGATATTGCACTTTATCAAGGAGGCTTTGAGGGTGTCCTTGAAACATTTCTTCCGCCCACCTGGGGCTCGCTTGCCATGTAGGAGTTCCGAATAGAGCGCTTGCTTTGGGAGTCTCGTGTCTGGCATGCGGATAATGTGGCCTGCCCAACGGAGCTGGTCGAGTGTGGTCACTGCTTCGCTGCTGGGGATGTGGCCTGATCGAGAACATGTCATTGGTGCGTCTATCCTCCCAGTGGATTTGCAGGATCTTGCGGGGCAGCGTTGGTGGTATTTCTCCAGCGCGGCCTTGAACGTGGACCATTTTCCATACCTTGGAAGCCTACTATCAGCAAGGGCAGACATCGACTACGAGGTCCAACACCACCACGAGGTCCAACACCACCTCCAGTCTGCCAGCACACTTTGGTTGCCTGAGGAAAAGAGTGTTTGAAGACCAGAACCTCAAATCTGGCACCAAGTTTATGGTCTACGCGGCTGTAGTGAGACCCATCTTCCTATTTGGCTGAGACACGTAGACCATATACAGTAGACACCTCAAAGCTAAGTACTGCTATACCTCCAGGCACAAGGGGCAGATTTTGCTGAATAAGTAACAGTGTCTGTATCATGCATGCCATTTATTAATTCGCAAATCAGCCAGCAACTTGAGACAAGGAAGAGATACCCCGTGAATTACGAATTGCCACAAGTTGCTGGCCGATTTATGGTGCTCCACCATTAGCTTTGTAAAAATGGCACCTTGCACTTAACAGCCCCATGATTTTCATTGTTGCACTTGCACATTAATTGCCCATTAAAATCGCTGCGCCGTTATCAGCTTGCACTTCCAGCAATTTTCTGGGCAAAAAATGTTATAACCTAACATGCAATTGTAAGTCTAACTAACAAGGAAGACCGCAAGATCCCCTGCTCCAGCAAAATTTGGGCTAAATAGTTTTCAGTTCTACAGATGGACTATGCATTATGTTTAATGAAATGGCGTTGGATCATCCATGGTTCACTTGGATACAGACATGTACACAGTGCCTAGCTGACATGATGTAGTTGGAGATCTCTTTGCAAGTAGACTCTTCAGAGCGGATATTTATTATTGCAGATTAATTCATAATTTACTTCTGTAGTATTTTGGATTTGTAGGATCTTGCGGAGACATCGTTGGTGGTATTTCTCCAGCGACTTGAGGTGTCTACTGTACATGGTCCATGTCTCTGAGCCATACAGGAGGGCGGGTATTACTACAGCCCTGTAGACCATGAGCTTGGTGGCAGTTTTGAGGGCCTGGTCTTCAAACACTCTTTTCCTCAGGCAGCTGAAGGCTGCACTGGCGCACTGGAGATGGTGTTGAATCGTATCGTCAATGTCTGCTCTTGTTATTAAGAGGCTCCCGTGGTATGGGAAATAGCCCATGTTGTCGTGCCGTGGATCTTGATGACTGGGGGGCAGTGCTGTGCGGTGAGGACAGACCCTTGGGAGGACAGACGCATCAACATTAGCGTCCTCGACCAGGCCAACATCCCCAGAATTGAAGCACTGACCACACTTGATCAGCTCCACTGGGCAGGCCACATCGTTCGCATGCCAGACACGAGACTCCCAAAGCAAGTGCTCTACTTGGAACTCCTTCACGGCAAACGACCCAAAGGTGGGCAGAGGAAACGTTACAAGGGCACCCTCAAAGCCTCCCTGATAAAGTGCAACATTTCCACTGATACCTGGGAGTCCTTGGCCAAAGACCGCCCGAAGTGGAGGAAGAGCATCCGCTAGGGCGCTGAGCACCTCGAGTCTCATCGCCGAGAGCATGCAGAAATTAAGTGCAGACAGCGGAAAGAGCATGCAGCAAACCTATCCCACCCACCCTTTCCCTCAATGACTATCTGTCCCATCTGTGACAGGGATTGTGGTTCTCGTATTGGACTGTTCAGCCACTTAAGGACTCATTTTAAGAGTGGAAGTAAGTCTTCCTCGATTCTGAGGGACTACCTATGATGATGAGTATTCTGGATGGAAGTGCTCTAGGACATGATGGACATTTTTCATGAGACAGAAGTTTTCACTGCTAGATGCATTCATACAATGACATTTTAAATTGGTTTAATAGCCATGAATAGTGCAGCCATTTGAATTTTTCTTTTTTTTTGAACCTTTGACATTGATTTCACATAACCTAATGATAGGTCATCAACCTGAAACATTAACTCTGCTTCCCTCCACAAAAGCTGGATGACTTGCATTTTCCAACATTTTCTTTTTATTTCAGATTTCCAGCATCTGCAGTATTTTGCTATTGATTTCACATTAATAGATTGTATATTGTGTCATTGTGAGAATGAATTGTTTATTAAGATGGCAATTTCAGATGGCTTCTTTTGTTGTTTCAGCAATTGTTAGCGTGTGAATGTGACAGGAATCCAATTACATGTGAACAATGAATTACGGAACAACTCTGTGATGCACGTTTTTTTTTTAAAAAGAAGTCATGGTACAGAATGACAGTTGCAACTGAACCATTAATTTTCCATTGTATCCTCCATAAACCACATTAGCCAGCTTAAAACATGTATCACAGTAACTAAATTAGTTTAAGGTCATCATTGCAAGATTTAATTAAGGCATTGACCACAGGGGTGTGCAGTGAATAAACCATGGATGAAATTTTATTTTATTTCATGTTGCAAATTCAGCAATTCACATATCAGGACAAATTTGGCAGCTTTCCAAATAGCTTCTGAGAATACACTGCTGAGCTAATAGACAATATGCAAGTAATGTTTCCAAAAGTTATATTTCCAAAAGGGCACATACTATGTGGTCGAAATTCGGTACTGTTGTTTTTGAGGCGGTGTCACTTGCTGATTTTAACGCGGATGTTAGGTGCAGCCTCAAAGTCCTAAATTCAGTTTTTTACGCCCAAAGATGAGAGAGCAGCGCTAAAAAGTGACGTTGCACATTCATCCTTGCGTGGGAGCTCAGGAGGCCTATTGAATTTCCTGACGGGAGGCTGCCGCCATGCTGGAAAAAAAATGGGAAGAAAACAATAATAACTAGAACTTCTCCAATCCACACACACACACTTCCCCAATCTTAAAACTAATGAAAACATGCAGAAATAAAGAGAGAAAAACTTACCTCCCTTTCTAGCCGATTCCGCCCGAGATCTGCTCTGTTACAACAGTTTTTTCCTGGGTGTTTGTAAAACAAATGTCGCGACAAATGCGTCAAAGAAGCATTGTACACTGGATGATGTCACCACGCAGGTGGCGTTAGCCAGCACAGCGTTGCCTCTTGGCGCCTCTGCCAAAGAGCTGACTGAATCTAGGGCGAGGCGTCGACGCTGCTTACTGAGCGGTAACGGACGGTGTACAAAACCTAATTTCGACCCCTATATCCTTCAATCCTTAAAAAAATCATACTTTTCTTTTGATAATGGAGTACACTGCACAAGTCAATATTAATATACTATCGGTATATCATTTTCTCATCTATTTGTCTATCCATCTAATGTATTTTTGTATTAGTAGTTTCTATGGGCCCAAGTTTCCAAATGATTCGCGCCTGATTTTTAGGAGCAACTGGTGGAGAACGGACTATTTTAGAAATCGCAATTCTCCACATTTTTTTTTCTGCAGTTCTAGTCAGGTAGAACAGTTCTAGTTTAGAACAGAATTTTTTCTTCAAAAGGGGGCGTGTCCGGCCACTGACGCCTGATTTGAAAGTTTCCACAGTGAAAACGTACTCCAAACTAAAGTAGAATGGAGCCAGTGAAGATTTTTGTAGAACTGAAAAAACCTGTTCTACACATTAAAAAATCAGGCGCAGGTTACAAATTAGGCGTCCAGAACGAGGTGGGGGGGGAGGGGAGGGGGGGAAGGGAACTCATTAAATTCGAAAATAAATCCTTATTTATACTTCTACAAATATTATACAAATAAATCCAACCTGAATAAACATTTATAAGCCAAGAAAAGATTAAATAAACCATCTTCCTACCTGTGTGAAAGTGCTTCAGCCAGGGAGAATTCTGCAGCCGTTCGTGCCGCTGAGCGGGAGGGGGAGGGGGAGAGAGAGAGGGAGGGAGGAAGAGAAAGAGAGAGAGAGGGGGGGGGAGGGAGGGGGAGAGGGGGGGAGAGAGGGGGAGAGAGGGAGAGAGGGAGGGGGAGAGAGAGGGAGGGGGAGAGAGAGGGAGGGGGAGAGAGAGGGAGGGGGAGAGAGAGGGAGGGGAGAGAGAGGGAGGGGAGAGAGAGGGAGGGGAGAGAGAGGGAGGGGAGAGAGAGAGGGGGGGAGAGAGAGAGGGGGGGAGAGAGAGAGAGGGGGGGAGAGAGAGAGGGGGGGAGAGAGAGAGGGGGGAGAGAGGGGGGAGAGAGGGGGAGAAAGGGAGGGGGAGAGAGAGAGGGAAGGGGAGAGAGAGAGGGAAGGGGAGAGAGAGAGGGAAAGGGAGGGGGAGAGGGAGAGGGGGAAGGGGAGAGAGAGAGGGAGGGGGAGGGGGAGAGGGAGGGGGAGGGGGAGAGGGAAAGGGAGGGGGAGAGGGAGAGGGGGAGAAGGGGGGGGGGAGAGGGAGGGGAGGGAGGGAGGGAGGGAGGGGGGGAGAGAGGGAGAGAGGGAGGGGGGAGAGGGGGGAGAGGGAGGGAGGGAGGGAGGGGGGAGAGGGAGGGTGGGGGGAGAGGGAGGGGGGAGAGGGAGGGGGGGGAGGGGGAGAGGGAGAGGGAGGGGGGGAAGAGAGCGGGGGGGGGAGAGAGAGCGGGGGGGGGAGAGAGAGCGGGGAGGGGGAGAGCGAGCGGGGGGGGAGCGGGTGTCTGGTCTGGTCGGCGGGGGAGGGGAGCGGGTGTCGGGTCGGGTCTGGTCGGCGGGGGGTTGGGGGGGAACGGGTGTCGGGTCTTGTCGGGGGAGCAGGAGCTGGCCGTGGAAGGAGCCTTATTCACGCAGCCCCAGTGAGGCCATTCAGCCAGGGCTAGGGGCTGCGTGCTTCGGGCCCCTCCCACACAGTTCGGCGCCTGGAGCTACTGCACTTGCGTGCCCACTGTAGCGCGCATGTGCAGACGTCCCGGCACTGTTTTCAGCGCAGGGACCTGGCTCCGCCCCCCCCCACAGCTCGTGCTGGCTGCGCCGAGGGCCAAAGGACCTGTTAGTAGGTGGAGAATACCGAGGATTTTTTTAGGCGCCGTTTTAGGTGCAAAAAACGGGCGCCCAGCTCGGAGGGGCGCCCGTTTTTTTTCTTGTGGAAACTTGGGCCCTGAATGTGTGTCTGTATATCAATTGATATCACCAATCACAAACCACAAAAAAATGCTAGTCATATTCTCCAAAAAATTCATATTCAATTTAGTTTCCATGACATTCAACACTTGACTAAAATCTATTCGAAAACATGTAATGCGTCAAGATACAGTACCTACATAACTGTGGGGGGGAAACCCTGAGGTAGAAATAAATCTACTCCGAGACTACATTAGAGAGTTGAAAAAACACACAGTTTACTAATACAAGGTACCAGGGGAGTTGTATGTAGGTCCCTCAACCAGGCAACAAGTCAATTTGGAGTTAGATAAAATGAGTATTTAAAGTCATAAACCGTAAAGGTCACATGTCACTGCTTCTACATCTGGCATTGCAAAAAGTGTCTACACAACGAGTTTTTTTTCCGTCTTTGTCCGGCTTACTTCCTTATCTTCGGCCAGCGTCTGGTGTGATTGGTTTCTTTCTTGCTCAGCGTCTTGTGACCTTTTCGCAATTGCTTATCTCATTCTGTCATATAGTACATTTTCTAAAGCACAGCAATTTTGCACGAACGCTATTAACCCTTCAATCCCTCGTTTGTCTGAAATTTTTCATGTACATAATTCTAGGCCAACGTCTACCCGGTCTTCATGCAGAAATTGGTGATGTGCCGGTTCCTGAGCCCCGGCGTCTCCACTCCGGGGTCCAGGTTCCCATCTCCTGTCGCACCTCATTCTGCTGCTTGTAAAACCTCATCATTTGGGCATGTGTACGCCACCTTCTGAGACACCACTAGGTTCTCGTAGTTTGAGGGCAATTGGGTTACAGGTCTGCTCGATAGTAAAGATGACAGTGCTTTGCTTATACAACATTTAAGTAACATACATAGGCAATACAGCATTATTACCACCACCACAAAGGTAACCAGACCTCGGATTAGTGACGTTCCCATAGATCCTACCCACCCTGAGAACCAGTCCCACAACGTGGAGGCTGGTGGTTGCTTAAGCTTTTTAACCTCTTCTTGGATATGCTCTGCCAGATCGGTCATTTCTTCCAAGCTATCTGGGATGTATGTACAACATTCGGCCCGGATGAGGGCACAGGTTTCCCCTTTTTCTGCCAACACATAGTCAAGGGGCATCCGATTTTGCAGAGCTACTGTGCGGAGGGCTACCATCTCTGCATTAACCTTAACTAGGGCTTCAGCTGTATCGTTGGCCACCTGTTCCAGGACGGCAGCCATGTTAATGGATTCCCTTGCCAATTTACCCGCTCCATGCCAGGGAAACGCAATGGCCCAGAATCTTTCAGTCTCTGTGATGGCTCATCTGTCTCTCCGGTGGAGGTCCTTCAGAGAACCCAGGTGATACATGTAAGGTACAATATAAGCCAGGTAACAAGAACCCATCCATTCTCGGGGCAACCAGGGGTAGGCCGTGACCACACACAAAATTTGTCCCGTTGTAGGGCGTATATTTATTTATCGCTGGGGGGGGGGCCCATTTGACTGAAAAGTCACCGTTTCCGTTTAATGACGGGAGTGTCACCCTATCCCCTTCGGTAGGTAAGGTAAGGCTATATGTGCAGTTACTGTAACCCAGAATAGGATCTTCCGGTCGGCCCTGCCTTGTGAGACATAGCCCCCCTCCCTGTCCCTTCTTACACCTTGTTCTCAGGAATGGTGGTAGATAGGAATTGTTATAGGTTGATCGTCTCCACCCACTACACTGTTCTGGATTATACCCATGACTTTTAAGTTTTATTATGGTGCTGCCGTCTGTCTCTATGGCATAAGAGCCAACGCATGTGGATCCTGTTCTAACTCCAAACATCCAGCTGGCCGTCTCATTATCACTAAATGGGATTGATTGTAGGGGGATTCCTTCCTCCGAGTGTGGGGGGACATGGGCACAGACCCAACAGCTGGCAACATTGGCTTTCTTGGCATAGGTGTATGACATGTACAAAAAGGTGTTCACCGACAACTCTCTCTTGGTCCGTGGGGGTACTCTGGCCTGAGTCCTCCCTAGGCTACATATTACAATTACACAAAAAAGCAAACTGCACATAATATCGCGTAACATATTCATCTTGGATCATCTTTATTTCTTCCGGCGTTTTCTGCTGATGCGTCCGCCTTCAGTTTCCTAGAATGTGTATGAAGGCAGGGTTATTTGTTTTGTTCGCTTGTGCTGGGGTCGTTGGATTCATATTCTTTGAGCTGAGACCAATGTTTCCATCAGCCAACCCCACCCATATCTATGTGGGCGCACGTATCTCCACTAATTAGGACTTCAAATGGGCCTGACCAACGGGGAGCAAACCCAGTTTGTGCTGGCAGACATTTACCATTACCTTCGCGCCTACCTGCGGGACCTCCCCCGGTCCTCCAATTCCTTCTGTTCACCCCTGCCTGCTTGCCGTTCCCTCACTTCCTTCCTCAATTCCTTAAGTTGCTTACTCAGTTCCAAGACGTACTTTCTAATCCGATCCCTCAGGGGTCCTACGTCGGATCTCCCAGTTATGATTCCTTCCGGCAGGCGCATCGCCCGGCCTGTCATCAACTCATATGGAGTTAATCCCGTCACTCGGTTAGGAATTGCCCTTTGTCTCATCAAGATTGTGGGTAGCAAATCCGCCCAAGCTTGTCCCGTCTCTTGGATGGCCTTTTCTAGGGCTGTTTGAAGTGTCTTGTTCATCCGTTCTACCATCCCAGAGCTTTGCGGGTGGTAGGGGATATGAAACTTCTGTCTAATACCCAACGTAGCACACACCTCCTTCATTATTTGTCCGGTAAAATGGGTTCCCTGGTCGGAATCGATTTGGATAGGGACGCACCAACGTGGGATTACTTCCTCTGCCAATATTCGGGCCACTGTGATTGCGGTGCAGTTTCGCGTGGCGAACGCTTCTATCCACCGCGTAAACTGATCTATTATTACTAAACAGTATTTCTTGCCCCTTGAGGATGGTAAAGGTCCCGTGAAGTCTATCTGTATACACTCCCACGGCCCCCTTGGTCGTGGTTGGTGAGCCATTCTAACCTTAACGGCCTTTCCTGGGCACACGTGACACATTGCTGACAGTACTTAGCTACATCCCGTCCCATTCCTGGCCACCACCAATCCCCAGTTATGTTTGTTATCATGACGTTCCGTCAGACATGACTGATGCCGTGCTGTAGTTCCATGAGCATTTGTCTAATACGAGCCGGGGCTATCACCTTCCCATCTTTCCTCCATACGAAGTCGTCACCCTGGCTCCCTCCTATTGTGCCCCAACCTTTTTTTTCTTCATCACTTACATCGGCATATAATCTCACAATGTCTATATCTTCCCTGGTAAGGATACTACATACAACTTCTTCCTGCACCTCTAAGGATATACTCGCTTCCTGTGGCGCTTTATCCGCTGCTTCATTGCCCCGTTGGACATTGTTTACTACTTTCTGGTGAGCCGTAACCTTGATCACTGCTGCCTCTGCGGGTTTACTGGCGGCATCTAATAGTAGTCTGATTCGGCCCTCATGTTTGATAGCCTCCCCGCCCGAAGTGACGAACCCTCTCCTTGTCCAGGCAGTCATGTCGTCATGGACTACCCCAAAGGCATAGCGGCTATCCGTAGAAATATTTGCCCGCCAGCCTTCGGCCAGTTGGAGAGCTTCAGTCAGGGCAGTGAGTTCAGCTACTTGGGCCGACAGTCCTCTGTCTAACCTTCCCTTTCGGACAGTGTTTAGCGCTTCATCTACCACCGCCCATCCCGTATGCGGGGTCCCCCGAATATATTTCCGGGACCCATCCACATACAGGATCAGCTCGGAGTTTTCAAGGGGAACTTCACTTGTGTCCGGGTGAGTCCTCCCATTCCTGTGACTGGCACTCATGAGGCTCACCCACAGATAAGAGGCCCTCTGCCGGGTTCTCCCCATGCCTCGTACAATTTTTACGGACCCATCCAAGGGAAGTAATACTGCTTCCCATTTGGCCTAGCGGACGTTGGACATGGAGTGCAATTTCCCGGTGTTGAGCATTTCCACCAAGGTATGTTTGGTATGTAGTATAACCTCCCCTGTTATTACCACTGGCTCACTAACTTTCACCGCCCACGTTGTGCAATCCAAGGCTGCTACACATCTTGACAGACCTCCTGCCACGGGCGACTGTTGGGTGGAATAGTAAGCTACTGAGCGGGCTCGGTCTCCATGCATTTGAGTAACTACTGCTCCGTAAAACCCACCTTCGTTTTCACAATGAATGTGAAACGGTGCGTTCATAGTTGGCAGTCCTAGGCCTGGTGCCACATCAGGGCTTCCTTTATCTGGCCGTATGCTGTTTCTTGTTCCGGGCCCCACTCCACACTTTCTAGAGCTGGTTTTCCTCCCTTAACCAGTCTCTGTATGGGTCCCGCGATTGCCGCGAAGTTGGCAATAAAGTTCCTACAGTAGTTAAAAAGTCCTAATACTTTATGCACTCCTCGGACCGTTTTCGGTTGGGGCATAATGCGAATTGCTTCCTTTCTGTCGTGGGACATTGTTTTTGTCCCCTGCGACAGTTGGTGTCCCAAGTACTGTACCTCCTTCAATCCCATCTGAGCTTTCTTGGGGTTTACCTTAAATCCCACTTTCTTTAAGGCTTCTAGGGTTTCTATTAGAGCCCTCATATGTCCTCTCTCGTCCTCTGAGGCAATCAACAGATCGTCCACATATTGGAGAATGGTACTTCGGTCGGGGGCTAAATCTACGGTCTCCAAGGCTCGACTCAGTTCGGTGAAATATGGCCGGGCTGTTGTGAAATCCCTGGGGCACTCGTGTCCAGGTGTACTGCCTATCCCCGACCGTGAATGCGAATTTATCTTGGGACTCCTGGGCTAATGGTATGGACCAAAATCCATTAGCTATATCTAAGACCGTGAATATTTTATGTTCTGGTTTCAGCCCATTAAATATGGTCGCTGGGCTTGCTACGATGGGGTGCTGGCGGGGAGTTACTTTATTTAACGCCGTATAGTCTATGGTCAATTGGTATGACCCATCTGGTTTCTTTACGGGCCAGGTTGGTGAGTTCGTAGTGCTTTCGGCTTCCCGAAAGACACCGCTCCACAAGAGGTCCTGCACTATTTGTTTTACGGCCTCTCGGGCTTCAGGTTTAATGGGGTATTGCTTATGAGGAGTGTGTTCGGGCCCAGGAATGACCACTGGCTTGATCTTTACCAGCCCACAATCCTGCTTTGATTGAGCCCACACTTTCCTCATTTGTTCGCATAATGGGCCGTAGTCTCCTGCTGTATCCCAATCTCGGGTGAGAAGTTGCACACTTCCGACCTTTGCGTGATTGTGCAAATTGGTCTGTTCCCCGTACGTCGTGATTTTGCGTCCTCCCTTATTTCTCCAAACTATTCTCTTATTCTGTGGGTCTATTATTGCCCCTAACTGTTCCAGGAGATCGATCCCCACTATGGTCCCTTCTGCATTTGGACATACATAAAATTGTGCCGGAATCAGAATACCGGCTATCTCCAATAGAATTACTTCACTCTGGTGGGCTTTGGTGGCGAATCCTCCCACGCCAGTTATATGGACTACATGTTTAGTTGTGGGTAAGGGAATATCTGTCATAGATACCGATGCTCCGGTATCCACTAACATATCACACTGCCGGCCCCCTAACAACGTTGTTATGTGAATACGTGGATCCTCTCCCTGCCCCACGGGGGCCGCTGGCCTTCAGTCTCTTCCCAAGTCCCTCAGCGCTGTGATTAGCTGCTGTCGGTTCATCTCCTCTACTCTAAGGCCTGACTGACTATTTCTTTTCTCCTTGGGCGCCCAACATTTATCAGTGGCATGTCCCTTTTTCCCGCAATTGTCACGTCGGACGGTTGGTCTTTTGGAGCCCCTACAGTCGGCGGCAAAATGACCCGTCTTGCCACAGTTGTAGCATTCCCCTCGGCCCGCATTCTTACTACTCGTAGCCGTGGCCACTTCTTGTTTTATTCCCCCAGAGTTAATGTGGCATGCCCACTGGACAGCTTGGTCATAGGTGTCCGCGACTACCACCCCCATTTTTAAGATCTTTTGATGGTCGGCCGAAAGGCCGTCCTTAAACATTTTCACGAAGACTGGGTCGTCTCTGTTCAGGGCCGCCTGTCCCGAGGATTCTTGGTATTGGAACCATAACATCTCTCCGTAGTCATTGCCGTTTTCTCCCTTTTTCTGACGGGTCTGCATTATCAATCCCCAATTTGGAGTGGATGCTCCCATTAAGGCCTGTACAGCCTGGACGAACCCCGTTCTGGCAGCGTCCCGTTGTGCCCTTGTGGCACCCACGTCAGGTATCCATGTGCCGTCACTGTGAGGGGGTGCTAGCCCTGTCCACCGGTCCTTTGGACACTTAGCCCGAACTATTTGGTGGACATCTCGCTCATGCATACCGTGGGTCTCATACAATTCTTCTAACTTTTGCCAAAATTCTACATTTCTCTTCCGTGGTTGTAGACTCCCCAAATCCTGATTCATCATTTGTTTTTCTGTGGGGGTGAAAGTGTAGTATTGATTTCGGGGGTTCCCTCCCTGTATGCCCTGGGTTACCCTAAGAGAGGCTGCCCTTTCTGTATTTACTGAATTTGACCCTTCCATCTCGGTCTCATCATCAAAGGGAGGAGCCGAGGCCACTACTGCGTCAGCATAAGTCAGAGGGAGGTCATAATCTGATCCCTCCCACTTGCCGGTTTGTTCATACCGCTCTCTCCATTTCTTATTCTCGGCTTCTGTCTCCTTACTTTTCTCTACTAATTGTTTGGTTTTACTTTGTAACACACATAACTAATATACTAAAAATACTCCGGCTTTCTTTGCCTTTTTCTGTTTCTGTTTCTCCCACCAATTCTTTTGCTCCTTGGGGACAGCCGAGGGATCCCATCCGTCTTTAATCATTTTATCTATTAAACCCTTCTGGTCGTCTGCATAGAACCTACTAAGAGACCCTCCCGGCCCCCATTCAAGGTCTTCCCCCGACGCCATTATGTGATCTGACCTTCCCTCGCTTCCTCTGCGAATGAGTCTCTTCACGCAGGCCTACTTCTACTCCGTCACTTATTTATTGTGATGGGATTATCCCTCAACTCTCACACCAGTATCACACAGTCACTCACAGGTTTCCGCAGTCACTTTGTCCTTCGACCTTAATCCTTGGCCATCACGTGGGGCATTTGCCCTCTTAATTCCGGCTCAAGTTAGGTGATTGAGATAGTTTGTGACAATTGAAGTGACGGGGACACTCGTTTCTCTTACACACCACTTATCTTACTTATTTTCTACTTTATCTTAATTTCTACTCACTGTGTCTGTTATCAAACTTCCCCGAGTCTCACTTGTTCGTTGGGTGTCCGGCAGCCTCACCCCTGCCGGTTCGACGTTCCAATTTCTGGGATGTCACGAAATCCGATCTTATCCCCGTACATTCGAGTATCGGTCAGGAGGGCTTACCGGTACATCTTACTTGTAGCGCCAAAACTGTGGGGGGAAAACCCCGAGGTAGAAATAAATCTAGTCCGAGACTACGTTAGAGAGTTGAAAACACACACAGTTTATTAATACAAGGTACCAGGGGAGTTGTATGTAGGTCCCTCAACCAGGCAACAACTCAATTTGGGGTTAGATAAAATGAGTATTTAAAGTCGTAAACCGTAAAGGTCACATGTCACTGCTTCTACATCTGGCATTGCAAAAAGTGTCTACACAACGAGTTTTTTTTTTGTCTTTGACCGGCTTACTTCCTTATCTTCGGCCAGTGTCTGGTGTGATTGGTTTCTTTCTTGCTCAGCGTCTTGTGACCTTTTCGCAATTGCTTATCTCATTCTGTCATATAGTACATTTTCTAAAGCACAGCAATTTTGCACTAACGCTATTAACCCTTCAATTCCTAAAGCAGGAATATCCCGCCTGGATCTCCTAGCGTAACGTCAGTGGAGGAAAAGTGGAACCCCTGTAGAAATCGGGTTAAAAGTTAAAAATGGCCGCTTCTCCAGGGTTTCTGCCAATCTTTCACCAAAGGTATGGCGAGAGATTGGGCAAACCCCTCAGAAATTGCAAGCAACAGTGTATAATCTTGAAGTATATTAAAATCAGCACAACATTTCATGCACATCAGTCTGAGTTCCTGGTCTAGCTTCACCTGTTTGAAACCGCCAACTGGATGCAGTTCCTTTCCACCCAGCTCCAGTAGGCACATAGCTCAGCCCCAGATGGCCAGACAATGCTGCAAATAAAATGAACGATAATACATATTGAAATAATTGATATAAAGACGCACGTTTGTTAATTTTGGAAATGACCACATCCTGTATCCACTGAATTTTTAAACATTCTTTTTATCCTTTTTTCACCATGAGGTTAAATAGAACATTCCTTAAATAGATGGATTTAGATTGCATTCCCAAATCGCACACTATTTGCCCTTGGTCGGTTATGATTCCATCAGTGACAAACAATCTCCAGGACCTCAGCCATATGGAATTCTTCTTATTTGATCCACAACCATGAATGTTGGCAAGGTATTTGACTTTGGAGAACATCACAGCCAAGGCTGCCCAGCAGAACAGTTGATTTTCCAAATGCCTTTCCTCCAATTTCTAAACAGTTTTTTTTCTGAAGCAGCAGGGTTGCCACTCAAAAAACCATCAGACCCTGTGGTCCCAATACCAAGTGAGCCTGGTGTGCCTGCTTGAATTGCTACTTCTGCTAAATGATTAATTCATGTTTTACTGACAAAAAATCAAATTGGAACATGAGTGTATTAGTTGGAGATCATCTCAATTATTACATCAAGTTTTTCTTCTGTCTGTTTATCTCCCATGGTTTCAAAACACAAAGAGGGTCTCTTTGCTGTGTGTGTGTGTGTCCGTGTGTGTGTGTGTGTCCGTGTGTCCGTGTGTGTGTGTCCGTGTGTATGTGTGTGTCCGTCCCCCGCTCTCTTTATTTGTCTGCCTTTTCCCACACATTTCCAGCTTTGGGTTTCAGGCGCTACTGCATTCCCTCCTTGCTCAGATTTTAGGAGTTGCCGTTTCTTTCCCAACTTACTGTCATACCCTGCTACTGCCGAGGAACACTTCCCCAGTTTCTCCAACACCTGCTTGTGTTGTAGTAGCTCCTGGAGATACCAGTACTGGCCAGGACCTTCTAATCGAAGGCTGATTTCAATTTGTCTGTCACCCAGGCATGTTACAGGAGCTCTGAGATGGCTGCGGCCTCTGAGCTTCTCCCTCCAAACCCCAGTAACCATCTCCAACACAGTCCATAATCAGTTTGACCTTGTTGCGTACCTCGGACTTTAAAAATGCTCAATGATACAAATTCAGTAAATCAATAAAAGAACGTGTAAAAAGCAATGAGACACATTAGGAGAAACAAAACAGAGGTACAGGGATGATAATGAGAGAAAGTATATGAGAGCCATACCGAAAGGGAGAAACAATTGAAGACAAACAAGAACAAAGAGGAAAACAGAAATAGTTACAGGGAGACAGACATGATTTTTACTTTTATATTTCACGTAAGATCAAGTATAGTTTAATTAAAAATCTTAATCGACCTTCATATATGGTTGTGAATACTTGTTTCTTGCATTACAGTATGTCTTCGCAGTTCTAAGCCATTCTGCGTTAACAGGGGCTGGAATTTTATTGATAATATAACTTGAGTGTGTTAATTAGAAGTATCAAATTTAGGACTATTAAAGTGTACCAATGACAGAAAACTATGGCAAAGCACTGAACTGCAGGAATTAAGTGCGTATTAGTCATATTTCTCATGCATGAAACATAACCTTTTAACATTATATTAAATGTATTCCATGATGTTGCTTACAACTGAACAACAACATAATAGTTAGTCTTGCGGCTGGAAATTCACCAACCTTGCGTCGGGTTTTTTGGCGGTATTTTGCCGTTTTGAAGCGGAAAACGGTGTGGCGGGAAATTCCCTAAAGTCTTGCGCCAGCGGCTTTGAAATACCACTGGGGAGCGGACCGCCAGCGTGCAAAAAGCGCTTTTGCCCGATATTTGGCTCAGTGGTCACCCGTAGACAGGACAAAAAAAACGCCGGGGAAAAACCTACGTTGCAGCCCTTGGAATGACGGTAGATATGAAGACCTGCAAAAAAGATAAGTTAAAGTTTTTATTTTTTTAATTCTTTTGCAGCAATTCGCTAGAAAAGGGTCTTGTGAATATTTTGTGATTTTTTTATTTTTTGTTTTTTGGTGTTTGCCCCCCTCCCTGGGCCCAACTCGCAGCAGTATTGGCCTCAGAGAAAAGTTGCAGAAAATTCACGGTTTGCGCCACAAATCTTCGTGCGTCGCCGATTTTTACCGCTGGGCGTACTTTTTCCCGAATGTTAGGCCTCGAACTCATAGCGGAGTCATAGCGGTATTTTTACCGGAAAAAAAACGCTATGACCAAAAACCAAATTTCTAGCCCATTATGTTTGCATAAAACAGCATTTTGTCCTTTTTGGTCAATGATAATAAATGATGTCCTGGAAACCAACTAGCCACTCTAAAATAGTATTTTTCTAGATTAATTAATCAGTCACCTGTGGTGCTGCACCTGACAAGTGGCGAGCAAGTATTACCTTCAGGTGAAAGGGTGACTGAGAGGGGACCAGGGTGTGCAGACATAACTGAGTCTCTGTTTGAAAGTCCTACTACAACCAACAACTTGGATTTATATAGCATCTTTAACATAGTAAAACATCCCAAGACACATCACAGGAGTATTATCAGACAAAATTTGGCACCGAGCCACATAAGGAGATATTAGGAAAGGTGATCAAAAGCTTGGTCAAAGGAGGAATTTCTTATAGGAGGAGAGAGAGGTGGAGATGTTTAGGGAGGGATTTCCAGAGCTTGGGGCCTAAAAAACTGAAGGTACTGCCGCCAATGAAGGGGTGAAGGAAACTGGAGATGCACGAGGCCAGAATTGGAGGAACGCAGAGTTTTTGGAGGAATGTAGGGCTGGAGGAGGTACAGAGATAGGAAGGAATGAAGCCTTGGAGGGATTTGAACACAAAGATGAGAATTTTACATTACAGGCATTGCTGGACCGGAAGCCAATGTAGGTCAGCGAGCACAGGGTTGATGGGTGAATGGGACTTGGTGAATGTCAGATTATGAGCAGCAGAGCTTTGAATTATTTGACGTTTACAGAGAGTGGAAGATGGGGGTCTGGCCAGGAGAACATTGGAATACTTGAGGCTAGAGATAACAAAAGCATGGAAGAGGGTTTCAGCAGCAGATGGGCTGAGGCAGGAGCGGAAACAGGCGATATTACAGAGGTGGAAGTAGGCAGTTCGGGTGATGGGAATGTATAAGGTGTTGGAAGCTCAGCTCAGGGTCAAATACAACACCAAGGTTGTGAACAGGCTGGTGCAGCCTCAGACAATGGCCAGGAAGGGGGTAGAATCTGTAACTAGGGAACAGAATTTGTGGCGGGAGGCCGAAGACAATGGTTCGGTCTTCCCAATCTTTCCAATGCGTTCTGTCCTTGTTTTAATATAATACTGTGTCAAAACCTATGGCATTTTGGGAAGCAGAGAAGTAGAGTTGAGTGTAGCAGCGTAGGAGTTTCTCTGCAGTGCAGGTTGCGAAGTTGGGAGTTGCAACACTGAGATACTACAGCACCACCACGGGCAGGAAGATGTAATTACAGTGTGAAAAGTTGAGGGAGAATCATACAGCAAAGAGAGGCGCCATTCAGGTCCATCATGCCTCTGCTGGCTCTTTGAAAGAGCTATCCAATTAGTCGCACTCTTCTGCTCCTTCCCCATAGTCCTGCAAATGTTTCCTTTTTAAAGTATATATCAAACTCCCCTTTGAAAGTTGCTATTGAATCTGCTTCCAAATCCTTTCAGGCAGTGCATTCCAGACCATAACAACTCGCTGAGTGAAAAAACTTCTCATCTCACCACTGGTTCTTTTGCCAATGCTCTTAACTCTCTTTCCTCTGGTTACCAACCCTCCAGTCAACAGAAAAAATTTCTCCTTATCTACTCAAAACCCCTCATAATTTTGAGTATGTCTATTAAATCTTGGTCTATTAAATGATGGAATCAATTATTAAGGATGTCATAGCAGCGCATTTGAAAAGAGGTGACATGATAGGTCCAAGTCAGCATGGATTTGTGAAAGGGAAATCATGCTTGACAAATCTTCTGGAATTTTTTGAGGATGTTTCCAGTAGAGTGGACAAGGGAGAACCAGTTGATGTGGTATATTTGGACTTTCAGAAGGCTTTCGACAAGGTCCCACACAAGAGATTAATGTGCAAAGTTAAAGCACATGGGATTGGGGGTAGTGTGCTGACATGGATTGAGAACTGGTTGGCAGACAGGAAGCAAAGAGTAGGAGTAAATGGGGACTTTTCAGAATGGCAGGCAGTGACTAGTGGGGTACGGCAAGGTTCTGTGCTGGGGCCCCAGCTGTTTACATTGTACATTAATGATTTAGACGAGGGGATTAAATGTAGTATCTCCAAATTTGCGGATGACACTAAGTTGGGTGGCAGTGTGAGCTGTGAGGAGGATGCTATGAGGCTGCAGAGTGACTTGGATAGGTTAGGTGAGTGGGCAAATGCATGGCAGAGGAAGTATAATGTGGATAAATGTGAGGTTATCCACTTTGGTAGTAAAAACAGAGAGACAGACTATTATCTGAATGCTGACAGATTAGGAAAAGGGGAGGTGCAAAGAGACCTGGGTGTCATGGTACATCAGTCATTGAAGGTTGGCATGCAGGTACAGCAGGCGGTTAAGAAAGCAAATGGCATGTTGGCCTTCATAGCGAGGGGATTTGAGTACAGGGGCAGGGAGGTGTTGCTACAGTTGTACAGGGCCTTGGTGAGGCCACACCTGGAGTATTGTGTACAGTTTTGGTCTCCTAACCTGAGGAAGGACATTCTTGCTATTGAGGGAGTGCAGCGAAGGTTCACCAGACTGATTCCCGGGATGGCGGGACTGACCTATCAAGAAAGACTGGATCAACTGGGCATGTATTCACTGGAGTTCAGAAGAATGAGAAGGGACCTCATAGAAACATTTAAAATTCTGATGGGTTTAGACAGGTTAGATGCATGAAGAATGTTCCCAATGTTGGGGAAGTCCAGAACCAGGGGTCACAGTCTAAGGATAAGGGGTAAGCCATTTAGGACCGAGATGAGGAGAAACTTCATTACCCAGAGAGTGGTGAACCTGTGGAATTCTCTACCACAGAAAGTTGTTGAGGCCAATTCACTAAATATATTCAAAAAGGAGTTAAATGAAGTCCTTACTACTAGGGGGATCAAGGGGTATGGCGAGAAAGCAGGAATGGGGTACTGAAGTTGCATGATCAGCCATGAACTCAGTGGCCTACTCCTGCACCTATTTTCTATGTTTCTATCTTCCCTAAAGCTTTTCTGCTCTAAGGAGAACAAGCCCAGCTTCTCTAGTCTCGCCACATAAATAGTTTCCAATATAAATGTGGACATAGTAATTTATAGTGGAAAAGGTTTTCACAGGAAGGGTGCCCAGAGTAAGATTTGTTTATATTTTATATAGTGTAAGAAATAATAGCTATATCATCTGAATATATATCGTAAACATGTTAAGTGATGATTTTCTTGTATTGCATAATGTTAAAGCTCTTTTTAGTTCAATGTTTTCACGAGATGGGCTCTACAGCTTGTCAAAGGATCTCCAAAGTAAGATTAATTAGACACCAATAAGTCAGGTTGCGTGAAATGCCATTTAAATTAATCTTTCTGCGCTGTATTACAATATATCTGTTATACTAAACTTATATTGTAATGATGATAGTTCTGCTGCAACTGGCATGTTGATACCAGGATAGTCTTGAATGTGCTACGAGACGGTTAAGAACATAAGAATACAAGAAATTGGAACAGGAGTAGACCATTCGAGCCTCTTCCACCATTCAATAGGAGTATGGCTGATCTTCTACCGCAACTCCACTTTCCTGCACTATCCAAATATCCCTCGATTCCCTTAGTATTCAAAAATCTATCGATCTCTGTTTTGAATATAATCAACGAATAAGCATCCACAGCGCTCTGGAGTGGAGAATTCCAAAGATTCACAGCCTTTTGAGTGAAGAACTTTCTCCTCATCTCAGTCTTACAGGGCCAACCATTTATTCTGTGACTGTGACGCCTAGTTCTAGATTCCCAGCCAGGGGAATCATCGTCCCAGCATCTAACCTGTCAAGCCCCTTAGGAATTTTATATGGTTCAATGAGATCAGCTTGCATTCTTCTAAACTCTAGGGAATATCAGTCTAGTCTATTCAATCGCTCCTCATTCAGACAATCCCCTCATCCCAGGAATCAGTCTAGTGAACTTTAGTTGTAACCCCTCTAAGGCAAGAATATCTTTCCTTAGGTAAGGAAACCAAAACTGTACACAGTTCTCCAGGTGTGGTCTCCCCAAGGCCCATATAATTGTAGTAAGACTTCTTTATTCTTATACTCCAATCCCTTTTTCTTAAGACAGTGTATGTGACCGCTCTGAAAAACCTTCTGGGCAGTTAACAAAATCAGCGCAGGTAAGAAAATCAGCACAGAAGATCCAGTTCCATGGCCAGGGCAGCAGTGGCAGAGAGGGAGAGAGAGGGGAGGGCATTCGGTCAGGACTAGAAGCGGCATCGGCTCTGGGGGAGGGAGGCCTTTCGGCCTGGGCTAGGAGCAGCACCGGGCCCCGAGGGGTGGGGGGGGAGGGAGAGGCCTTTTAGCCTAGGCTAGAAGCAGCACCAGGCACCGGTTCCGGGGTCTTAGGAGACCTTTCGGCCTGGGCTAGGAGCGGAAAGAGTTCCCTCTTTCCCCCGATCTGGTGCCAGTGCCCCATGAATCAAACCCTTGCCTCCCACACGACTCTTTTAGCCACATATTTAACCTTCTAACCTGTTTGTCCCCATGTCAATTTGCGTGTGGCTCAGAAATTATTATCTGAGGTTCTAAGTTTTAATTTTTACCCTAGCTCTTCAAACTCTCCCAGCAGAATCTCATTCCTAATTCTATCTATGTCGTTGGTTCCTGTGCAGAATACGACAACTGGATCCTCCCTCTCCCACTCCAATTTCTTCTCCAGCCTCGAGAAGATGTCCTTAACTCTGGCAGGCAACACGACCTTCGGAACTCCCAGTCCCCAACCATTACCACATTCCTTTTCACTCCTCCCACTTGAATGTCTCCTGTACCACAGTGCTTATCCACCCTGCAGACTTTGCCCTCTTTTACACAGGCAGCAAGAACCACGTAGCTGTTGGATAAGGGCAAAGGTCGAGGCTCCTCCAGCTCTGCGTCTAGGGACCCCTTACCTACCTGACTTGCAGTCATACCCTCCTCTCCCTGACCACTAACCAAACCTGTACCACTACCTATCCTAAAGGTCAAACCTCCTGGATCAATGTGTCCAGGTAACTCTTCCCCCCGCCTCCCTGATGCCCCGCAGACTCTAGCTTAACAACTCTGAGCCAAACTGCCCTCGAGTTGCAGATACTTACTGCAGATATGGTTGTCTGATACTCTCCACAAACTCCCACATGCTGCAGTTCAGAAACATCTCCTGCACTGCCATCCTTCTCCAACCTAGTTTTATTTATTTATTTCATAAAGATCCAGGGCTAAAAGTTCAGTATAGCCCGGTTTGAGCCGGTGACACCGCCTGGTCGTTAACTTTAGTGCCGGACGATGTTTACCGCCTCCAACCGGGATATTCACTTCTAGTGTCCCAAGGCGGGAGTGGAGCACTAAGGGAAGCATTCCACACCCCTCTTAGGGCACTAAACCTGATTCTTGGGCGCTGTCGTGGGTTCTGCTAACGTCTGCTGGGAAACCAACATCCAAGCGCCGACAGGGGATGTCAGCTGGACCACCCGAAAAGTTAAAAAGCCAAGGCAGCTAAACAACTGTGTCCAGCTTCTAGGAGAGATTCATTTTAATTGTCCACCTGCTGCCCCTCGGACATATTGCCCCGGCAGCTTCTCCGTGACGCCTGCTTTCTCTGTCAGAAGTAGCGGCAGGTGCTATAGCTTGCGAAAGCATGACCGTGGTGCTACGGGGGCATTGCACACTTATAGACGTCACCAAGTGGGTGGCCCTAGAACGCACAGCACTAACTATTAGCACTGCCACTAAACCTTCACTGAAGTTCGCGGGAGGCACCGACAGCGTGGAGCTCAGGTGGTAAGCGTTTAGCGGCCCGTTAGCGTCCCTCTCGGGTGCTAATGGGTGGCACTAGCCAAATGAATTTTTAACCCCAAGTACTTAATCAACTTAGCTTATATAGTTTAGTTTTTTAACTAATTGTTTAATCTAGTTTAAGTTATAGGTAGATTAAATTGAATATTTACCTGTAACATACCCCCGCCACCTCTCCTTGTACTGTGACGTCACTTTGTGATTTATTTTTCCGTGCTCCACACTCAACCTTTTTAGATCTTAGACCTCTTTGTTTACCTAAAGGATACTATGCTCTTAATAATTAGACAAATGATAAATTAAACACAGCGCTGATTCCTCGGCTGCCACCACTCGTCACTCTCTACTGACTAAGACGTCATTTTTTGAGTTTTTCCCTCCGTTTGCCTGGTATCAGCTGCTGATTACTGCTGCCGCTCCTTTTAAATCCCTGGTGCTCGGGGCATTGAGTTGTACTGCCCCGCTCGCATCACTCTGCACAAGCAAAGCACAGCTTTGTAGATGCATGTAAGTGTACATGAGCTGAGCTCTGATTCCTGGTGACATTTGGTGAAGCAAAATATTGTATTATGTCATTTCAGCTGTGGCGCTACTCCATCATAACATGTTAGTCAGAAAATTCATTAAAATTGATAAATCAACCAACCAGTAGGTGTTTGTATTCAGACCTGTGTAGAAGTGGAACAGAATTATTTTAGTCATTTAAGTTTTTCAATATTTCCCCTCTATTCCATTTCTTCACACTGATCAAATGTAGGGTGCTCTGACTGAAAAGGTAGGCAGACAATATGTTCCAAGGCCTCGGCTAATGCTGCTCAGCAACTGGCAGTAGAGAGAGTGGCCTCAAATTATTAGTATTCTCATTAAACCTCATTCCTTTGGGAAAGTGTGTTCCCTCTGCACTACCTTCCTGCTCCAAATTAAATGGCTATAATTAGGAGCTCCAAATGTGCAAAACTGATTACAGTCCAAATGATACATCTTGGAAGTGCAGAGTGTTGAAGCTCCAACACGCTAAGCACCACAGCACAGCTTTTAAAATGGTGGCATTCCTGAGGCAGTTCAGTGGTGTAATGACAGAATGCAGGTTCTGCCTAATGATTCACAAAGCTGCAACTTCTTAGCCAGGATGTAGTAAAGGAGCCACCAGAAACAAGATACATTTTTAGAAATGTGTGTGTGGTGGGGGCAGAGAAATTGAAAATAAGACAATCTGTACCAGTCGCACAGACCTACAAATACAGTGCCTGATTCTCATTCAGAAGGTGACAAGTTCAAACGTGGACCACTCTGCTGAAAACTGAGGTGAATTGTTTGATGTCAGTCATAGGTATGGAGAGTTGATAACTATTAGCTCCACTATGATACAGTCACATAAATGCAGAGGAGCATTGATAGGACTAGAGAGTATTCCATGTCCTAAACTCTCATAATGGCTAGAATGAATAATATGATGGCAAACAGCCAGCAAGGATGAAAAATTAGGAAAAGCAAAATAAAACAACTGTAAAATTCTGCTGTGTAATGTTAATGTACACAGTATATTAACATAATTCGTTTAGGTTATAATTGGTTGTTATAAGCACAGTTATTCAATTGAATTGCTGTTCTTTGAGTAGCAAAATTCATGTTATTTATTGTGTAATAGCAGAATACATTCCGCATTTAGAGAAAAGTAGTTGTCAAATCACTGTGGGTAGTGGTTAATGATGCTTGAAAATTCTATTCTTCCAGGTATGACACAATTACCAATCAATGGGAAACAGTGGCTCCTCTTCCCAAAGCTGTGCATTCTGCAGCTGCAACTGTATGTGGTGGCAAAATCTACGTATTTGGCGGCGTGAATGAGGCAGGACGGGCAGCTGGCGTTTTACAGTCATACGTTCTTCAAACAAACACATGGACTTTCATTGAATCTCCGATGATAGGTAATGTAGAAATCATCCCGAAAAGGACACACAGCACAGGTTGCAGAATAGCACTTGCCACAAGAAGTGCATGTAACAAAAGTAGCATCAACTATGTTTCCTTTAATAGACCTGCAAGATGCTATCAACAACTTCTTTTGAATACATGTCGAAGACAATGGCCCTGAAATTCTGCGCGGGTTCTAGCAGTCTCCTGCCAGAATTTCAGGGCCAATTATCCAATCTTTCTGTTCAATCTGTCCAGGAACCTGAGTTCAGTAAGATGTTTTATCATTATGCTACCAGTTTGCATAATAAATCATTATATAACTTGATATAACATATGTAGCAAAGTTAAACAGTAGAGAATAAATGTGCTAAAAACTCAAAATCTTTACATAGAAACATAGAAAATAGGTGCAGGAGTAGGTCATTCGGCCCTTCGAGCCTGCATCATCATTCAATCTGATCATGGCTGATCTTGCAACTTTAGTACCCCATTCCTGCTTTCTCTCCATACTCCTTGATCACTTTAGCCGTAGGACCACATCTAACTCCCTTTTGAATATATCTAACAAACTGGCCTCAATAACTTTCTGTTCCACAGGTTCACAATTCTCTGAGTGAAGAAGCTCGGAGTGCATTTCTGTGTTCTCCCTGGGCATTGCCACCAAGTCCAGGTCCACATCTGCCTGTTCTTGAGCAGGACCTATTGTGCCGACCCAGTCTCCGGGGATCTAGCCTCTGAGCTTCCCTTCCCACTCGGTGTTGCTGTAGGCCACTGGGGCCAGAAGCCAACCAGATGGAGTGCAGGCCACCTCCTCTCAATGGCCTCAGCAGCCGCTGGAGAGAATCACCGTGCATGCTGCCTGCCCTCTTGCTGCACCATCTCTCCTGCTGTGTTGGAAGTGGGCCGTGTCATCTGCGCATGCGCGAAGGAAACCACCTGCGCCCGGGAAAATTTAAGCATGTCTGCGCATGCGCGAATTTCGAAACTTTTTTACTGCCGTGATTTTCGGCTGGGGCGCAAAAGCTTCCTGGTGTAACGCCTGATTTTGTGCTCCCGATCATGGAACCTCTTTTTTTTTTGGTGAATTTTTCAGATGAGGGCGTAAACTTTTCCCAGACGGTACCAGAACTGCCCTGCCGCCATTAACGCCCCGAAATCACAGAAGCCGAAAATCCAGCCCGTTGCCTTATTCCATTGTGCAAAATATTTACATATTTTACCAAGAGCAGCATTATCTAGAGTCAGTGACAGGTGAGAATGGAACATATTCTTACATGTCATAGCACTGAGCTGGGCCGGTGCAGCCACTAGCTTTATAATAAGTGATAAGGAAGCAAGCCATAGTCTTTTGTCAATGTTTCACATGAACACCAATGAGAGTTAGCTGGCTAATTATTATCCCTTATCATCCCGAAAGTAGGGTTTCAGCCAAATGGCTGTCGATTGCTTACTATCAGCGGAATACTGGGATAGGATTATACAAAAGAACTTCATTATTATTTAAATATTCCATGATTATGATTAATGCATTATGGAAATAAGTTATTTCCTTACTCTGAATGCTAATCGACCTCTATGTTAATTTATTGATATTGTAAATCTGAAGAAGGCGTATAAACTTATGATTCCCCCTGTGATCAGGTCCTGGTCTGGGTTGGGCTGTAAGCAGGGGAAAGCACTGAGCAGGAGAGAGACACTTTTCCACAGGGACAGAGAGAAATTTGAAGGTGAATTACTCGGGCTACACCCTTGTTCATCTCTAAGTGGCTGGTCTTCACTCAGGGCCTCCCGTTAGCAGCATGGTCGAGAGTAGAAGATCACAGGTGAGAACCAATAACTCGTGATTCCATGGTTTCACGCACTAGTCTCCAGTATACTTCCAAATCAGGAAAAATAATGAGGAAATAACTATTATTTGTCTCAATAAATAAACCTCCAAAGTTGAAATAACTTTAACTGTAATGTAACTGTACAGACTTGATAGCTGTAATGGAGCTACTGGAAAGTGCTATTTTTGAATGCCAGGGTGTCATTTCATTGAAGATAAGATAAAAGAAAATGAAGTTCATGGGGTAGAAATTGCCCCCTGCCCGAAATGGAGTGCTCCCACGCTGTTTCGATGATTTTTACTGCAGCTGCGGTTCAGGTCGCCGCGAGTGACGTTCGGCTCTTTGTTGTTTTTTTTTCCTTGGATCTGGAAGTCGTTCTTCATAGGAGCGGTGACAGCAACTGAGGGGCGGAAGTTGGGGGCGGTGGGGAGTGAATGCCACAATGATGTCATCACAGCACCGTGTCACTACGGCTCTCCCCTTCACTTAAAGGGGAGAGCCTCCGCGATTTGAAAACTTCGGCCCACTGGGCCACCAGGGAGGGTTTCGCCCGGGCCAGTGGCCTGGCACCCAAGGCGGCCGAACCCAGGTGCATAATTGTCGGCTCGACATGGCAGTTGGCCAATACAAAAAAAAACACTCCCCCCTTTAAGGGAAGTCACACCACCGTTTCAGAAGGCCACAGCCTCACTGGACCACCGGGAAAAAGCAGGTTGTGGCACCGGCGGGCGAAGATTTTCAGAGGGGAATCTCGCCATCGTTGGTGGGGGGGGGGGGGGGGGGAGGGGGGGAGGGAGGTAGATCAGCAGTGCGCACGGTGATGACGCGCTTAACAGCGGAGCGGGTAGGGGGGGGGATGATCGGGGCACCACCGAGTAAACTTGGGAGGGCAATTGGGCTATTCCACAAAAAATTGGCGGCCACTCCACTCCACAGTGTGGCCGCCAATTTGCGATGGTAACAGGCCTTAAGGAGAGGGGCAATTTCGGCCCCCATATGTTTTTTTTCTCCAGAGCATATTACCTTTGGTGAGGGTATATATCCAATTTTCACCCCTTTTCCCATTTATTTCATCTTCCCTCATACACATTCCAGTCATAAGGGTGGTCCGGTGGCCTGCTTTTAAGCAATCATATAGTCAAGAAGCATTTAAAAACAGCCTGATAAGGCGGAAAAACTGTGTTTTTTCTCTTTCTCCTCTGAGAAGATGCTTGGCTTCAGCCTGATACTTCACTGCCCAGCATAGCTAACATAAGGGATTCAGGAGGACGCACATTCAAACCTATGTCCATCTTCCCCCATGGAGCAGTGTTTGTGATTAACGTACTGTGTTTCCCATCAGGGACAATTTTTGAAAATGGGGATAGATAGAATCAAACCACATATGAAATACAGGTTTATTGCACTTTAAGTCAGCTTAGTTAATTGTATGAATATTGTACCACATAGTGCAGTCTCTGAAATCTCAAGATATAAGTTATTGGGCTAGAAATTGCCATCCGCCCCAAACATGGCGGATAATTCGAATTAAATGAATATTCTCTGCCTGAATCCATGGGGCGGAGAATAAAGCAAAATTGTCCTATTTTTCTCTTTGAATTTGTTGGGATGGCTGAGGGGCGGAAGTGCGTCAGGTGCAGGATGGAAGGTGGGCGGTGTCATCAGCACCTCGCTGACACGTAGCAACGGCCCTCCCCTTCAGTTAAAGGGGAGGGCTGCTGCGAACTCTGCAGACATTTTAGTGGCGCCTACTGGATTACCAGGGAGGGCTTTGGCCGGGCCAGTGGCCTAGCACTGTGTCACTACGGCTCTCCCCTTCACTTAAAGGGGAGAGCCTCCGCGATTTGAAAACTTCGGCCCACTGGGCCACCAGGGAGGGTTTCGCCCGGGCCAGTGGCCTGGCACCCAAGAAGGCCGAACCCAGGTGCATAATTGTCGGCTCGACATGGCAGTCGGCCAATACAAAAAAAACACTCCCCTTTTAAGGGAAGTCACACCACCATTTCAGAAGGCCACAGCCTCACTGGACCACCGGGAAAAAACAGGTTGTGGCTCCGGCGGGCGAAGATTTTCAGAGCCTGTTAGCAGCCTGGCCGAACCCATGGTCGCTATTGCCGGCTGACAATTAAAATAAAATGGCGGCTGCGGCAATGCGCTCTCCCCTTTAAGGGCGGACCTGCCATCCAGCCACTTGCAGCTTCCTACCGAAAAAAGCTGTCGGGGCATCAACCGACAGTCGCCCTACTCCTGCAGGGCAAGTTCCCTCTCGGGGTGGAAAGGGGTCAACGCGTGCCCGACGGGGGCGGGAACATGGGACGACTCAATGGAAACCGATTTCCGCCTCCACTGGCCCAGGGGCAATTTTGGATGCGTCAGACCATCTGCCTGCCCCCGGTTGGAAAGGCTTTACCGCCCCATTACCACCTCTTAGAGGCGGCAATGGACCTTAAAGAAGGGAGCAATTTCGGCCCCTGTGAATCTTTGTTATTTACAGGGGTAGACAAGAAATTGCTCTGATATTTTTCCTAAGTATCTCATCTAAATGCCTAATAGCGAGGTCTAAAAATAGTAGGTCCTTTAGTTTTGTGTACTTTTTATTATAATTCATGATTAATTACATGTTCCATCCCCAAATTAATACTATATGTAAAAATAGAAGCTTCCAGAGGTCTACCCCATTTTCACAGATCCTGGGGTGCTAACCCTGGGTAGGACGGCCGATTTGCTGGGAGGGGAAGTTCCCATATTCCTCTGTCTCACCTCATATATATTTGTAATAAGGAAACAGCAGTGAGTCCTTATAGATGCATCTCAAGATATCTGTGGTATTGTATTATATTTGTTCTCATTCCTTAATTAATTTCATCCTAATGTTACAAAATGAATGAATTTCCTTGAGACTTCTCACACTCCACTGGGGTGACTTTACCTCGTCCCAACTGGTGTAAACGAGGCGATAATGCATTAAAAAGGGGTTGCAATACTTACCGTCCTGTTTGTGCCTCCGTTGTAGCCGCTGCAATTTTTAAAGGGGCCTACCACTGGGCAAGCGAAACACTTGCTTCAGGCATTAGGCTTCTTTTAATATGAAAATTGGGGTCCTATGACTTAAATGGAACCCCGCTTTGCATTTTAGGCAATACTGAATCGCCGGCCTGTTTTCTTTTGTATGGACTTCAATGGAAAAGAAAATCGGGCGGGGTTTAAAACAGCTGCCAATTCGTTCTCGCCCATTTTGCACTACCGCCGAAGACCAATTGTGTTTTAATGTTCACTAAATAATATTTTTTTTATTATTTATTACCAGCTTTCTAATAGAACTTGTTTTGTCAAAAATGTTATTGTCACTGGTTTGTTTCAATACTGGTCTCATAATTTGCATTGTAGTTATTTTTCGTAGAAAGCATACATTTTTAGGACTGTCGGGATTTCAAAGTTGAAACAAAGTTGCATCAAATACACGAGAAAACAGAACACTGACTAGATTATAAGATATTGTACTCACAATTCAGGCTGAATATCTGAATAACTAAGAAATAACCTGAGAAAATTCCAGATGAAGTAAGTGTTGGATTTATTTTGTTCTATCAACAGATAACAAGTACGCCCCTGCAGTCACTCTCAATGGCTTTGTCTTTATTCTTGGAGGTGCCTATGCCAGAGCTACTACTATCTATGATCCTGATAAAGGCAATATCAAAGCAGGGCCAAACATGAATCACTCCAGACAATTCTGCAGGTATGAATAATCAGATACAGCAGCCTTTTTATATTTCTTAACATAAGCAAAGCTATTCAACTGGGAAATTTAAAATGTAGTTCTGTTGATTTAGTATCTTTTATTCTTTTCAATGCTTTAATGCAAGTATTTGTAAAGTCCACTGAAAGTTTTAGATTTGGACCTATTTAAATTCTGCATCACAGTTAAACATTTACTTAAAGTTCAAGTCAAAGAGAAATCATTGGTACCTTGTTGTTTGAGTTGTAAAGATCTTGACCCCATTCAGACAACTTCTGAATCTCAGTCACGACTCTCATTTGAACACTGTCTGCCCTCAAAAGCTTTTGCCTAATGGTATTAAAGGTTATGGACCAAAGGCAGGTATATGGAGTTAGGCTGTAGATCAGCCATGATCTCGTAGAATGGCAGAACATACTAAATGGCCTACTCCAGTTCTTGTGTTCCTAAATGCTTGACTCACACTGATCCTCAGCGAGACTGAGTAAATGGCACACTTTACAGAACCAAAACCAGAGGGAATAAAAGGCCAGTAAGTCCAGTTGCAACCTTCAAACATTCATCATCATTCATCATCATAGGCAGTCCCTCGGAATCGAGGAAAACTTGCTTCCACTCTAAAAATGAGTCCTTGGGTACCTGAACAGTCCAATACGAGAACCACAATGGCCTTCTTCGACCTTACAAAGGTCTTTGACACTGTCAACTGCGAGGGTCTATGGAGCGTCCTCCTCCATTTCGGATGCCCCCAAAAGTTCGTCACCATCCTCCGCCTGCTCCACGACGACATGCAGGCCGTGATCCTTACCAACGGATCCATTACAGACCCAATCCAAGTCTAGCGACAACTTTCCCAGTGGCTAATAACAGGGAGATTCCTCTGTAGTTGCCGCAGTCGGACTTGTCCCCTTTTTTAAAGATGGTCACAATCACTGCATCTCTGTGATCTCCTGGCATGCAGATGAAAGAGATGAGGTCGTGTACTCGCGTCAACAGTGCCTCTCCGCCATACTTCAGTGCCTCAGTGGGGATTCCATCCGCTCCCATAGCCTTGTTGTTCTTAAGCTGTCATGGCTTTTTCTACCGCATGCAGTGCTGGGGTTTTACTGAGGTGGTGGCGGGTAGCATGCTGCGGGATGGAGTCGAGAACACTTGAGTCAAAGGCGGAGTCTCGATTGAGGAGATCTTCGAAGTGCTTCTTCCAGTGGGCCCTGACTGCCTTGGTGTCCTTGATGAGTGTTTCCCCGTTCTTGGCCAGCAGTGGGGTGGGGCCTTGGGTGTTTGGACCATAGGTGACCTTGCCTGCATAGAAGAATCCTTGCACGCATAGAAGAATCCTCGCACATCATGGCTGTCGGCCAGCTGCTGTGCCTCCTGTGCTTTCTCCATCCACCATCTGTTTTTTAGGTCCCGAGTTTTTTGTTGGACCACTGCCTTAAGCCACCTGTAATGTTGTCTTGCTGCTCCCGAGTTGGGTCGTTGTTTAAGGCTCAGAAATGCTCTGCGCTTGCGATCTATTAGCTCTTTAATATCCTGGTCATTCTCATCAATATCCTGGTGTTTCCTGGTTGAGTGACCGAGCATCTCTTCGCAGGCACTGGTTATGGAGGCCTGGAGGGCAGACCAAGCACTGTGGGCATTCCATGTCTCGGGGTCATCAAGGCACGCCAGGTCAGCTGTAAGATGCTGACTATATAGGGCTCTCTTAGTTGGGTCTTTGAGTACCCAGACATTGACTATTTTGTGGCAATGCTTCTGCTGCCCTCGCCACTTTGGGGCTATGTTGATGTCAATGATGGATCGGATTAGTCGGTGGTCCATTCAGCAGTCGTCAGCTCCTGTCATGGCGCGGGTGACGCGCACATCCTTGCGGTCCCTGACTCGGACGATGACATAGTTGAGCAGGTACCAGTGTTTGGAGCGGCGACCAGGCCCCCTCTAATGGCGACCGGGCCCCCCCCTCAATGGCGACCGGGCCCCCTCCTCTTCTACGACGGCGGTTGGCCTCTCCTCCTCCTCCTGTCACATTAACATGAGAGTGACTGACAGTAGCCATGTAAAGTTTCGAAAGTCAATTTCCAGGGTTTACTACCCAAATAGCTGCTGCATAAGTAAAGTGGGTGCTAATACATTGTCCACATTGTACATCTGAATTTCCTGCAAGGCTTTTCAGATGATTTCACTTGAAGAGGGTGCACCAAAGAAGTAAATTGCATGCTAATGAATGTCTGCGACATGGGTACTTAGATTTCTTTATCTCGCATTGGATGCAGTTCAGGGACAAATTGCTCCCCCTAAAAACCTGGCACTATAGCTTCCAGAGCTGTCATTTAGGTGCTATCTGCCAGACTTTTCTTGTCGTGAAAGGTCTTTATTTTTGACTTTTCAAAGAAAAATGGCTTTTTGGCTAAGATGGCTTAGTTGGAGTAATAAGAGAAGCAACAACAGAAGCCCTCTTGGCAGCTGCTGAAGATATTCCATCTGGCCCTCTCCAGAGCCACTGTCAACTGCATCACAGCAAAGGGCAGGAATCCTCCTTCTACCTTTCTGTACAATAGCTCCATCCCATATCCCATAAAAAGAATCCTCCCAGTTAACCCTTCACTTTCCTTCTATCTCAAATCTGTGTATACACCCACGTTTGTTTTCCCTGTTCATAATAGAAATGTGATTGGGTTCCAAGTAATTTATCACCATGGTGAATCCTCCTTACCCACTTTTTCCCATGGTGGTGGTGTGGGTGCATTGCTACCAATCCTAGACCAACTTCTAAGTGAACTCCCATTAACAGGAGACTAGGAGGAGGGACTAAGCTGTGTCTTGAGAACCTCATAGTTTGGAGTATAGAGTTTATATTTGTTACTTTTTACTGATCTGATGTTGAAGCTTTATTCTTATCAAAGTCTTGTAGTTATTTCTTGAGAGCTATTAGGATGAGTATGACAACTGGTAGCATTTGGGAATAGATTTCAAAAATATGAAGCTGAAATCAGATAAGTTTCAAGCATACAGCTTCATCACGATAAGTTATAATAAAAAGGCCCTTCACTCCATTTAATTGCATCTTCCAAGATTACAAACTCTGTTTTCCCATTACAGCTTTTAGTGACTGCCTAAATGAGCAGCATTCTGACAATGCAGAACTCCCTCAGCACTGCACTGAAATGTCAACCCACAAACACACAACCTTCTGACCTGGGGTGAGAATGCTGGCAATAGAGTCATAGAAACAGGCCATTCTACTCAATCTCTCCTCATAGGACAACCCCTTCATCCCAGGACTCAATCTAGTGAACCTTTGTTGCATCCCCTCTAGGACAATTATATTCTTCCTTAGGTAAGGAGACCAAAACTGTATGCAGTACTCTCAGGTGTGGCCCCACCAAAGCTTTATATAATTGCAGCAAGACTTCCTTACGCTTATACTCCAACCCCCTTGCAATAAAGGCTAACATACCATTTGCCTTCCTAATTGCTTGCTGTACCTGCATATAGGCAAAGGATATCAAATTCTGTTCAAGTGACCATTCAAAAGAGCTAATTCTTTTATTTTTCAAATTACCTATTTAGTATTGGAAAAAATTCTAACATTTAAGGAGTCAATAAGGAACTAAATCCTACTGCCTATTCGATAGTAAGGAAAGATAATATGGCATTTCCTTTGTACAGAAACCATACCAATCACATGTCTGTATATTATTGCTATTTTCTGTAAGTGACAAGCGCAATCAGTGGTTCCATTACTACTAGTTGTACAGTACTCCTTAGCAAACATATTGCGTTAATCACCTCTGACTTTTCCCCAATCATTCAAAATAGTCATGCATGTATAAAGCATTTTATATGATTCAAATAAATCATTTTGACATCTCAGACATTGCTTTATAATAGGGTATTATTTAAATTTTCTTCAAGAAGAATTGCAAGCGCAATTTTTAACATTTTTTTTTGTATAATTCATTTTCAGCCAATGATTAGGGGTGGGTGTGTGATGGGGAGATTATACAACATGAACCCTTTAGAGAGAAGACTAATGTGCATCCTTCAGGATGCCAGTAATAAAATGGATCATTCCTTAATGTAATAAAATATCCCAAGGCGCTTCACAGGAGTGATTATCAAACAAAATTTGACATTGAGCCACATGAGGAGATAATAGGACAATTGACCAAAAGCTTGGTCAAAGAGGTAGGTTTTAAGGAGGAGAGAGAGAGATAAAGAGGTGGAGAGGTTTAAGGAGAGAATTCTAGAGCTTAGGTACCTGAAGGTACCACCATCAATGGTGGAGCGAAGAAAATCAGGAATCACAAGAGGCCAGAATTGGAGGACGCTGAAATCTTGGAAGGCTGTAGGGGTTGGGGAAAGCTACAGAGATAGGAAGGGGTGAGGCTATGGAGGGATTTGAGCACAAGGATGAAAATTTTAAAATTGAGGAGTTGCCAGACAGGTAGCCAACATAGGTCAACAAGCACAGGGCAATGGGTGAACAGGATTGGTGCCTGTTAGGATATGGGCGGCAGAGTTGTGGATGAGCTCAAGTTCACAGAGGGTACGAGGTGGGAGGCCGATCAGGAGAGCATTGGAATTGTCAAGTCTAGAGGTAACAGAGGGTTTCAGCAGATGATGAACTGAGGCAGGGATGGAGACTGGCAATGTTACAGAAGTTGAAGTAGGCAATCTATGATGTAATGATGATATGGGGTCGGAAGCTCAGCTGAGGATCAAAAGGCTATCAAGGTTGCAAACAGTTGGGCTTAGCCTCAGCCAGTGACCAGGGAATGGGAAAGAGTCATTGGCTAGGGAACAGAGTTTGCAGTGGGGACCAAAGAGAATGGCTTCAGTCTTCCCAATATTTAATTGGAAGAAATCTCTGCTCATCCAATACTGGATGTCAGACAAGCCATGTGACAAATCAGAGGCAGTGGAGGGGTCAAGAGAGGTGGTGGCAAGGTAGAGCTGGGTGCTGTCAGCGTACATGTGGAACCTGACGTCATGTTTTCGGATGATGTCACTGGGAGACAGTATGTAGATGCGAAATAGGAGAGGGCCAAAGATAGTTCCTTGCGGTAATGGTAGGAATGGAACCAGGCAAGGGGAATTCCACCCTTTTGTACATCGGAGGAGAAGTGTTGAAGAAGGATAGTATAGTCAACCGTGCCAAAGGGCGCAGACAGGTCGAGAAGGATGAGGAGGGATAGTTTACCACAGTCACAGTCACATGGGGTGTTATGTGACTTTGATAAGAGCTGTTTCAGTGCTGTGGCAGGGTGGAAACCTGATTGGAGGGGTTCAAACATGGAGTTGCTGGAAAGATAGACTCGGATTTGAGAGGCGACAAAATGTTCAGACTTTGGAGAGGAAAGGGAGGTTGGAGATGGGGCGGTAGTTTGCAAGGACAGAGGGTTTTATTTGAGGAGTGGGGCAATAACAGCAGATTTGATGGGGAGGGGGACAGTACCTGAGGAGAGGTTAACAATGTCAGCTAACATGAGGGCCAGGAATGGAAGTTGTGTGGTCAGCAGTTTGGAGGGAATAGGGTCGAGGGAGCAGGAGATGGGTTCATGGACAAGATGAGCTCGGAGAGGGCATGAGGGGTGAAAGGGGATGAACTAGAACAAGGTGCGAGTTCAGAGCTAGGGCAGGGGGGAACCTTAGGGGAATTTTGTATTAAGAACACACAACTATGAAGAGAAGACAGGGTATAAATTAAGTAATACAATTAATTAAAATTTATAAAATATGAACAGATAATACATTCAGTGCGCATAATGTTTAATCAAATTAACTATTCTTCAGAAAGAGGAAAGAAAAAGTGCTGTACACAAAAAAAGGAAAATTACCTAAATGTATACTGGATGCATGTAGCAAGGAATTGGATCATACCCACGGCCCAAAAACAATTAGAGCTAAAGCTCTGGTTGTGGGCGAGATAAATTATGTAAATTAGTGAGCCTGTTATATTGTCTGTTAAAAAGATTCCAGATATTTTGGGCTGGATTTTACTCATAACGGCAAACGATGCCAACTGTTAAGTAGTTTTTCTTTTTTCTCTTCTATATCTGTGAGTAACTTTTAGCACTGTTGTTGCCAATTTAAGTTAATCTAAGGGTTAAGTCATGGCAGGCGAGCTCGCACAAGTGTTATGCACCTCCTGTATTATGTGGGAAATCAGGGACGCCTCCGGTGTCCCTGACAACTACGTGTGCGGGAAGTGTATCCGCCTCCAGCTCCTGACGGTCCGCGTTGCGGAATTGGAGCTGAAGGTGGATTTACTCTGGAGCATCCACAATGCTGAGAATGACATGAGTAGCACGTGTAGCGAGTTGGTCTTACCGCAGGTGAAGGATCCACAGCCAGCTAGGGAATGGAAGACCAGCAGGAAGAGCAGTGCAAGGAAGGTAGTGTAGGGGTCCCCTGCGGTCATCCCCCTGCAAAACAGATACACCGCTTTGAGTACTGTTGAGGGGGATGACTCATCAGGGGAGGGCAGCAGCAGCCAAGTTCATGGCACCATGGCTGGCTCTGCTGCACAGGAGGGCAGGAAAAAGAGTGGGAGAGCGACAGTGATAGGGGATTCAATTATAAGGGGAATAGATAGGCATTTCTGCAGCCGCAACCGAGACTCCAGGATGGTATGTTGCCTCCCTGGTGCAAGGGTCAAGGATGTCTTGGAGCAGGTGCAGGACATTCTGAAAAGGGAGGGTGAACAGCCAGTTGTCGTGGTGCATATTGGTACCAACGATATAGGTAAAAAAAGGGATGAGGTCCTATGAGACAAATTTAAGGAGCTAGGAGCTAAATTAAAACGTAGGACCTCAAAAGTAGTAATCTCAGTATTGCTACCAGTGCCACGTGCTAGTCAGAGTAGGAATCGCAGGATAGTGCAGATGAATACGTGGCTTGAGCAGTGGTGCAGCAGGGAGGGATTCAAATTCCTGGGGCATTGGAACCGGTTCTGGGGGAGATGGGACCAGTACAAACCGGACAGTCTGCACCTGGGCAGGACCGGAACCAATGTGCTAGGGGGTGTGTTTGCTAGTGCTGTTGGGGAGGAGTTAAACTAATATGGCAGGGGGATGGGAACCAATGCAGGGGGACAGAGGGAAACAAAATGGAGACAAAAGCAAAAGACAGAAAGGAGATGAGTAAAAGTGGAGGGCAGAGAAACCCAAGGCAAAAAACAAAAAGGGCCACTGTACAGCAAAATTCTAAAGAGTCAAAGTGTAATAAAAAGGCAAGCATGAAAGCTCGGTGCCTCAATGCAAGGAGTATTCGGAACCCAGGGGAGGGCTCTAAGCTAGTTAGAGTGGGTGAGAGCTCAGATGAACAGGACCCCAAGAAAGAATGCAAAAGGCAGGAGGCAACAGAGCAGAGTAGCACTGGGGTAAGTGTAAACCACAAGGTGATAGGAAGGGACAATATATATGAATATAAAGGGGCTGCAGGAGGGGTCAAAACTAAAAATCATGGTTTAAAAACTAGTATTAAAACACTCTACCTAAACGCAAGCAAATAAAGTAAATGAGTTGACGGCACAAATCATTACAAATGGGTATGATTTGGTGACCATTACAGAAACGTGGTTGCAGGGTGGCCAAGACTGGGAATTAAACATACAGGGGTATCTGACAATTCGGAAAGATAGACAAGAAGGGAAAGGAGGTGGGGTAGCTCTGTTAATAAAGGATGATATCAGGGCAGTTGTGAGAGACGATATTGGCTCTAATGAACAAAATGTTGAATCATTGTGGGTGGAGATTAGAGATAGTAAGGGGAAAAAGTCAATGGTGGGCGTAGTTTATAGGCCCCTAAATAATAACTTCATGGTGGGGCGGGCAATAATCAAGGGAATAATGGAGGCATGTGAAAAAGGAACGGCAGTAATCATGGGGGATTTTAACCTACATATCGATTGGTCAAACCAAATCGCACGGGGTAGCCTTGAGGAGGAATTCATAGAATGCATACGGGATTGTTTCTTAGCACAGTATGTTACAGAACCTACAAGGGAGCAAGCTATCTTAGATCTGGTCCTGTGTAATGAGACAGGAATAATAAACGATCTCCCAGTAAAAGATCCTCTCGGAATGAGTGATCACAGTATGGTTGAATTTGTAATACAGATTGAGGGTGAGGAAGTAGTGTCTCAAATGAGCAAACTATGCTTAAACAAAGGAGACGTCAGTGGGATGAGGGCAGAGTTGGCTAAAGTAGACTGGATACATAGACTAAACGGTGGCACAATTGAGGAACAGTGGAGGACTTTTAAGGAGCTCTTTCATAGTGCTCAACAAAAATATATTACAGTGAAAAAGAAGGGCGGTAAGAAAAGGGATAACCAAGGAAATAAAGGAGAGTATCAAATTAAAAACCAATGCATATAAGGTGGCCAAGGTTAGTGGGAAACTAGCAGAATGGGAAAATTTTAAACGACAGCAAACAATGACTAAGAAAGCAATAAAGAAAGGAAAGATAGATTATGAAAGTAAACTTGCGCAAAACATAAAAACAGATAGTAAAAGCTTTTACTGATATATAAAACGGAAAAGAGTGGCTAAAGTAAATGTTGGTCCCTTAGAAGATGAGAAGGGGGATTTAATAATGGGAAATGTGGAAATGGCTGAGACCTTAAACAATTATTTTGCTTCGGTCTTCACAGTGGAAGACACAAAAACCATGCCAAAAATTGCTGGTCACGGGAATGTGGGAAGGGAGGACCTTGAGATAATCACCATCACTAGTGGGGTAGTGCTGGACAGGCTAATGGGACTCAAGGTAGACAAGTCCCCTGGTCCTGATGAAATGCATCCTAGGGTATTAAAAGAGATGGCGGAAGTTATAGCAGATGCATTCGTTATAATCTACCAAAATTCTCTGGACTCTGGGGAGGTACCAGCGGATTGGAAAGCAGCTAATGTAACGCCTCTGTTTGAAAAAGGGGGCAGACAAAAGGCAGGTAACTATAGGCCAGTTAGTTTAACATCTGTCGTGGGGAAAATGCTTGAAGCTATCATTAAGGAAGAAATAGTGGGACATCTAGATAGAAATAGTGCAATCAAGCAGACACAACATGGATTCATGAAGGGGAAATCATGTTTAACTAATTTACTGGAATTCTTTGAGGATATAACGAGCATGCTCGATAGAAGTGTACCGATGGATGTGGTGTATTTAGATTTCCAAAAGGCATTCGATAAGGTGCCACACAAAAGGTTACTGCAGAAGATAAAGGTACGCGGAGTCAGAGGAAATGTATTAGCATGGATAGAGAATTGGCTGGCGAACAGAAAGCAGAGAGTCGGAAAAAATGGGTCCTTTTCGGGTTGGAAATCGGTGGTTAGTGGTGTGCCACAGGGATCGGTGCTGGGACCACAACTGTTTACATTATACATAGATGACCTGGAAAAGGGGACAGAGTGTAGCGTAACAAAATTTGCAGATGACACAAAGATTAGTGGGAAAGCAGGTTGTGTAGAGAACACAGAGAGGCTGCAAAGAGATTTAGATAGGTTAAGCGAATGGGCTAAGGTTTGGCAGATGGAATACAATGTCGGAAAATGTAAGGTCATCCACCTTTGGAAAAAAAAACAGTAAAAGGGAATATTATTTGAATGGGGAGAAATTACAACATGCTGCAGTGCAAAGGGACCTGGGGGTCCTTGTGCATGAATCCCAAAAAGTTAGTTTGCAGGTGCAGCAGGTAATCAGGAAGGCGAATGGAATGTTGGCCTTCATTGCGAGAGGGATGGAGTACAAAACAGGGAGGTCCTGCTGCAACTGTATAGGGTATTGGTGAGGCCGCACCTGGAGTACTGAGTGCAGTTTTGGTCACCTTTCTTAAGGAAGGATATACTAGCTTTGGAGTGGGTACAGAGACGATTTACTAGGCTGATTCTGGAAATGAGGGGGTTACCTTATGATGATAGATTGAGTAGACTGGGTCTTTACTTGTTGGAGTTCAGAAGAATGAGGGGTGATCTTATCGAAACATTTAATATCATGAAAGAGATAGACAAGATAGAGGCAGAGAGGTTGTTTCCACTGGTAGGGGAGACTAGAACTCGGGGCCACAGCCTCAAAATACGGGGGAGCCAATTTAAAACCGAGTTGAGAAGGAATTTCTTCTCCCAGAGGATTGTGAATCTGTGGAATTCTCTGCCCAAGGAAGCAGTTGAGGCTAGCTCATTGAATGTATTCAAATCACAGATAGATAGATTTTTAACCAATAAGGGAATTAAGGGTTACGGGGAGCGGGCGGATAAGTGGAGCTGAGTCCACGGCCAGATCAGCCATGATCTTGTTGAATGGCGGAGCAGGCTCGAGGGGCGAGATGGCCTACTCCTGTTCCTAATTCTTATGTTCTTTATGTTCATTACACTTGCCCGTTGACTTTCTGTGGGATTTTACACTGGAACTCAATGCAGTTAGAAAGCCACTAGCACACTGCCCTTAACAGCGGTTCTGGTTCCTGTGTGAATAGGGCAAGCAACTGTGTCGCGGTGCAAACATTTTTTGCCCCGTATCTCCTTAGCCAATTAGATTGATGAGTTGTTAATGAGGAGTGTAGAGTCTGAACCAGGAAGTGTAAATTAGAATATTATATTAAATGTCAAATCAGGTACAGAAAGTGAAATAAAGAGGGAAAGAAAGATGGATTAAGAGAGAGAGATAAAAGAGACAAAGAAAAATTTTAAAAATAAATTATATTTTTTATTTTTTACATCTCCAATAATAATTAAAATCTGAAGGAATGAGACTCCACACTTGTAAAGTTAATTTTCAGTGCCAAAGAGGGTGTATGGCTATAAGACTTATCACACCATTAAAATTTCACTTACACTTGAATGGACAAGCCCCAACTATTTCTGGCAAGTTTAGTAGGTATCTATCACGCAAAGACAGCAATTTCATGCTGTTCCTTATGTTTCAATGTCGAGAAGCATTGGTATAGCTTCCGGAGGAGCAGGCCAACTTGGAAAGTAACTTAATAATTTCCACCTTTAACTGCACATGTGCCATCGCCGGAAGTTGCAGTCAGATTTACACTTTAATAACGCTGTTAGCCTCATCGTTAATTCTACAGCAAAATCCAGCCCATTGTGATGTAACGCAAGCCCGTATTAAACTTATAGATTTGAATAATTTGTGAATAGGTGTTTTCTGATTACATGGAAAACATTCTTGCTAATATAATGGTTTGTTGTCTTGTAATGAATGATATTTAATGAATGATGTGTAAAAAGAGGGAATATTAATAACCATATGGCAATATAATGAAAGTCATAATGTGCTTAACTGATGCGAGCAATGGCCTCAAACCACATTTCAGTCAATAGTAATATACTAGGCCCTAGAAGTAGTATATGCATCTATTTCTTAACAATTATTTGCTAAATGAAAATATTTCAGATTTCTGTTATTGATACAAAGTCATAACTATGGAGTTATTCTGCTGAAAAGCACATCTAATACATGATTATTCTGCTAAAATGAAAAATGTAAATGGCAGAGAGAGAGGGTGTTTTGTATAATTATTCAAAGAGCCATTTAACATATATATGTTATCCTGGAGGCCTGGTACATTTGATTGTGTTGTTGTCAGGGGTCGCTGTATATTTCTGAAGGATGAATGCTGTGCTATTTATTCCACTAATAACTCACGTTCCTGAATGTAAAAAGGTAGTGCTGTTTTTAGCAGAGTAAATTATGTATCATACATTCATCAATCCAAAATCAATAATTATGGAGGCTATGAAAAGACATCACAACAAAAAACAATTGGGTTACATGGCAGCCTTCCTGCAAACCAGCTGCTTGTCAAAGATAGGGAGGCTCAAGTATTTTTGAGCAGAAGCTGCTTAGTGTGAATGTGCCACTTACATTTAACAAGGTCGTTACTGAAAAAGAGCGCAATACTTTTCAAAATGACGTTAAGCAATATAAAAATAGTCACGAAAAAATGTAGAATTTGCAAAATGTGACACTCTTCTGTTTTTATAAAAGGAATTAGGTACCAAAAATCATGTTGTCAGAACTTTACTTTAGACAACCTGATTAAAATGATCAAATCAAGAAACAGGAGAGGTAAACCTAATGCTGAAACTTTAAAAAATATATATAGGTATTTTGAAATGAATGTATATGCTTTTCAAGGTCATTGCTGGGGAAAGGAACAATTTTCCACTTTTAAGATTGCAGTATCGAGTGCCGTTTATTCTGACCCAGCAATGTGCCATAATTCCAACATCAAAAGAGCAGGTTCCACTGCACCAATAATGTTCACAGACATTAACAACACCACCTTGAGTGGATAATGCCATAAAAAATACTGGGTTTACGACGAGGTATAGAACATAAATGTCAAGATATAAAAGTGAATTTATATAAATAAGGCAAACGTTTGAATAGTGTGTGCAGTTTCTGCTTCCACACTAGAGGAAGGATATTGAGGCAATAGACACGGTACAGTGCTGGTTCACTAGATGTTGTCTAGTATGAGGCAACAAAAGACTTGAACAGAGATCACATAGTGATATGATAGAGGTATTTAACATTAAGAAGGGATGAGACAGAGTAGATAGACAGTTTCTAGTGATTGAGCGGACTTAGATATAAGATTAAATGTAAGAGATTTAGGACAGAATCATAAAAAGCAGGAGAAACTTTTTTTACAATGAGTATTGTGAGGCTGTGAAATGCACTACCAGAGTTAGTGATTGAAGCAAAGTCCATTTTTAAAGATTAGGTTAAATAGGTAGTTGAAGGAAAAGTGAATATATCGATATGGGAAGAAGGCAGACACATGGGATTCGGAAAACTAGTTGCTTGGAGGATGAATACTAACAGGTTAGATGCAGGAAGAATGTTCCCGATGTTGGGGAAGTCCAGAACCAGGGGTCACAGTCTAAGGATAAGGGATAAGCCATTTAGGACCGAGATGAGGAGAAACTTCTTCACTCAGAATTGTGAACCTGTGGAATTCTCTACCACAGAAAGTTGTTGAGGCCAGTTCGTTAGAAATATTCAAAAGGGAGCTAGATGTGGCCCTTACAGCTAAAGGGATCATGGGGTATGGAGCGAAAGCAGGAATGGGGTACTGAAGTTGCATGATCAGCCATGATCTTATTGAGTGGTGCTGCAGGCTCGAAGGACCGAATGGCCTACTCCTGCACCTATTTTCTATGTAACACAGACTGGCTGGGCTGACTGACCTGTTTTGTATTGTAATTTCAGACCTCTCATGTCCAGGTACATGTGAAGCATTTTATAAACCCAGGGTAGTGATAGTTGTGGACAGAACACTTCATGGTGTTCTTTCACCTTTATTTGGTGGCTCCTTGTGAAGTTCTCTTCCTCATCTGAAGCATGAAGCTGGCAGACAATGCCCAGACATACCATTGTATGGGGGCCCTTAAAGTGCCAGCAACAACCAAGCGAAAATAAAAGTATTGGCAGCACAAAAACCCAAATTGAAATAATGCCATGATTTTCCATGACAGACGGCTGACACATAGAACAAAATGCAGTAAGGTTGCTCTGTCAACCTATTAATAAAACCTCTCTCTGCAATCAAGACATTCACCTACCCACTGAGCAAGACCAATCTGCAGGATCCTTAATGCTGCTATTTAAAATGTAGAATGCAGTGGGTGTCCCTTGCCTGTATTTTCTTACATATGCCATGTAAATAAGGCTTCATACACATCAGAAATTGCTGGTCTTGAAATTCATTCAAACACGTGTGGCGTGGGGCCAATTTCCTGACCCACTCCCACTTCCTGCGAGGCTGCATCAGAACCGTGGGCAATTCAAGTCTACATGCATGATCGAAATACAAGAAGTGTGACAAAAAAAATTAAGCAAATACCAAAGTGAACTCCCTCTTGTACAGGTATTTAAATTTATAGAATGCAGGAAAATGCATAAAATCATTAGTCGGGTAAAAATGTAATTATTAGATTACTTGAATTTTGTTAGCACTCTGCGTAGTGAAATGAAGTGTCCCTGATTTTTGGCCACTTATCGCTAACTTTTAGGGCATTATTTTGAAATTTGCTGAGCAGAGTTTGGCATAACTATACATATCATCTTGAGTTTTTAGTAAAACTAATTAACTCTATAAGTTCCCAAAAATCAGCCGCATTCATCTAAATATATTTTCTCAGACATATATTCAATCATTTTAAAATCTCTGGCTGTTGACCTTAATCAGAGGAATAAGCAATGGCAACACCTCACTGTGAACAGATTGATGAAACCTGTATATTTGTTTAAAATAAGACAAAGACCAACAAGCTCTGCATTTCAGAATTTGATTCTGATCCAGATTTGAAGTCCAATTTTTGTTTGTAATTTCATTTTTTGCAGTTCATCTGTCCAGTCTATACTGCTAAAGGTTAGACTTCTGATTGATTCATATTTTAATATTCTGCACAACAGAGGGACCGGTATACATTTTTTAGTCACCCCCGCGCCCACCACCCCCCCCAAAACACTGCCTTATAGAGAGATGGATGTGTAGATAGACGTATGTATGTATACAATGGTCCGTAAATTGCGGCCTCTCTGGGTGCATATGATGTGCGCATGAGCCCGAAGAGGCCCCGCAAGTTCCGCGTTCAGGCAGCAAAGCGCATGCGCCTAAACCTGGCACTTGCGATGTCACCATTTTCTTTTGACAGATCACGCGCCTTCCTGGGAGAAGGCTATTTGTCCAACCCTTGCCCAGCGACTGTCCTTCAAACTTTTACCAGCGTAAGAGTTTTAAAAGATAGAAAAATACATTTTATTACTTACTAAAAACCCTGCATGTGAAGATAAGTTTATGTTTAACACTATTAAAACATTTTTTTTTTTAATTTCAAAAAATACATTTTTCTCTAAAACATTTAATCACATTTTTAATTAATTGTTGTGTTTTATTTGTTTTCAGGGATCTCCACACGAGCTTACATATACTATGTTAATAAGGCTCATACACATCAGAAATTGCTGGTCATGAAATTAATTCTCACACGTGTGGCGTGGGCCCAATTTCCTGACCCACTCCCACTTCCTGCAAGCTCCCATTACTATGAATGAGAATACTACATTTTCATTGGTGCTCCAGGCCCACGTGATCCCAGGAAGCGCTTATGCTCCTGGGATGCATGGGTCTCTGCACTCGACTACGCAGCTAGGCCTGGGACCCGAAGTCTATGTTGGAGTGGGAGCACCAGATATTTTTATATATTTTTTGTGGTCAGAGGCGTCCGCCCGCGAGAAGCCCCTGACCGCAATTTTTGGCCCAATAGGTATTTTCGTAAATGTTAGCACAGAAGATAGTCTGGCAGGCCTAACATGGGTTCAAACTCACTTTCTCCCAAACTGCATAGCTTCTAATGTTGGTCGTAGCACTGGAGCACTGGAACATAAGAAATAGGAGCAGGAGTAGGCCATTTGGCCCCTCGAGCCTGCTCTGCCATTCAATAAGATTATGACTGATCTGATCATGGACTCAGCTCCAGTTCCCTGCCCGCTCCCCATAACCTTTTACTCCCTTATCGCTCAAAAATCTGTCTATCTTCACCTTAAATATATTCAATGACCCAGCCTCCACAGCTCTCTAGGGCAGAGAATTTCATAGATTTACAACATTCAGAAGAAATTTCTCATCTTAGTTTTAAATACGCAGCTCCTTATTCTAAGACTATGTCCCCGAGTTTTAGTTTCCCCTATGAGTGGAAATATCCTCTCTGCATCCATCTTGTTGAGCCTCCTCATTATCTTCTAAGTTTCAATAAGGCCACCTCTCATTCTTCTGAACTCCAATGTGTACCCCCTCATCTCCGGAATCAATCTAGTGAACTTTCTCTGAACAGCCTCCAAAGCAAGTATATCCGTCCTTAAATACGGAGATCAAAACTGTATGCGGTACTCCAGGTGTGGCCTCACCAATACCCTGTACAGTTGTAACAGGACTTCCCTGCTTTTATACTCTATCCCCCTTGCAATAAAGGCCAACACTCCATTTGCCTTCCTACAACCTGCATACTCACTTTGTGTTTCATGTACAAAGATCCGCAGGTCCCTCTGTACTGCAGCATTTTGCAATGTTTCTCCATTTAAATTATAATTTGCTTTTCTATTATTTCTGCCAAAGTGGATAACCTCACATTTTCCCACATTATACTCCAACTGCTAAATTTTTGCCCACTCAATTAGCCTGTCTATATCCCTTTGCAGATTTTTTGTGTCCTCCTCACAATTTTCTTTCCCACCCATCTTTGTATCATCAGCAAACTTGGCTACAGTATACTCGGTCCCTTCATCCAAGTCATTAATATAGATTGTAAATAGTTGAGGACCCAGCACCGATCCCTGCGGCACCCCACTAGTCACTGTTTGCCAACTGGAAAATGACCCATTTATCCTGACTCTCTGTTTTCTGTTAGTTAGCCAATCCTCTATCCATGCTAATATATTAACCCCAACCCCATGAGCTTTTATCTTATGTAGTAACCTTTTATGTGGCACCTTATCGAATGCCTTCTGAAAATCAAAATACACCACATCCACTGGATTCCCCCTTATCCACCCTGCTCATTACATCCTCAAAGAACTCCAGAAAAGTTGTCAAACATGATTTCCATTTCATAAAACCATGCTGACTCTGCTTGATTAAATCATGCTTTTCCAAATGTTCCACTTCTGCTTCCTTAATAATGGACTCCAGCATTTTCCCAATGACAGATGTTAGGCTAACTGGTCTATAGGTTCCTGCTTTTTGAGGAAGGGGAAATTAGAGAAAGAGATATTATTGGACTGGTACAAGTTCTGGTTCAAGAGAACTTATGCTGGGAGAAGGCTGCTTAACTATAGCATCGTCCATAGTAGGTGCATGGCCACGTGCCAGTGGAGTTAACCGTGTAATGAAAACACACCACTGTCAGTGCTGCCTAAGCACCAAGACTCTTTTCAAGAGGGTGATTTCACCTGGTAGCTCCAACCTCTGGGTGCCACCAATGACTAAGGTAAATAGCTTCCACCAACAGTACAAAGGTTGGGGTTATAATATTTAATCCAGCCAGGCTTTTGGCACTGTTGGCCTGTAGTGACCCCCATACATTGGAGAAAATCCCAATGAGAAATTTAGCCAAAAGTAATTTTGCTCTAACTGCATGTGTGCAGTTGTTTTGGAATAATGCTTGATATCTGCCTCCTAGCATTAACTCCACACCCTCGTCTCCCACTATCCCCATCCAGCCTAACTGCCCTCTTATGCTTCAGCTCCATTACCCTCAGGAACTAAGCCTGTACAGTGCAATGCAGTGTCAGATCTGAATTAAAAGATAGCTTCCTATTGCACTCTACCCAGCAACAGTGGAGCTGCAATTGCCAGACAGGTAAATTCTAATGTTAGAAAAGCATAGGCTCTTAACTAACATTGAATAGATCCACTTCTAAAAACTTAAATTTGAATCTTTGGGATTCACTTCAAATGAAAGCCAAGCATGGGTGAAATTACCTTTTGAGATAGTTTCACATCTTTTGCCTATAGTGCAGTTGCATTCAGATTGAAGCCTGACTCCTGAGTGGTAAGGGTAAGTGCTCTGAGACTCCACAGGTGGTGCGGAGCTATCCGGGTTAGGAAAGTCTAGCATCTTAGCTTTGTACACTTCATTTGTACCAAGTCTGAAATCCAGAGAGGCAGTGAGCATGCTGTGTCGCCTGCTGCAGGCTGATCAGACTATCTCCAGCCTATCCGTAGCTGTGAAGGTGACAACAGCATTAACTGCAGGATCCTTCCTGGCTACCATAAGAAATATCACCAACTCAGCAAGAAAAGCATCTCATAACGTTCAATGACCAACATAAGAACAGGAGTAGGCCATTCAGACCCGCTATTCAGGCGAGCTATTTCCACCAAGTTGGATCATGGCTGATCTGTATCTCAACTCTATTTACCCACCTTTGCTCCATATCCCTTGATTCCCTTACCTAACAAAAATTTCAACTGACCCAGCAACCACAGCCTTTTAAGGGACCCAGCAACTGTAGCATACAGAATGTTTTCCAACTGGCATAAGTTCTAAGACTGCAGGGTATCATAGATTCAAACCCACTGGACCCTCAGGACTCCAATGTTTACATGGGATTCCACTCTATGGCCCCAAGTTTCCACATGATTTGCTCCTGACTTTTAGGAGCAACTGGTGTAGAACGGAGTATCTTAGAAATCGGAATTCTCATCATTTAGTTTGCTCCAGTTCTAGTCAGTTAGAACAGTTTCACTTTGGAACAGAATTTTTTTCCAAAAGGGGGCGTGTCCAGCCACTTACGCCTGTTTTCAAAGTTTTGTCAGTGAAAACTTACTCCAAACTAACTTAGAATGGAGTAAGTGAAGATTTTTGTATGCTCGAAAAAACCTTGTCTACACTTTAGAAAATCAGGCGTAGGGAATGGGGGGAGGGGGGTTTAAAGAGAAGTTTATAAACATTAAACACTTTTACAAATAAAGAGCCATCATCAATAATAAATGATAAATACATCAATAAATCAACCAATAAATCAATCAAAAAAAATTAAGAAATATTTTTTTTTTAAATCAATAAATAAAACATTTTCTACTTACCGACTGCAGCACCGGGAGCCCTCCAACAGCATGCTGGGATGCCCCCCGCCCCCCCCCAGTGTGTCTCTGTCAGTGTCTCTATCTCTCTGTCTGTCTGTGTGTGTCTCTCATTCTCTGTCTGTCAGTGTCTGTGTTTCTGACAGCGAGGGGGGAAGCAGAGGGAGGGATGGGGAGAAGGGGGAGGGGGGGAGAAGGAGGGGGGAGAAGGGGGAGAAGGAGGGGGGAGAAGGGGGAGGGGGGGAGAAGGGGATAAAGGGGAGGAGGGGGTGAAGGAGATGGGGGAGGTGGGGGGGAAGGAGATGGGGGGGGAGGAAGGAGATGGGGGGGGAGGAAGGAGATGGGGGGGAGGAAGGAAGGAGATTGGGGGGTGGAAGGAGATGGTGGGGGGGGGGGGGGAAGGAGAAGGGGGAGGGAGGCTGAACGGGCCGGGCCCGAGACTTCGGGCAGGGCCCGTCCCCAGCACCAGATTTACAGGTAGGTGGCGTTGGGTCGGGTCGGGGGGGTGGTGGGAGGGAGGTCGATTCGGTTCGGTTCGGGTCGGGGGGAGGGAGGGAGGGAGAGAGAGGGAGGTCAGGTCGGGGGGAGGGAGGTCAGGCCGGGGGGAGGGAGGTCAGGTCGGATCCAGTCCGGGGTGGGGGGTGGGAAGCGGGAGTCGGGTTGGGTCCGGAGGCGGGGGGGGGGGGGGGGGGAGAGCGGGAGTCGGGTTGGGTCCGGAGGCGGGGGGGGGGGGGGGGGAGAGCGGGAGTCGGATTGGGTCCGGGGTCGGGGGGGGGGGGAAGCGAGAGTCGGGTCTGGTCCGGGGGCTGGGGGCAGGGGGTAACGGGAGTCAAGTCGGTGTCGGGTCTGGTCCGGGGGTGGGAAGCGGGAGTCGAGTCGAGAGGAAGCAGGAGCTGGCCGTGGGAGGAGCCTTATTCACGCAGCCTCAGTGAGGCCATTCGGCCAGGGCTAGGGGCTGCGTGCTTCGGGCCCCTCCCACACAGTTTCGGGCGCCTGGAGCTACTGCACTTGCGCGCCCACTGCAGCGCGCATGGGCAGAGGTCCCAGCACTGTTTTCAGCGCAGGGACCTGGCTCCGCCCCCTCCAGCTCCTGCTGCGCTGAGCCGAGGGCCAGAGGACCTGCAGGAAGGTGGAGAATCTGGAGGTGTTTTTTAGGCGTACTTTGTGGCGCGAAAAACTGGCGTCCAGGTCGGGACTACGCCATTCTAGGCGCGGCTCGAAACTTGGGCCCTATAAATATGCAGCTGATTAATGTGTCTGGGCACAATAAGCCATCCAACACCACTTTTTCTATGTATTCATGTGAACAGTATAGCCCGGTGATTATGGTACTGGACTAGCAACCCATAGAGATCTTGGGGTTGATATTAGCACCTCCACAACGGGCGGGAGAAGGTCGAGGTTAAAAATTTAGAATCAGTGAACGTGTTCCCAAACCGTCTGCTGTAATTTTTACGGTTGTGAGGAGTGTGTGTCTTGGAGAGGCTCAGACACGTCATTATAATATTTAAATCAGGCTCCTACAGCGCAGTCAGGAGTCTGATCAAAATTTTACAGCTGCAAGCCGGGTTTCCCAGGGCTCAGAAAACCCGGCAGCGAAATGGAGATGAAATGCAGCCAGCTGCAGCAGGTTAGTGCTTTTTAGAGCACTCCTTGTTGGCCAGGAGGAGCAGGAGTGCCCCCCCAGCCGCACAAGCAAACCTTCGGCCTCCCAACTGCCTCTCCTTACTGCCGCAATTGCTGACCACCTCCCCACTCCAACCCCCAATTTCCAGCCTGCCCCCATTGTAGGCTTAATAGGATCTGCCACTGTAGCATTGCTTCTTTGCATAATTCAAAAAAAGAGTATATATTTGATTCTGCTGAGAAAGCCACACATGAAGGAAAATCAAAAAGGCTGGCATCAGCCATGTAAATTCACCACTACACATTCAAGTGTGAAGCCTTGAATGTAATATTCATAGGCAGTGTGGCTCCATCTGCTTTCAGTTTCAATCCTAATTTTATTATTGTCCAGAGCACAGCATGTTACTTGTAATGTCACTTGTCTGCAGTAGACTTTTCAATACTATTGTTCCTCTCAAGACAATATATAACATTAAACTCCTCTGTTCCCCAAATGTAAAAAAAATTAGGCAAAAAAATTCACAAAGGAAAATATACTATTTCATTGTTAAAAGTGCATTATAGAAGTCTTACAAGTTACAACATATGTCTCCAATCTGAAAATGGAGCCAAATTCTGTTTGTCAACATCAGTGACCATTCTCTTTAAATAGAACACATACTTACACATCTATGAATTTCTTTTCACAACTCAACCAGAGCTACTATTAAGTTTCTATAATTTTCCGGGCCTTTCTGACTAACAGATAATAGGTTGCTTTTTTGATTTTCTGTCATATCTCTACAGGCTAGTTTAGCTTTCTTTAGACTTGTGTACAAAATGAATGTCATCAGTCTATTGATTCATTTTCTCGCAGTTTGGCTAAGTAAGGCTTTGGTACTAATTATCTTTTCACAGCAATTGATCTGCAAATTTGATCTATTTTGGTCTTTAAAGAATCTCCTTCCTTTAGGAGACAAATGAATTGGCCACTCCCTGTCATAAATACCTTCTCTGTTTCTGTTGTATTGGTATCAATGACCGATCCTGGATTTAATAGTTTGATGGCTGTGGCAGTAATATTTCTATAGATCTATGTGTTATACAAATATGGGATGCAGAAGTACATAGCAGTTACAGCATGGAAACAGGCTATTCGGTCCAACCAGTCTGTGTTGACATTTCCCCTCCACACAGCTGCCAGTGTCACCACATTGCTGTTATTTTCCCAAAGTACAAGAGTTCAATGATGGCTACCATATACCCAACCCAAAGCCCATCAGTGTGACAATGTTTGTTATACAACGGTTTGATGTGTGAATGTAGCAAGGCATTCGATTGTAAGTTGCAGCTTGATGGTAGCAGCTGTTATTGACATTGAAGTTTGCATGCGCGTGAGGTGCAACGAAAGAGCCTAATGTAATGAGCTGTATGAGGACTTGGCATGAGCAATACATATGGGACAGATTTTGTGGCATGTAATCTTGCACCATCAACCTGCTACATGGTAATATTAGTCTTACCCTGCCAGATTCCTTATATATAGTATATCATCTTCTCATTAGGTTCATCTACTTTGTGTGAAAAACTTTCCATCTTGTTCAATTCTTTGAGTGCTATCGCTGCTTTCATGGGTGGATTAAGATTGGGAATACAGATGTATTTATGTTAATATGTTGAGTTAATTCCAGATATCCTAGTCCCTTGAAAGCATCTTGATATTCATCCAAAACATTTGACTTATCACTCACCACATCATTTGTGTTCACTGTGCATTTGAATCATTTAGAGTTTGCAGCTATTTAAAGGGGCACCAACTCCATGAAAAACACATGACTGTTGGGAGGTAGGATACAGAGCAGGGATAAAGGGAATGTACAGTGATTGGCAGGATGTGACAACTGATGTTCCCCATGGATCTATACTGGGACCTCAACTTTTCACCATCTATATCGATGACTTGGATGAAGCAATAGAGAGTTGTATATCCAGGTTTGCAGATGACACTAAGTTAGGAGGCACAGTAAGTTGTGTAAATGGGAACAGGAATTTATAAAGGGACATAGACAGATTATAAGTTTCTTCCCAAAAGGCTGGGGATGCTGAGTCAATTGAAACTTTCAAGACTGAGATTGACAGATCTTTATTAGGTAAGGGTATCAAAGGATATAGACGAAAGGTGGGTAAATGAAGGTGAGGTTGAATAGCAGAACAAGTTCGAGGGGCTGAATAGCCTACTCCTGTTCCTGTGTTTCTATGGCACAACAATATGAATTGCATTGAAAAGCATTATTACAGATAATAACATTAAGAAAGCCTTTCTCTCTCAAATAGAAAAGAAAGATTTGCTGAATTTTTTTAAAAAAGATAATGCTCTTATAACTGCCAGCATTGCTAGTAATTTTTAGTTTGCCAATTGGAATTCAATATTATAAACTAATTATATTTCCTGACAAACAAGAAACCCTCACACTTCTTAATAAGCAGGCAGTATCCACACTCCCAGCCCACATCCAGTGTCTCATGGTCCCCCAGTTTGCTCTGTAGGTGTACCCACAGGATAGTCTCTACCTCAGCTACAGTCCAAGCAGAAAGCTGATGTCCCTAACCCTTTGACTAATATACATAAATGGTGGAAGATATATTACACCATCTAATGCTACAGCAGGAGGAATTCCAGCTAACAGCATAACATCCATAAATAGCTACAGATCAGACATGTGTTGAGAATGTAAACTGGATCATTTCATGTCTGGAAGCAGAGTTCAGATCTCTGATGGCTGCAACAGTTTTAAATTAAATGTGTTTAAACAGTTTAATGGAGTTCACACCATAAATCTGCCCAAAAATGTGCAGAAATTGGGAGTTTGTCAGAAGAGCTATGAGGATAGGATGGCTGCTGTGGAAGTGGAAATGGAAATGTCACAATGTAGTAGCCAGTGCTCTCCTGAGGTTACGGTTCAAGCATATTGTTGAGGCACAATAAGTATTCCTTGAACACTGGAGGAATGTAACCCTTCCCATTCTAGTAGAAGAGACTACTATTTTTTTGCAGAAAGATGGGGAGTTATTTCAGAAGGAAAGGCCTTAAACAAACATGTCTCTTCCCCCGACCCCCCCACACACAATTCCCTGAAACATAGTACTTGAATAAAAGTTGATATTCTGCATCATACAAGGAAATGTATTGCATATTTAATGCTGAAAATATAGATTATTTCCCAAGGTGCTGGCGCATAAAGGAAATAAACTAATTAAAATCTAATTTGAAAATAAAAATCCCTTAGTAGATGCTGCAATTTCAGATTTAAAAACTCTTGCTTTTGGATTAAGATTTTATATTTTTGATAATTTATTTAGATAAATTATTTTACACACTAATCCATGAAACAGTAAGAGAATATAAAATCTGAGCTGGAGCTGTATACATCTCATTACTAATCATCTGTATTTATACACAGTTTCACAGCATCAATGTACCTACACAACAAGCATATGACATAGAAGGGCTCTTATGGACTAAATGGTCAGCATGCATAAATATGATGATTTTTTTCCTTTATGTACCAGCACGTTGGAAGATAGTCTACATTTTCAGCATTACATATGCTGACACACAGTATGGAAAAGAGAATGTGACCATGGCATAATGTCTGTCACATACCATTTTGCCCTTATTAGATGCATTCCTTTAGCATTTTCATTGTCCTACTGTACAGTGTATACAGAATGCAGCAGTGACATCTAGCTGTGGAACAAACACACAAGCTGTGCTTTGGAATAGCATTTTTGTTTGAGGAGGGAGAAGAACCAAACATCGTTTTCACGAAACTTACATAATTCTCAGGTGAAATGATGTCATTCATATCATTACATTATGAGTTTATAACAAAGATGTGCACAACAATGTTTAAAAAAAAATTTCTGCTCCTCTCTCAAAAGCAATGTTACGATATGGCTGCAACGGTCAGGCAAACCTCTAGTACCTAGCCAAAGTAACTCTACCATGTAAGAGTCCAAAAAGATGAGTGTGGCCAACTATTCAACCACCACAGCAAAAACTGCCCCAGTCCTCACTCAACATTCATATCAGTGAGAAGCAGGAACCCGGTCATGTTTTCTCTTCCTTAGCCTGGAAACACAGGCTCATTATAAGAGCACAGTACGTGGATCAGGTAACTTGAACAAAGAAACATGCATTAATGTAGCACCTTATCATGTCTTTCAGAAACATCCTAAAGTGTTTCACATGCAATTAATTACTTTGAAGTGCAGTCACTGTTCGGTAGGCAAATTCAGCAAATATCAGCAATTGATCATCTTGCTTTATGCAAAACACTTTTTTTCATAAAGTTGGTGCCCTTTAATTGAACAGTAATTACATTTTTTACTTGCTTTAACATTAATCATTTTCAATTCAATAGAATATAAATGGTTAAAAATCAATAAAACTGAACGCACTAAAGCGATCTTAAAAGAACAAATTATCGTATTGTGTTCTCTACTTATGGGAAATTGTACTTGTGTTCATGAATAATATATACAGTTTATTATGAAGTGTTATTCAGAGCAAAGGAACCTCCATTTAAGAGGTGCTTCCCTCAGCAAATTTCTCACAGTACACTTTCATCCTTCACATTAAAAAATGCAACTCATTTCATATCTAAGGAATTAAAGAGGATAAAGAAAGAACTTATAAAGCGCCTTTCATGACCTCCGGACATCGTAAATTGCTTTACAGCCAATTAAGTACATTTGAAGTGTAATTACAGTTGTAATGTAAGTAAAACGGTACCCAATTTGTACACAACAAGGTCCCACAAACAACAATGAATTAAATGACCAGATCATGTGTTTTAGGTGTTGGTTGACAAATAAGTGTTGGCCAGGACACCGGGAGAATTCTCCTGTTCTTCGAATAGTGCCATGGCATATTTTACACCCACCTGTGTGGGCAGACAGGTCTTCAATTTAACGTCTCATCTGAGCTTCCGACCCCATATCCTCACCATCACAAAGACCGCCTACTTCCAGCTCCGTAACATCGCTGGTCTCTGCCCTGTCTCAGCGTATCTGCTGCTGAAACCCTCATCCATACTTTTGTTACCAACAGACTTCACTATTTTAATGCTCTCCTGGCCGGCCTTCCATCTTCCACCTTCCCTAAATTTGATTACCATGTACTGTTCCCCCATCACCCTAGTGCTCGCTGATCTACATTGGCTTCCCGTCAACCAACGCCTTAATTTTAAAATTCTCATCCTCTTGTTCAAATCCCTCCATCGCCTTAACCCTCCCTATCTCTGTAACCTCCTCCAGCCCTACAACCTTTTAAAAAAAAACTCTGCGTTCCTCCAACTCTGGCCTCTTACGCAATCTCACTCCCTTCGCCCCACCATTGGCAGCTGTGTCGTCAGCTTCTGGTTTCCACGCCTGCCACATTACCGGAACAGCTCTCATCAAAGTCACAAATTACATCCTTTGTGACTGTGACAAAGGCAAACTATCCCTCCTCGTCCTTCTTGACTTGTCTGCAGCCTTTGACACGGTTGACCACTCCATCCTTCTCCACCGTGTTCCGGCTGGATGGGACTGCACTTGCCTAGTTCCATTCTTATCTATCTAATCTCAGCCAGAGAATCAACTGCAACAGCTTCTCTTCCCACCCCCGCATCGTTACCTCTGATGTCCTCCAAGGATCTGTCCTTGGCCCCGTCTTATTTCTCATCTACATGTTGCCCCTTGGCGACATCATCCGAAAACACTGCGTCAGTTTTTACATGTACACTGATGACACCCAGCTCTACCTCACTACTTCTCTTGAACCCTCCACAGTCTCTAAATTGGATGAGCAGAAATTTTCTCCAATTGAATATTGGGAAGACCAAAGCCATTGTTTTCGATCCCCGCCACAATCTCTGTTCCCTAGCCACTGACTCCATCCCTCTCCCCAAATCTGAGGCTGAACCAGACTGTTCGCAACCTTGGTGTCATATTTGGCCCTGAAATGAGCTTTTGACCACATATCCGCTGTGTCCATCTTCGCTCTTGCCTCAGCTCATCCGCTGCTGAAACAGTCATCCACGTCTTTGTTACCTCTAGACTTGACTATTCCAACACACTCCTGGCTGGCCTCCCACATTCTACCCTACATAAACTAGAGGTGATCGAAAACTCAGATGCCCGTGTCCTAACTCGCACCCAGTGCCACTCACCCATCACCCCTGTGCTCGCTGACCGACATTGTCTTCCAGTTAAGCAACGCCTCGATTTCAAAATTCTCATCCTTATTTTCAAATCCCTCCATGGCCTCTCCCCTCCCTATCTCTGTGATCTCTTTCAGCCCCACAACCTCGAGATGTCTGTGCTCCTCTAATTCTGCCCTCGAGCATCCCTGATTATAATCGCTCACCCATTGGTGGCCGTGCCTTCTGTTGCCTAGGCCCCAAGCTCTGGAACTCCCTGCCAAAACTACTGGGAGGACAGAAGATTAGTAAGCTTTTAAAAGTCAGCAAAGAATGACTAAAAAAATGATTAAGGGAAGATAGACTATGAAAGTAAATTAGCACGAAATATAAAAACAGATAACAAGAGTTTCTACAGGCACTAAGTTCTGGAAATCCCTCCATAAACCCCACTGCTCTCACTGTCCTCCTTTAAAACCTTCCTTAAAACCTACCTCTTCAGCCAAGCTTTTGCTAACCCATCCTAATATCCCCTCCTTTGGCTCGCTGTCACCTTTTGTCTTATTGCGCTCCTGTGAAGCGCCTTGGGACATTTCTCTACAAATGTAAATTATTGTTGTTGTTGATTGCTGGTGTGTAAATGTGCCAAGTTCATGTTAGGTATAATTACAAAATTGCAGTAAGAGCGTCTAAATTGGTACTAATTGCCTATAGTGGACGTAGATATATTAAAGCATTGCTTTTTAAGAGAAGATTCTTACATTGAACTTTCATCATCATCATCATAGGCAGTCCCTCGGAATCGAGGAAGAATTGCTTCCACTCTTAACCTGAGTTCTTAGGTGGCTGAACAGTCCAATACGAGACCCACAGTCTCTGTCACAGGTGGGACAGGTAGTCGTTGAGGGAAGGGGTGGGTGGGACTGGTTTGCCGCACGCTCTTTCTGCAGCCTGCGCTTGATTTCTGCATGCTCTCGGCGACGAGCACATCATATAACTGATTAGAATATTCCTATTACAGTGGAAATCATCTATTATTTAAGTTCATAAATAGTAGTGCATGTGCCTCATGAAACCAATGTAAAATAATAATTGTAGTTACAAGACATCTGATTATTATGTATTAATAGATTATTTTACGCTGTGGCATCAGCATTACTCATGCCGTACCAACACTGGAAAATAATGCCAAAAATATTGTTTAAATACAAATAAAAGAAAAAGAGCTGACATCAGCTTTAGTTATGCTACAACCCACCCGAAAGTCAAATTACATTGACTCAAAGAAGGTGGAACTGGGGTGTTTTACTGCATTTTAGTCCTGACACAACTAAACACTTGGCACACACTAACGCCAAACGTCATATGTGACAACAGGATTAGTTACACATTTTAAAAACATTCAGCTTTTAAAAGAACTTTGTTTCAGGAATCAATCTGAGGATTGAGTACAGAAGAAACTGAAATCAGTTTCTAATCCTGTTCACAACCAGAAAATACTGAGAATGATGCACCTTCTTTGGATTAAAGAGTTGTTGCATCAATGTCAACAATGCTGCAAATTCCAACTGAGCTTTTTTTTTTCAAACTGTTTAGTGCTTTCAATTCATCAAACTCTCAGTAGGTAACGTTCACTTAGATGGTTCTCAATTTAGTGACATTTTGTTGTGTATGGGATTCAATATACTGATCAGTCAAAAAATATATACTTTCCAGTGAAAAGATATCCCATTCTTACAATCATGTGTCGACAGTATTGTAGAATAAGTCATATTATTGCTGCATGACAATAATTGTTTAAAAAAGAAGTATTCAGCGACCTCTGTATATTGCATAGGTGTTCCTGTAGGTTTGGCGATTGAAAATTTACTCTTGTGTTTTGTAAATGACATGATGATGATTACTTAAATAGTTCACTCATAACGATTGTTTGTGTTACAGTGCCGTGGTACTGGATGGCAAAATCTATGCTACAGGAGGAATCGTCAGTAGTGAAGGACCTGCATTGGGAAACATGGAAACGTATGATCCCCGCACTAACAATTGGACACTCCTGCCAAATATGCCATGCCCAGTGTTCAGGCATGGGTGTGTGATCATCAAAAAATACATTCAAAGTGGTTGACACTGTGACATGACAACAGTTCCTGAGTTTTATTCTGCTGTAGCAGTGCTTTAAAACAATGAACATGTTGCTCTTTACTGTCTACATTGAATGTAGATTCCATACTCACCATTAGGTGAAATAGGGCAGAAATCCCTATGGATGTATTATAGTATAACTTATGGTACTTCTAGTAGTGTCACAAGACATGGCACTTGTTTTAGATATTGGGCAGTTCAGGTATGAATGCCTGCTTTATAACAATCATCAGTTTTGCTTTGAAACAGTTACCTTTATATTGTTAAAGGCCATTTAGAAGGTAAATTGGTTTGTAGAGTGTGATATCTACAGTACCAGAGTGTAGCAGCATGTGCACTATTCACTAAAAGGCAAGACGCAGGCCCACGGAGCACAAGAAATCCTAGAGAATGTGGTGAAGATCTCAAGCAATCCAATTGTACACAGGGACAACACCAACAGGAAACTTGGATAGTTCCATAAATTGTGCACGTCTAACATGAACAGCAGCAGAAAACTACACTGAAAATTATGCAATCAGTATCAAAGCCAATACTAGAAAAACAAAAGCAAATCATGTCTAGAGATGGTTTTCTCCAATTACATGAAATATCAGCTGCAAGGCCGGTCAAAAAAAATTGAAAATGAAAATTATTTTGGGAGGAAACTACATTTGAAAGAAGAATTTTAGATCCCCTTTGTTATATTATCAGGGTCCCCATTAGTGGTGATTTTAAACAACACCTCGAAGTGTGTAATGCTGTTTTCTGAATTGTTATTGAGATAGGAGCAGTGAGATTAATGCCATGTGTGTTCAGAAGGTGTAGCTGTAATGTCTTACGTTGCCATCTGTATTGATTTTTTTTTCATGTTTATATCATAGATGACATATAACAAACTCGCTGCGCTACAATAAATATGCATAGACCTAGTATTTGTTTCTGTAATCCCTTTTACAGCAGCCAATGTAAAAGTGCCATTTAGCTGGGGGATATTTTCCACTTATTTTGGCATGTTTCATTTTAAGTTATCACATAAAAGCACCTGGACATTCTATACACATTTTATTCAAAATTGCTAAAACTAAGCAAGTCACAATAGTCTAATCTCAAGGTTTTAAAAAAAAAGGTACAAATATTATCCTGGTAAAATAACTCTCCGTACAGTTTTATACTTAATTGTCACCATGTGACTAGTTTGCTTCTTATATACAGTATACAGTGGGGAGGGAGCAAGAAAGAAGCTGCTGAAGCATTTACGTCTGGCTCAATAGCAGCTCGTAGGAGTAACAGATAATCTATATTGGCCCTCCAGCTATGGCAGAGTAGCTGATAGATATGAGTACTATGAGCCGTGTTAATGATAGGAGCCACACTAAGTTATGTAGCATCTTGGATAGATACATCAGTGTGTACATCTCCTGTATTAATAGTTTAGTTTTCCTGTACAAATCCAGTATGATGCGCATACCAGTTTCAGCTTTTCAGTGTGTACTATATGAATATTATTTATATAGTCACATATTAGGTAGTTTCTTTAGTTTCACCCTTCTGAATATTGAATATACCATGTACAGTAGTTCAAAATATAGGCACAATTTTTCATTAGCAGTATTTTTTGTAAACTTCCAATATTAAAATATATATGTAAGGTAGAACTACAGCAATGTATGGACCAAAAATACTTCTGTACAGTATTTTCTGACAAAATTGTAATCTTATTTAATAAATTATTAGGGCATTTCAACCACATGTTGCAATGGGCCCATGTTTAAAGGGGTGTTCCCAGGTCAACTGATATGCAAGTAAACTACATACATTGAAATTTTAAAATGCAACACTTAATCAATGAAACAGACACTATCAGATAGAGACACAAAAAACAACAAAAAAACCCAGATAATCCTACTTGGACTTAACTAATGTCTTCTGACATATTTCCCTCATTACTGTATAATAAGTCTCCTTTGTGACATATCTGCCACACACTGCAAAAGTATATCTCGGGGCTTCATTGATTTTGACTAAACCACAGGCACAGCATCTTGTCATGAAGCTCCAAATAGCTGGTGCCATATATCACGGATCCCCAGTTAAATTCAGACAAAGTCTACTTACCTCTTTTGCCAACCTAGCCAAGGTCTAGGTGGGCGTCAATGCTGGTTTTTATAACCTCAATACATATCTCTCTCTCTATGCCACCGTGGGTGCTGAAACCAATTGCAGTTTGCACTGTAATTCAAAAGAACAATATGACATGACAGAAAGCCCATTCGCATTTAAGATTGGAGCCTCCTGACATTCATTCACCCAGTGTTGCACGCATCCTTCTACATTTCAACATTTGACTGAAAACTAAAAAATTCAATTGATGTAATTCATTGAAACTCATCTTTAAAACTGTTTAAAAAGACCTTTTTAATTTCAGCCATTGTTATATTTAATTTATTTCATTTCTTCCTCTTTTGTTTCTTCATTTCCTCCTACATTAATTCTTCTTCTGTTATTTGCAACTTCTGCATTCTCTATTTTATTTCCCTGCTTGCCCCTCTTTCCTTCCTCAGACTCATCACTTCAACAGTCAGTCACACAAATCATTTCTCCATTTGAGCAGGAGCAGGAGTCACATATAACCAAGTAAATTAAACAAAAGAGGCACAGTAACTGTTTGGGACATGAGGACATGCCACATTTCATCAGGTCTCTGCGATATTGCTGCTCTGTCCCTCCAGTAACAATCTGTGGTCACACTGCTGTTGAATCTCCACCGATCTCCGACGCTCATACTTTGTGAGAGCAACATTTTTGTTTCAAGAGGGAGTTGAATACAAACAAGATTTTTGGATATATTAGAAATCAACCTTCATTTCTCAAACACCTGACCGTTATTTTTTCACATGAACCTCCAGAGATTTCTAACATGTGTGTGTTCCTGGCGCAACGTCAACCCCCACAGGTCTGTGCTCGTGCCTCACAGATCAGCGCAGTCCAACCAAAAGGGCTTTGCTGTCTGTTTCGGGAATTTGGTTAGCCTGCTGAGAAGCTAAGCCATATACGGTCAGCATCATAGAGCCTGTTCATTTTCCCACCAACTAAATGTTGTTGCTCATGATCAAACTCTTCATCTCTCGACAGAAGTAGATTTTATTAGAAACCAGCCTGTTTGGACTTTTGTTTTCTTTTTCGGGTTTCCCAGTTGCCCAAGGTATTGACACCAGTCAGCCCTGGGCACCAAAGTTACCAGAAAATATCATGCTAGGCTGTCCTGTTTAGGCTAAGTATTCTGTTACCATACAAAAGAAGAAAAGCTTTTGTCTTTATGGTAAGAGCAGTAACCCAGCCTTCTGCTCTCTAGATAACTATAGGGGAGCAAATGAAGCAGGTGGAAACAGAGTATAAGCATACAAGGGGCTAAGGGACAAACTGTAATTTTACACTCAGTCAAAGAGCGTGCTCTGAGCTGGGCTATCATAAATATGCCTTTCAGTACAAACCCAGAACAAACTCAGTGCCTCCATATTTGCAAATCTACCAAAATCAGAAATGCTGTTGAACAGCTTCAAAAAAACTGACAACTGAAATAGAGGCCTATGACCAAGGCCACTACTTCAAGGTAGCTGAATAAGTTAAATTCTTTGTTATTACATTGGATTAAAAAATTTGTGTGCGTGTTTTTTTTTGTGAAAATTCAATCCCAATAGATTCATAAGTAAAAAGCAAAATATTGCAGATGCTGGAAATCTAAAACAAAAACAAAAACACTGGAAACATCTTGCAGGACAGCCAGCATCTGTGGAGACAATAAACAAGTTTATATTTTAGGTGTAGACCCTTCAGAATGGAAGGATCCAAACCCAAACTGTAAATTTGTCTGTTTTCTCCAAAGAGGCTGACTAACCTCTGTGTGTTGCCAGTATTTTCTTGTTTTGTCCCAATAGGCCTGTATGGCTTCCTCAGTAACCAGCTTTTATTTAAATACTGAACAAATTTATGTCCTCGCCATTGTCAGCATGTTACATGCATCAGGCACCTTGGAGTAATACTTGTATGCAGCTACCACACTCCTATTTTATTCTTCAGCCACACCATGTTAGTCTGGGATAATGTTAGCAGGGTAATAGCAGCAGGACAGTGGTCAGAGTCAATGATTCCAGCTGGCACTAATATTATCATGTCCTATGGGTGCACAGTGGGATTGGGTTCCATGTTATAGACAATAACTCCCAGGGAAAAACAAGGAGAGGAATTCGAGCTCAATGCCCATGGTTATCTCCTGTGGAAACATTAACACTTTGGTGTTCAATTAGATTCTAAGGATACAAGAGTTACTGAAAGTTTATATTTGCTGTTTTATTTCAAATGTTCACTCATACACTCAGACATACACACCAAACCTTGGGGAGATCATCACATGGATTCGGAGTTGGAATTCATTGTTTTACAAAGTTGAGACTTCATTTGGAATTGCGGCATAGCCAATAAACTTAATTCAGAACTTAAACTCAGTTGATTTGAGATTACCTTTCTGCCTATCTCTGGGAGAATCGCCCTACAAGAGCCGTGCGCACAATATTTCTTGTGCGCATGCACAATGTTACGTGTGCAAAAGATATCCGTTGCAGGGTCTTGTGGGGAAATTTGAGGGCCTCACACTTGGTCACTGAAAAAGTTGGCTGTTCATACACAATGTTGGCAACTATTTGCCTCCATAGTTGGGTTACCATATCAGCATCGACATCAGTTAAAGGCTTTAAATACTGTGCAAAATGCAGTCGTCCATTTACATTCCCTGATGATCACAATCATATAAAATGCTCCTCCCCTCAAGAACCCTTGCCAAATTTACATCAGGCTCACAAACAGCATCCATAAGGAACGGCTGCCCTGTGTGTACCACATTATTCAGAATAAGAGACGATCATAGCAAACCCAAGAAATCCAACCATGCCCATATGTCGCCTAGCACACATTGGCACAGCACATTGCTGAGGAGTCCATGACTTCAGTTAACATTGGGAACTCACCACTATCAGAGATGTGGTGAGTTCCCACATGCCGAGATGGCTCCAAAGACCCTTTTATGTCTAGAGGTCACTAGTACCAAAGTATTGTTATCAACCAGTAGCATGCTTTATGCAAATCAAGGGCAGATTATAGCTGATGCCTGGGGTAGCACATCTCTTCTCAGACAGGGACTCCTCAGCTCAGAGATACCAGCATCACACAAGACAGTATTGCTGAACAAATGGCAGTGCCAGTTGGTGACACATATTCTTCAGACCAAGTCCTCAGGGGTAGTGAAAACAAAGGAAATATATTTCCTTCCACTCTTCCCCATTTCCAATCCACTTAAAGAGATGCAGAAAGCCTCAAACAAAATTTCACAAAAATATCTTTAAACTGTTATTCCTAAGATCCCTGTTCTTAATCTGGGACCAAATGCAGACAAGTTATTATGTCTCCCACGACCACCGGACGTCTCAAAGCGCTTTATAGCCAATGAGACAAATCTAGAAAGCCATTTATTTCCTACGGTGCAAAGGCCAAAGGCAAACCACTATTTGTGGTTGCATGCATCTTTGCCATCATCTTGCACGAACAAACTCCAGGGGAGACGTTAAGGCTCATTCCATAACTGGTTCCTGGGCATGGTTCAATCAGGTTGTAGTTGGTAACATACGCAAGACAATTACATGGAGCAATCCTCAAACATTTACCAAACATTACTGCTTGTCTAAATTTGGCTGCAACATACAATAATGCCTTTGGCAGATTGGTTCTCCCAGCAGATGTTAGAGGTCCCAAACTGCAGCCTCCTAAATCTGTGCTATTTTGGTAGGCTCCCTTGATGCACAGAGAATGAAAAAGGAAGATATGCTTACCTGGTAGTGTCTTTATCTTTCAAATGATATACACCCCCACTCACACATTCATTCCACCAGGCCTTCCACAGGCACAGTTTTTGGGGTGTTTGTGTTGTGATTAGCTTCAATTTAGTTCCAGATGGAAATGAACTGATGCATAGGTGCATACAACAAAAGGACAAACCATGTGCAACATTAACCATTTGCAATGTCATAACGGTTTCAATTGTGTAGTTTCCCCACAATTAGAGGAATGCAGATGATACCCTTGAAGTGCATGAAGATGCATATCATTCAAAATAATGAAGATGGCCCTACCAGCCAGTTAATCGTGTAATAACATATGTTCCTGATTCTTCCAGAGTAACAGTCCTGGAGTGGAAAAGATAATGCATTCCTAATAAATCTCATTCGGCACTAAATTGTCATTCTCACTCAAAAAGACCAGAGGAGCAGGCATGGAATTGGAAAAGAAATTCACACTGGTGTAGTAGAGCCTCTTCTGAGGTTGGTACATATTGTTAGGGAGCTTTAATCTCCATCTAAATGTTCCATATCTGACTTGAGATTGCTTGTTGATATGGTAAGTCAAAAATGTAACGAAAAAATGTTGAGAAACTAACTGCATTGCCATATTAATCCACATCAATTTTAATAGTTTGTTTTCGTAAAAGAAAATGCTTACCTTTCCTCTCCCACATTTGCATTTACGCTGAAATGGCACTGAGCTAAGTGTCAGAGATAGCTCAATATTAAAAAGCATTGAAGTAAATTGGGTTACACTAACCCTTTAATGGAATAAAAGTGTTTTTTGCTCAGACATTGCTGGAAAAACCATATTAAAAAAATCCCCTTCAAAGCTGACATTTCATTTGCCTCTCAGAAGACCACCTTATGTTTAAGGATCTATTTCAAGTACTAAACTGAATTTCAAGATAGGTGTTTCTTGGAAGGAAAAAATACTAATGATGCAGATTTGATAAAGTCTTTTATTGTACTTTCACAGGGCTTACACAACCTTAAAATGCTCAGCCTTTGTATCCCATTGCATAGATTCTGCTTATATATTCAGAATGAAGTGTCAAATTTAATTTTGGTACATCAGTATTACTTCCATTTACAAAGACTTAATTTAGATGCTCTTTATGCCATCTAAGTAATTCTGCTCAACAGGGTAAACATGGAGTTCAGGTTTCTGCCCCCCAAAAATTTCAGGATAATCAGCATCACAATTATTTAGTGGTTTTATTAGAAACAATCCATAATGTTCCCCATTGAGGGAATTAAATAGAAATGGGCAGAATTGAATGGTATTAAGAAAGGTCACTCTTTTGACCTACAATATAATGTTTTACATTTGCTGAGAAAAAGTACAATGATGCAAAGTGAACACGGGAGAGTAACAGAAGTACATCTGAAATGTGTTTTTCCTCGATTGCAGTATTAACATAAATAGAAGAATGTTTTAGAAAAAAAGTCTGTAGAAAGCAATTTTTTTTGCATTTAAGTAGAGATGACTATTAAATTATACCATATGATACATCATTTTTGTATGCAATAAAGTGAAATATTCATTTAGACATCGTGTTTAAGTTTTCTATAATATTACATAGAATTACATGAAATTTACTGCAGAGAAATAGGCCATTAGATCAATTAGTCTATGTCCGTATTTATGCTCTACATGAGCCTCCTCACATTCTACTTTATCTAACCCGATCACCATATCCTTCTATTCTTTATTCCCTCATTTACCCTCATCTATCTTCCATTAAAGTCATCTATGCTATTTGCCTCAACTACTCCCTGTGATAGCAAGTTCGACATTCTAACCACTCTCTTGGTAAAGACGATTCTCCTGATTTCTTTATTGGATTTGTTAGTAACTATTTTATATTTATGCCCCATAGTTTCGAACTCCCCCACAAGTGGAAACATCTTCTCTGTGTCGACTCTATCAGCCCCCTGCGTAATTTTAAAAATTCCTCTTGGGTCACCCCTAAGCCTTCTCCTTTTCCAGAGAAAAGAGCCTCAGTCTGTTTGGTCTTTCCTGGTAGTTATAACCCTAGTTCTGGTGTTATTCTTGTAAATCTTTCTTGCACCTTCTCCAGTGCTTCTGGATTCTTTTTGTAATAAGAAACCAAAACTGTTCACAGTACTCTTAAGTTTAACATAACTTCTCTGCTTTTCAATTATATTCCTCTAGAAGTAAACTCCAGTGCTTTGTTTACATTTTATATGGCCTTGTTAACGTGCGTTGCTACTTTTAATGATTTCTAAATCTGTATCCCTAAATATTTTTGAAACGTCCTCATCTGGACTTTTATTTTCCAAGTATGTGGCCTCCTTATTCCTCCTACCAAAATACAGCACCTCACACTTGTACATTGAAATTCATTTGCTACTTACACGCCATTCTGCAAGTTTATTAACACCTTCTTGTATTCTGTTACAGTTCTCCTCCGTATTAACTGTATCCCCCATTTATTGTCACCTGCAAATTTTGAAACATAGAAACATAGAAAATAGGTGCAGGAGTAGGCCATTTGGCTCTTCGAGCCTGCACCACCATTCAATAAGATCATGGCTGATCATTCCCTCAGTACCCCTTTCCTGCTTTCTCTCCATACCCCTTGATCCCTTTAGCCGTAAGGGTCATATCTAACGCCCTCTTGAATATATCCAATGAACTGGCATCAACAACTCTCTGCGGTAGAGAATTCCACAGGTTAATAACTCTCTGAATGAAGAAGTTTCTCCTCATCTCAGTCCTAAATGGCCTATCCCTTACCCTAAGACTGTGTCCCCTGGTTCTGGACTTCCCCATCATCGGGAACATTCTTCCCGCATCTAACCTGTCCAGTCCCGTCAGAATCTTATATGTTTCTCTGAGATCCCCTCTCATCCTTCTAAACTCCAGTGTATAAAGGCCCAGTTGATCCATGTCAGTCCCGCCATCCCAGTAATCAGTCTGGTGAACTTTCGCTGCACTCCCTCAATAGCAAGAATGTCCTTCCTCAGATTAGGAGACCAAAACGGAACACAATATTCCAGGTAAGGCCTCACCAAGGCCCTGTACAACTGCAGTAAGACCTCTGTGCTCCTATACTCAAATTCCCTAGCTATGAAGGCCAACATACCATTTGCCTTCTTCACTGCCTGCTGTACCTGCATGCCAACTTTCAGTGACTGATGAACCATGACACCCAGGTCTCATTGCACCTCCCCCTTTCCTAATCTGCCGCCATTCTGATACTATTCTGCCTTCGTGTTTTTGCCCCCAAAGTGGATAATCTCATATTTATCCACATTATACTGCATCTGCCATGCATTTGCCCACTCACCTAACCTGTCCAAGTCACCCTGCAGCCTTTTAGCATCCTCTTCACAGCTCTCACCGCCACCCAGTTTAGTGTCTTCTGCAAACTTGGAGAATTTACACTCAATTCCTTCATCTAAATCATTAATGTAGATTGTAAAGAGCTAGGGTCCCAGCACTGAGCCCTGCGGCACTCCACTAGTCACTGCCTGCCATTCTGAAAAGGACCCGTTTATCCCGACTCTCTGCTTCCTTTCTGCCAACCAGTTCTCTATCCACATCAGTACATTACCCCAAATATCATGTGCTTTGATTTTGCCCACCAATCTCTTGTGTGGGACCTTGTCAAAAGCATTCTGAAAGTCCAAATACACCACATCAACTGGTTCTCCTTTGTCCACTCTACTGGAAACATCCTCAAAAAATTCCAAAAGATTTGTCAAGCATGATTTCCCTTTCATAAGTCCATGCTGACTTGGACCGATCCTGTCACTGCTTTCCAAATGCTCTGCAATTTCATCTTCAATAATTGATTCCAACGTTTTCCCTACTACTGATGTCAGGCTAACTGGTCTATAATTACCCGTTTTCGCTCTCCCTCCTTTTTTAAACAGTGGTGTTACATTAGCTACCCCCCAGTCCATAGGAAATGATCACCAATGCATCCACTATTTCTTGGGCCACTTCCTTAAGTACTCTGGGATGCAGACTATCAGGTCCCAGGGATTTATCGGCCTTCAATCCCATCAATTTCCCTAACACAATTTCCTGCTTTATAAGGATATCCTTCAGTTCCTTCTTCTCACTAGACCCTCGGTCCCCTAGTATTTCCGGAAGGTTATTTGTGTCTTCCTTCGTGAAAACAGAACCGAAGTATTTGTTTAACTGGTCCGCCATTTCTTTGTTCCCTATTATAAATTCACCTGAATCTGACAGCAAGGGACCCATGTTTGTTTTCACTAATCTTTTTCTATTCACATATCTATAGAAGCTTTTACAGTCAGGTTTTATGTTCCCAGCAAGCTTCCTCTCATACTCTATTTTCCCCCTCCTAATTAAACCCTTTGTCCTACTCTGCTGTATTACAAAATTCTCCCAGTCCTCAGGTTTGCTGTTTTTTCTGGCCAATTTATATGCCTCTTCCTTGGATTTAACACTATCCTTAATTTCCCTTGTTAGCCACGGTTGAGAACCTTCCCCGTTTTACTTTTACACCAGACAGGGATTTACAATTGTTGAAGTTTATCCATATGATCTTTAAATGTTTGCCATTGCCTATTCACCGTCAACCCTCTAAGTATCACTCGCCAATCTATTCTAGCCAATTCATGTCTCATATCATCGAAGTTACCTTTCCCCAAGTTCAGGACCCTAGTCTCTGAATTAACTGTCTCACTCTCCATCTTAATAAAGAATTCTACCATATTATGGTCACTCTTCCCCAAGGGGCCTCACCCAACAAGATTGTTAATTAGTCCTTTCTCATTACACATCACCCAGTCGAGGATGGCCAGCCCTCTAGTTGGTTCCTCGACATATTGGTCTAGAAAACCATCCCTAATACACTCCAGGATATCCTCCTCCACCGCATTGCTACCAGTTTGGTTAGCCCAGTCAATATGTAGATTAAAGTCGCCCACGATAACTGCTGTACCTTTATTGCACGCATCCCTAATTTCTTGTTTGATGCTGTCCCCATCCTCACTACTACTGTTTGGTGGTCTGTACACAACTCCCACTTGCGTTTTCTGCCCTTTGGTATTCATAGCTCCACCCATACAGATTCCACATCATCCAAGCTGATATCCTTCCTTACTATTGCATTAATTTCCTCTTTAACCAGCAATGCCACCCCACCTCCTTTTCCTTTCTGTCTATCCTTCCTAAATGTTGAATACCCCTGGCTGTTGAGTTCCCAGCCTTGGTCACCCTGGAGCCATGTCTCCGTGATACCAATTACATCATATCCGTTAACTGCTATCTGCGCAGTTAATTCGTCCACCTTATTCTGAATACTCCTCGCATTGAGGCACAGAGCCTTCAGACTTGTCTTTTTAACACCCTTTGCCCCTTTAGGATTTTGCTGTAATGTGGCCCTTTTTGCTTTTTGCCTTGGGTTTCTCTGCCCTCCACTTTAACTTTTCTTCTATCTTTTGCTTCTGCCCCCATTCTACTTCCCTCTGTCTCCCTGCATAGGTTCCCATCCCCCTGCCATATTAGTTTAACCCCTCCCCAACAGCACTAGCAAACACTCCCCCTAGGACATTGGTTCCGGTCCTGCCCAGGTGCAGACCGTCCAGTTTGTACTGGTCCCACCTCCCCCAGAACCAGTTCCAATGTCCCAGGAATTTGAATCCCTTGCTCACTCCTCAAGCCATGTATTCATCTGAACTATCCTGCGACTCCTACTCTGACAAGCATGTGGTACTGGTAGCAATCCTGAGATTACTACTTGAAATTGTACTTCCAATTCCCGAGTCCAAATCGTATTAGAACAGGTTAAGGATGGGAAGTGATAGTAACTGGTACTACCCCAAGAACAAAATAGCATCGACTAGCAAAAAGTGAAGTGATGAGCTAGCAAAGCATAGATTAACTAAAATATTAACAGATTCAAGTTAATTGTTCAGGTCACCATTACAACATGCTCCATGTTTCCTGATGCTAAGCAGCAAGTGCCAAGCATTACTTGACACAATTGCACCATTTAAAGAACAACACACATTTAAATAGCACCTTTTACATAGAAAAACAAAGATGCATCACGGAGGTGTAATCAGACAAAAATTGACGTGGAGCCAAAGGGTGATTAGGAGTGACCAAAAGCTTGGTCAAAGAGGTGGGTTTTAAGGGTGATCTTAAACAAGGTGAAGAAGGTGAAGGCAGAGGGCCATAGGGAGGAAATTCCAGTCAGCAAAGAGAGGCGATAAACAAGAGGTCAGAGTCAGAGGAACAGAGAGTTCCAGGGGAGTTGGAGGGCTGGATAAGGTTACATATATGGATTGGATTGTGTTGGGGTAAAAGGAAGACTTCTCTTCCTCAAGGTGGACTCCCTGATATAAGGAATCGACACCTGCCCTTTGACATAGCGACCACGGAATCATTCAGACGAAACCTCGGTTAACCGGTTTATTCGAACATGCTCAGGAAGGTTCCGATGAACATTTCCCTGATCTGAGGTTTTACAATTACAGTTTTGCGAAGTTTGTGACCCTCCTACAAAACCACCGATTGGCCTTCTGCTCAGACTGGCTCCGAGTGGTTCTCCCCCATCTGTCCATCTCCCATGGTGTCAATTTTGCCTCAGTTCCTCATGATGTTTGAATAAACCTTGCTTTCCAGGGTTTGCTATCTTTCTTGGCTGTTGACTTTCCACTGCCATTGTTATTCAGTACTGAGTGTATGTTTTCATCTTCTATCAGTCTGTGCTTAGGGTCAATGCAGTGTTGGCTACTTATGATGGTTCATTAACTATCAAGCTTTGCAACATAGCAAGCTTTACTGCTTCTCCTTCTTAAAACTCATTCAAGCAAGTGCATAAGCATGCTTTACATACATAAGCCCTACAATAAAGACAGAGGAACTCCCGATTGCTCAGAACCTCCTAATACTAATAAACCCTACAATTCAGTTCGGGTATCGGTTTTCCTCCCCCGATATGTTTAAATGCCTCCAATGTCTCAGCCTAAGGAAAAGAATTTCAAGAAGAGAAAAGGGTTGGATAAACCATCAACAACTGAGCAGCCCAGGCTGTTTTCAGAATAAACCAAATGGAGGAACAATTCCATGAACTGGACTCATATTGCTAGGAATACATCTACTCGTAAATAACTGAGAACTGCAATTGAACTCAATTGACACGAGAGGCCTGGGAGCTGGTCATCTTTCTACTTTTTCAGTCCTGAACCAACATGTTGAAAGAGACCAAAAGGAGAGGACAAGTACATGTTGACAGAACAAAGTACCAATCATCTTAACCAAGGCTTTAGGTGCTGCAGGATTGAAAGTGTGGATTAAGGCAAATATATTGACATTGCAACTGTTAATTAGTCCAAATAGCAATAAGATAGTATATGCAAGATTACATCTTCAAGGTTACTTAAAGTGATCTGTACCCTGGGATCAAATACTGCTGCTTAATTCCAAGTGCTAAACATATCTGCAGTTTAGCAGAAAGGTTATTAGCTCTGTCCCCGATCCCAGATAAACGTGCGCCTTAATCTCCATGAAAGCCCATTATGGACGTGGCAGCCTATTCCGTAGAATGTGATCAAAGGAAGAAAATACCTTACCTTTAGAAGTCAGTGTCATCATTCTTCAAATGAAGGTATATTCCACAGTCTGTATTTCTATCTTCTTCCCCAAGACACTAGTGTGAGAAGCGATTGGCTGTGAAGCTTTGCTCACATCTGTACAGATATGCTTAGCATAGAATGTCATATGTCTTGCTCCCAGCTCTTCATTAATGCTGCGAGAAAGCTTAGAGATGTCGATCAGGGTAACTGATTTCTTTTCCCTTTCCCCCGGTGAGAAAGTACCATTAGGGATTGCAGACTTGATCCTGTGTCCAACACTTTAGATGCCTATCTTTAGATTTGTACAGGAAGTATCCCCCACCACCAACAACTACACTCTTCCAACCCCACCGTGTCCAGCCCTGGTAAATTTCTCCACCAAGTCACATGCAATTGTACTTTCTAAATCCCAACTGCCTAGCCTTTGGCGCTCCATTTGCCACAATACTTCTGCAGCTGTAAATCTGTTCAATCAATCTATCATGTGCACCTTTGATGCCCTTGTACATGATTGTTTATGTAACTAGCAGAATAAAGGGGAACCAGTGGATGTAATGTATTTGGATTTTCAGAAGGCATTCGATAAGGTGCCACACAAGAGGTTAATGAACAAAATTAGGGATCATAGGATTGGGGGGGAATATACTAGCATGGATTGAGGATTGGTTAACGGACAGAAAACAGAGAATTGGAATAAACGGGTTATTTTTAGGTTGGCAGGCTGTAACTAGTGGGGTGCCACAAGGATCAATGCTTGGGCCCCAGCTATTCACAATCTATATCAATGATTTGAATGAGGAGACCAAATGTAACATATCTAAGTTTGCTGATAATACAAAGCTAGTTGGGAATGTAAGTTGTGAGGAGGATGCAAAGGGACTTCAAGGGGATATAAACAGGCTAAGTGAGTGGGCAAGAACATGGCAAATGGAATATAATGTGGAAACATGTGAAGTTATCTACTTTGGTAGGAAAAATAGAAAAGCAGATTATTTTGTAAATGATAAGAGATTGGGAAATGTTGGTGTTCAGAGGGACCTGGGTGTCCTTGTACATGAATCACTGAAAGGTACAGCAACCAATTAAGAAAGCAAATGTATGTTGGCCTTTATTACAAGAGGATTTGAGTTTAAGAGTAAAGATGTCTTACTGCAATTTTATAGCGTCCTGTGAGACCGCACCTGGAGTATTGTGTACCGTTTTGGTCTCCTTACCGAAGGCAGGATATACTTGCCACTGAGAGAGTGCAACAAAGGTTCAACAGTCTGATTCCTGGGATGGGGGGGATTGTCCTATGAGGAGAGATTGAGTAGACTAGGCCTATGTTCTCTAGAGTTTAGAAGAATGAGAGGTGATCTCATTGAAACATACAAAATTCTTACAGGGCTTGATAGGGTAGATACAGGGAGGATGTTTCCTCTGGCTGACGAGTCTAGAACCAAGGGTCACAGTCTCAGAATAAGGGGTTGGCCATTTAGGACAGAGATGGGAAGAAACTTCTTCACTCAAAGGGTGGTGAATCTCTGGAATTCTCTACCCCAGGGGGCTGTGGAGGCTCAGTCTTTGAGTGTATTCAAGACAGAGATCAATAGATTTGTGGATATTAAGGGAATCAAGGGATATGGGGATAGTGCAGGAAAGTATTGAGGTGGAAGATCAGCCATGATCTCATTGAATGGTGGAGTAGGCGCGAAGGGCCTAATCCTGCTCCTAATTATTATGATCTCACCTTCTGATCCCTTCATCCCACTCCCACTGAACTACTAAACACCCAACTTCCCTACCTGGTCACCATGCTAGATAATGTTGTAAATGGTTGACCCTCCGTGGGTACTGTGCCCCTCCTTTCCAAACTGCTATGATCACTCCCCTCCTCCAAAAAAAACCCACCCTCGATTCCTTTCTTCTTGCAAACTACTACCCCATCTCCAACCTCCCTTTCTTCTCAAAAGCTCTTGAACATGTTGTGGCCTCCCAAATCCCTGCCTATCTATCTAGTAACTCCATGTTTCGAATCTCTTCTATCAGGTTTCTCCCTAAATGACATCATCTGTGACTGTAACCAGGGTGCATCAAGCCTGCAGCCTTTGCCACGGTCAACTATACCATCCTCCTCCAATGCCTTTCCTGTTGCCTGCTTAGTGAGATTACCTTCGTTTGGATAGGTAAGAGTGGAACCAATCATAACCAGAGCATTTTCAGCAATGGATTCTCCTCCTGTCCCCTCAATATTACCTCTTGAATCCCCCATTGATCGATCCTTGGATGCCTCATCTTCTTCACCGACAATGTGCTCTGCTTCTGTGATGTCAAACTGCCTGTCTGATTGCCAGTCGTGGTTAACCTGCAATTTCCTTCAGTTAAACATTGGGAAGAATGAAACCATTGTCTTCGGCTCCCATCACAAACTCCATAAACTCATCCCCCTCACCGGGTACAGTCTAATGCTGAATCTAACTGTTCGCAATCTTGGCTGAACTCCCAACACCATATAGTCTCCGTTATAAAGACTGCCTTCTTCCAACCTCCATAGCCTCACCCACCTATGCTCCTATCTCAGCCCATTTGTTGTTCAAGCCCTTATTTATGCTTTCGTCACGTCCTGACTGGATTATTCCAATGCTCTTCTGGCCAGACTCCCATCCTCCACCTCCTGTAAACATCAGCTGATCCAAAGTTGTGCTGCCTGTATCCTATCTTACACCAAGTTCTGCTCACCTATTGTGCCTGCCCTTGCTGACCAACATCAGCTACCAGTCCCCCAATGCCTCAAATTTACAATTCTAATCCATGTGTTTAAATCTATTCATAACCTTGTGCCTCCCTAAGCAGTAACCTTATTCAACCTTACAAATGCACCCCCACCCCCACCCCCATGACCCAAACTCTCCATTCCTCTGACAGTGGCTTTTTGTGCATGCCCTCCCTTCTCGCCATTGGTGGTCATCTTGCCCCATGTTCTGGAATTCCCTTTCCTAAACTCCTTTGCCTCTGCACCTCTCTTTTTAAGACCCTCTTTAAAACCTACTTTTTTAACCAACCTTTCATCACTGCTAATACCTCCTTCTTTGACTCTGTCTATTTTCATCTGATTACACCTCTGTCAAGCACCTTGGGATGTTTTTTCTATGTTAAAGGCAATACATAAATGCAAGTTATTGTTGTACAGTCAAAAATTGGATATGCCCAAAACTTCCAATTTGTTCATGTTTTTCAAAATCATTAAAATTAATGAATGTACTAACAGGCCCTTGCCCTCAGTTTACTATTGTGGGTGCAATTCTTACAATAAAAACAAAATTGCTCCATAAAATAAAATGAGATAAGCTATAGATTTTGTTCACATATTAACATGATATAGGACTATGCACGCAACACTGTAACCAGTGATTTACCTTGTCAAAAGAATTGAAGATTTTTTTTTTAAATTGAGGATCAGAATTTATTTCCTCTGTTCTCCATAGGTCACACATTAGCTGTGGTTTGAGGGAGGAGTAATAATCTGCTCTCAAATCTCCATTAATGCCAGTCATAGCCTCCCATGCAGAGTTGTGAGACTGTGTTGAATCATCTGTCAATGCTGCCTCCCTTCCTCTGGGAAATTTCTGGATCTCTTTGTATTTAGTCAGTGGCACAGCTGGCACTGGGAACCCAGCAGTGGGGACATTGCTGGCATTAACCCATTCACTAAATATATTCAAAAGGGAGTTAGATGAAGTCCTTACTACTCGGGAGATCAAGGGTTATGGCGAGAAAGCAGGAAGGGGGTACTGAAGTTTCATGTTCAGCCATGAACTCATTGAATGGCGGTGCAGGCTAGAAGGGCTGAATGGCCTGCTCCTGCACCTATTTTCTATGTTTCTATGTTTCTACCTCACTAGTTTATTTTATTAGTGCTCCAACGTGCTGCCAACTATCTTGGAAATTATTCTTATAGGATATGAAGGAGGAAAATCACAGTTTCCAGGCAAAGTAATTAAAGCAGATAGCCATTCATATGACTTTCCCTATTACACCACCTACCTTCATTCCAATATGCAAGCCTAAATTTTCTGAGCAGGATAGAAATCTGTGGAAAGTACATCTGTGAATTTCTGATACATACTGGTAGCAGGCATCACCAACATGGACTTGGAAGATTTACCTTCTAATGTATACCTTTGAAGAATGCCACGTAGAATGTTAGATGGCTTATCATTGGTTTCCTTATTCTTTGAAGAAAGCTCAACTTGCACATACAGATAAGAATTGGTGCACAGAGGCCCATCGACTGCCGACGGGGAGGAAGGGAGAGAAGGGAGAAAATAATTTGTCTTTCACCACCGTAGGACACCCTAAAGCACTTCAGAGCCGATTAAGTACTTTTAAAACAAAAGCAAACTACTGCGGATGCTGGAAACTGAAATAAAAACAAAAAATGCTGGCAATCTCAGCGGGTCAGGTAGCATCTGTGAAGAGAAAAACAGAGTTAACGTTTTAGGTCAATGACCCTTCGTCAGAAGTGACGAATATTTGAAAAGAACAGAATCTGAAGGAGCACTGAAAGGGGGCAGGGAAGAACAAACAAAAGGAAAGGTCTGTGATAAGGTGCAAGGCAAGAGAGATGAAACAAAAGGGATGATAGGCCAAATTGAAATGGTAATGGCAGAAGTTAGAAAAAGGTTAGATGTGGTGTGAATGGCGTAATATTGACCAGCTGCCATTGGGGACAAAGAGAAAAAAAAATTAAGATCGGGGGGGGGGGGGGGGGAGAAACGGATCATCCTCCACCATCTCCAGCGTGAACCGACTACCAATCACACCATCCCTTCCCCTCTCAGCATTCTGAAGGGACTGCTCCCTCCATGACACCCCAGTCCATTCCACCAGCACCCCTCCCCTTGATACCTTCCTGAGCAAGCGCAGGAGATGCAACACCTGCCTTTTTATCTCCTCCTTTCCCACTATTCAGAGCCCCAAATACTCCTACCAGGTGAAACAGCGATTTACTTGTACTTTCAATTTAATATACTGTATTCGCTGCTCACGATGTGATGATCTCTATATTGGGGAGACCAAACACAGATTGGGTGACCGCTTTGCGGCGCACCTCCATTCAGTCCGTAAGCGTGATCCTGAGCTTCCGGTCGCCTATCACTTTAATTCCCAGCTTCTCACCCACCCTGATATCTCCGTCCTCGGCCTCCTACACTATTCCAATGAAGCTCACGCAAGCTCGAGGAACAGCCTCTCATCTTTTGTTTAGATACTTTACAACCTTCTGGAATCAACATAGAGTTCAACAATTTCAGATAATCTCTGCCCATTTTTGGCTCCCTTTGCCCCCCCCCGGATATTATATATTTTTTCTTTGACTCCAATGGCAGCTGGTCATTATTACACCATTCACACCCTATCTAGACTAACCTTTTTCGAACTTCGGTCATTACAATTTCAATTTGGCACATCATCCCTTTTGTGTCTCTAATCTTCCATCCTCTCACAGACCTTCCCTTTTTGTTCTTTCTTCCCCTCCCCCTTTCAGTGCTTTTTAAGAATCTGTTCTTCTCAAACATTCGCCAGTTCTGATGAAGGGTCATTGACCTGAAACGTTAACTGCTTTTCTCTCCACAAGTACTTTTAAAATGTAGTCAGTCATGGAAGCATGTCATCCTCGTTCGAGGGACCACTATGCTGATGATGATGAGGCACCACCAGTAGCACGAAGCCGTAAAGACAAGGTTCAATTGTCAGTCTGTGCTGAGCCAACCAGTATCACCTAGAATAGCAGTTAGGCTCAACTTTCTTGGGGTTTGGAAGTCAGCCAGGATTCCGGCTCCTGATCACTGTTCAGTGCCTTTTCTGTAAAGTGTACATGCAGATGTCAACAGCAGGCTCGGTTGTGAAGCCTTGCATGGTTACAGTTTTCTGACTGTCAAGGCTCACACCTGGATAAGGTACGCAAGGGCTGCTAGATGCCCATGGAATCATACTCCAGCAAGGGTTCAGTAACATCAAGAGGGCTAGGGGAATATAATGATCAAAAATAAGGGAGATTACAATAAATAAAAATCGGAGGGACAGTACTTCAAATAAAAACTGCAATTAGTCGTATTGGTAACAAGTTGAAGTTTATTCAACATATTTAACATGGAAAATGTCCCAAGGTGCTTTACAGAAAACGATACTTAAAATAAAAGGCAAAAGCAAAATACTGTGGATGCTGGAACCCGAAATAAAATTTTCAATTCTCGTTTGCACAGCCACATCTCTTTCCTCAGTAACTATCTCCGTCTTAATTGACATAAATTCTATCTGAAATTCAACCCATGTTTTGGATCCACCCAGGATTACAGATATCTCCGAGATACACTCAATACTACGCGCCACCACATGCAAGCTCTTGCCCTCTCTTCAGTAGCACCGACCTCACTATCTCTAAGCTGTCCTGGTCCACAGTTTCACTTGATCCTTTGCCTCATTGGTGCTTCAACAAAAAACTTTTTCCTTCCTTGCAGGTGTCAAGAATTGTAAGCTTCAACAACTCTGAGACACCAACGCCCCTTTGGAACCTTCTTCCCCTTTACTTCCCACTGATCCCATCCCTTCTTCCAATCTCACCCCCTGCCGTATTTTCACTATCCCCTCTGATCTTCCCTTCTCTGACCCCGAATGATCAGTCCTCAGCAAAGGCATGAGCTTCATCCCGCCACCCACACCTCAATGAATTTTGAGCTCGGCATGATGTTGAGCTCGATTTCCGCCGCCTTTGCCTCTGTGCCCACTTCTTCGGCCAGGAGTCTTCCCCCGCACAGCTGATCTTTCTCCCGTTTTCAAAATTCTCACTCTACCTGGACCCCTCCCTCTATCATCTTACCCTCTTTAGATCTCTTCATTGCAAACTACTGACGAGACATCGGCCGTCTCAATTTCTCTGCTCCCCTCATTCCAACCTACCTCCCTCTGAACTTGCAGCACTCCGCTCTCTCAGATCCAACTCCAATTTTGTCATTAAACCTGCTGACAAGGGTGGTGCCATTGTTGTTTGGTGAACCGACCTCTACCTTGCAGAGGCTGATCGCCAATTCTCTGACACCTCCTCCTACCTCCCCTTGGACCATGACCCCACTACCGAACCTCAAGCCATAATTTCCCAGACCGTCACTGACCTCATCTCCTCTGGAGATCTTCCCTCTACTGCCATCAATCCCATAGTTCCCCAACCCACACAGCCCACTTCTACCTCCTTCCCAAGATCCACAAACAGGACTGCCCCGGGAAACCTGTCGTTTCAGCCTTTTCTTGCCCCACAGAACTTATTTCTATCTATCTTGACTATTTTTTCCCCCCTTGCCCTGTCTTTTCCCACCTACATCTGCGACTCCTCCAATGTCCTCCGCCACTTTAACAGTTTCCAGGCTCTAACCATCTCCTTTTCACTGTGGACGTCCAATCCCTTTACACTCCATCCCCCACCAGGAAGGCCAGAGGACGCTCCGCTTCTTCGAGTAGAGGCCCAATTAGTCCCCATCAACCACCATCCTCCTCCACCGCCTGACTGAACTTGTTCTCACATTCACTAACTTTTCCTTTAACTCCACTCACTTCCTCCAAATTAAAGGTGTTGCTAAATGGGAATTCACATCCTAGCTATGTCTGCCTTTTCGTGGGATACATGGAACATTCTTTGTTCAAATCATACTCAGGTTCCCTCCCTCACCTCTTTTTCCGGTACATTGATGACTGTATCTGTGCCATTTCCTGCTCTCGGTTTGAACTAGAAAATTTAATTCACTTTGCATCCAATTTCCACCCTTTCCTCACCTTCACATGGTCCATCACTGACTCTTCCCTTCCTCGACTTCTCCGTCTCCATTTCTGGGGATAGACTATTGACAAACATTCACTATAAGCCCACTGACTCCCACAGCTACCTAGAGTACACATCCTCCCACCCTGCATCCTGTAAGGACTCCATTCCATTCGCCCAGTTTCTCCGTCGCATCTGTTCTGACGATGTCCCCTTCCACACTAGTGCCTCAGATATATCTTCCATTTTCCTCAACCGAGGATTCCCCTCCACCGTGGTTAATATGGCCCTTGACCATGTCCTTTCTATTTTCAGCACCTCTGCTCTCACCCCTTCCCCTTCCTCTCAGAACCACGACAGGGTTCCCCTGGTCCTCACCTTTCACCCCTCCATGTTCAAGAGATCATTCTGCGCCATCTCTAGCGTGATCCCACCATCAATCACATCTTTCCCTCCCCTCTCAGCATTCCGAAGAGACCGCTTCCTTGGTGACACACTGATCCATTCTGCAGTCACCCAAGCACCGAGTGCCCTTCCCATACAAGCACAGGAGATGCAACATTTGCCCTTTTACCTCCTCCCTTCCCACTGTCCAGGGCCCCAAACACTCCTAGGTGAAACAGCAATTTACTTGTACTTCTTTCAATTTACTATATTGTATTCGCTGCTCACGATGTGGTCTTCTCTACATTGGGGAGACCAATCGCAGATTGGGTGACTGCTTTGCTGAACACCTCCATTCAGTCCGTAAGCGTGACCGAGCTTCCGGTCGCCTGCCACTTTAGTTCTCCACTCCATTCCCACTCTGACCTCTCCGTCCTCGTCTTCCTACACTGTTCCAATGAAGCTCAGTGCAAGCTTGAGGAACAGCACCTCATCTTTCATTTAGGCACTTTACAACCTTCTGGACTCAAAATAGAGTTCAACAAAAGCAAAATACTGCGGATGCTGGAATCTGGAATAAAAACAGAAAATGCTGGAAATCTCAGCGGGTCAGGCAGCATCTGTGGAGCGAAAGCAGAGTTAACATTTCGGGTCGATGACCCTTCATGAGAACAATTCAACAATTTCAGATCATAACCTCTGCCCATAATTTGTTCCCTGTCCTCCCTTTTCTTTACAAATTTCCCCTTTATTTTTTTCTCGTGGCAGCTGGTAATTATACCACCATTCACACTCAGGCCTTCCTTTTTGTTCTTTCCTCTCCTTCCCTCCCCCTTTCAGTTCCCTTGCACTTCCTTAAGAATCTGTTACATTTCAAACTTTTGCCAGTTCTGATGAAGGGTCACAGAACTGAAACATTAACTGTTTCTTTCCACATATGCTACCTAACCTGGAGATTTCCACCATTTTCTATTAATTAACATATAGAATGGATTACAAACCATGATGGAAGAGTAGGTCAGGTGATTGAAAGCATGGTTGAAAAGAAGCATTTTTAAAGAAGGTTTTTAATGATGGAGACGATGGGTGGCAAGGTTTAAGGAGAGAATTCAAGAGTAGAGATCTTCCTCCACATTGTACAAGGACCATTTCTGAACTGCATCTCAAATATAGCGACAGGAAAAAGCATCAGGCCTCAACTGTACGAGCAAGAATAATAAAACTTGCACAAAAACCTGAATGGAACAGGTTTTTATTAGGAAAAAATATTAAATATGAATCAAGTCATTAAAATGTTGAGAGGAAAGGACGATGTAGACACAAACAGGTTACTTAACGACCTGGAACACAGAACCAAGAACATGCTTCAAATTTGAAATTAGAAGGATCCTCTCTTCTTCCCCTAAATTCCTGGAATAGAATTTCTGTTAAAGTCATGAATACTGTGCAAATGAACACCCCTAATTGCACTTTTATTTTGCACTGGACCCATGCTGGTGCAGCTCAGTTTCCCAAGTGTGGTTCTCACATAGCCAGCTGCCGGAGTGATCCGCACTCTGAATTAATGCTCAAGACTCAGGAGTGAGATCAACTTGACAGATTTTATTGGACAGCACACAAGTAACACAAGCAAGCTTTACATCTATACACTCATCAGCAGGAGCCTCAGCGGGTGCGAAGATCATCAGCAATCTAGATTGTCCCCAACCCCGAGCTCACCTGACACAGGCTTTTTACATATTTATATCTTTCTTCAAACACATCTACTTGTACAGTTTCCTCATCTGCAACGATCACTCATACTAAAGGAAAGGAAAAGACTTGAATTTATAAAGCGCCTTGGATGTCCTCAAGTCATCCCAAAGTACTTTACATTTCAAAAGTACTTAATTGGCTGTAGTCCCTGTTGTAATTTAAGAAATCCAGCAGCCAATTTGCATACAGCAAGGTCCCACAACCATCAATTAGATAAATGACTAAATCTGTTTTAGTGGTATTGCTTTAGGGATAAATATTGGGCAGAATAGAGAACTCTCCTTCTCGTCTTTGAATAGTGCCGCGGGATCTTTTACATCCAGCTTGAAAGTGCAGACGGCACCTCAGACTGTGCAGCACTCCCTCAGTAATGCACTGAAGTGTCAATCTGGATTACGTGCTCAAGCCTCTGGAGTGGGGTTTAAATTCATGGCCTTCTGACGCAGAGATGAGAGTGCTACAACTGAGCCAAGGCTGACACCTACATATTGACTCAGATGTCACATGACTCCAATAATGAATCAACCATCACTCCCAGTCCTCAATATTGCCAAATGCTGCATTACTCAGTATCTCAGTGACATGGGCCTGGGAGTGATGGATGACATTATTTTGTGGGCCATCCCAACCTGCGAGAGAACATCTCCGCAAGTCGGGGCTATAAAAAGAGCTGGAGCATGCCACTGCAGCTTCCAGCGCGAGCCGACACAAATTTGTGAAAGTTTCGAGGTTAGCGACTGGGTGACATCATCAGGACCCAGGTCGCCGTTTGGAGCGTGGGCAGGAACATCGGTGGGGCCCAGGTACAACGGAGGAATGGGAAGGCTGTGGCTGACTTGCGACGAGTGATCGGGGCAGAGGAGTGATGAGGGATCGTGGCTGAGATTTGGTGGGTGATCGTGACGGAGGTTCGGCGAATGTTTGGTGTGGAAGTGCGGCGGGAGATCGTGACGGAGGTGTGGCGAGCGTTTTTGTGACGGAGGAGCAGTGAGGGATCGTGGAGGTGCAGCGAATGAGGGTATGGGGCCCAGAAGAGCTAAGGGGCAGCACGGGACTGCCCAGACTGCGATGTGTGCGCACACTAGATCTGTGCAGCAGAGCAAGTCTCCAGTCGTTTTGGTTAACCTTTGCCACTGGATAAAGGCCGAGCTCCGTCAAGCCCGTGTGGTGACTGATGTGCAACGGTCACCACACGTTAAAAAATCCACGCACAGGCATCTTCCATCCCCTCAATTGGAGTTCAGGACTGGAACATCGGGTCCTTCATTGAAACATGTGAACTCATGTGGAAGCAAGTCATCCTCGTTTGAGGGACCGCCTATGATGATGATGATTTTCAATGTCTCAACAATAATTCACTCGGTTTCTCAGTACTTCCTGTTTATTTCTCAATCCTTTAATCTCATTGGTTAAGAAGATACACGGTTTGTCCTGTTTTTCACCAAGATCCCAGATGCCCTGTAGCCCTCGCTGCACCATTATCAGCTCGCACTTTCAGCAACTTTGTGGGGAACTTTTTAAAAAAAACGTGTAATCTTAAGTCCAACTAACTGGGCACATTGCAAGATACCCCACTCCAGCAAAATTGGCTCAATGACTTGTTTGATAATGGATTTATCTAAAGTTCTGCCTCCAAATGAAAAATATCCTTGGTTCTTAATGTAGAAAACCAAGGCTATACAAAAAGCTCTCTTCAGAGTAAGAATTCTGGAGCAGATATAAACTCAATACTACATTTTCTTGTGACAAATAAGATTCAAACAGGCAAGCACTTAGATGTGCTTGAAGGACAGGTTTACTCAACATATCACTCGTCGGCTGCTGATCTGGTACAATCCACTGATCGCTTGAGCATGAAAACAAATCACTCAGCATACAAATAAAAATAAAAATAAAAATTACTATCATTGCAAAGCGAGAAACAATCCAGTGAAGAACAAGCTTCAGTCAGATCTCAAACTAAAAACCTGGATACAATCAGGAGTTCTCTGTACTCCCCACCCAGACATGCTGGATCGCAGTAAACAAACTACAAATTGATAACTTTCCACAAAGTAGTGATGCATTTAAATATTGTTATATCCCAGCGTTCTTATTTTGTAGGTTCAATTAATTGGTACCAATCCACTGTGGGAAAAATTAAACTTAAACCTTTAGTGCTGTGCCAATACTCTTGTGTGACACTGAATTTTTCATCTTAAATTGTTCACACCACCAGTGACAGACTTGTTGTCACCAATACTTTGTCAGCATTATATAGTTCAAAATGTTCTCTCTAAACAAAAATCCACATTTAGAAGGACAACATTTATAATTATAATTCTGTGTGTTCTTCCACAAATAATGAGCACCCACCATTACAGTTTACTGATATCAAAATTGATTCTGCTTTTGAAAAGGTAATTGCAAACCAGTGGGAGGACACAAACTCAGTCTTTTATTTAAGTGTAAGGGCCTGTAATTTTTGGCCCCTACAGGCAGTATGCACCCGTACGCCCCTGGGATCTTGGGCCTCTACCCACGGGTACCCGGAGAGGCCAAGGAAATCTCCATACCTCCTGGACCACCAGGTATGTGGGCATCTTATTTGTGGATCGGAAGCATTTCCCCATGGGAAGCCTCCGACCACAAAATTAAGGCCTTGATGTTATGATCCGCAGAACTATTCTTACAAATAAACAGGAAAACTTATTCCAGTGAGTAGTTCTGCAGTATTTGATAAGAATTGTATTTTTGATGGTGCAGAGATATATAGCTCAATTAAATCTATAGCTGGCTAAAAGTAATCTGTTCAAGGTCCCTCATTAAATGAAGACTCAAATAACAGAAGCTGAGGACATCAGACTGTAAAGCTCTTCTGCATTATTTGATTCAAATACAGTCACAATATTCTTGTTTCTCACCTTTATTCAAGTATTTCACAGCAGTTGGCTTACAAATTACAGTAAAAGTTTTCCAAATTCCAAAAGTTTAAAAACAAAACATTTAAATAAATTATCTGATACTAATGTGAAATTCAAAAAATGGAAAGTCATTTTAATACAATGCTCAATAACTATAGAATTCAATATATAGCATAGTTAATGTTGCAAAGCTAAGCATTCAAACAAAAATAGACACACCTTTATATGAAACCAAAACAAGACACCAATGACGAAGAAAATAAATGTACAAATACAACAGCCAATGCTGCTTTTCAAAGGAATTCAAGCTTATATTATGATGAATCCCACGTTCATCTACATGACCTGGCATTCCCATATTCAGTGGAGGTGGGATTATGAAACACATGACATAAAACAAACATGAAAGACAAAAAATATCTTCTGCTGAAAGGAATCTAGATAAAACACATTGGCATGGGGGATAGGGTAAGGGAAATTGAAAAGATTAATAAACTTGGTAAACACACGCAAAAACATTTGTAGGTTTTGTTAAATGTTACCAATGCTGCTACTGGCACAGGACGTTAAATTGCAAATGTAATAGAGAACAAACAATTAATTTCAAAAACAGTAAGGATGCAGCAGTTCCTGAGACCTATTTAACCCTTTTTATCAGAAACTTGCTACAAAATTCAGCTATGTTTTTCAACAAATGTACAGTTCGTAATAACAATTTCCCAAATTTGCTCCATAAAAAATGCTGTTAGTTTAGTGTAATTTAGATTGTAAAATACCCTCTTGCAGTTATACTTCTTCAATAAATAGGTAAGGAAAACATCACTGTGAAAATGAATGTCAATGAAATTGATGTGAGTTCCTATTAGTCTTTTATTAAATTTCTATAAACTTTTATTTCTCTACATTTTAAATAGATAGTCCCAAGCAGTCATTTTACGGAAATTTATTCATGTTGGGACTTCAAGGCTCAGATGGGAATTCTGAAGAGCACTTTGGATTACTGCAGTTTCTTGAAGCCAAAAATTTGCAAGTTGTATGAGGAGCTGCAAAATGTTTTATAATCAAGTACCTTAGCTTTAGAAAGTAAACTGTAGTACACACACACACTAATTACAGTATTCAGTAAACACTGATGGTAACTGGTAAACTGTGTGACTGAAAAAGCTGAGGTAGCTCAACAATATAGCTGCAGTAGTCCAAGATCACTGTTCTTATGTAAAAGTGAGTATGTTTTGCATATTTTGTTATAAATGCACCTTAAATTTTGAAGAGGCTGTAGTGGATGTTTGGATAGTGGGTTTGTAACACTGGACCTGCAAATTGTGTGTTAATTCTGTCACATTCGGTGCTTAGAAAGGAAAGAAAACAAAATGCCAGCTTCAGTTCAGGAATAAGGTCTACACTATGACAGCGGTCAGTGGCTTTAAAATTATTCTTAAAGTTGCATCCAGTTACTCCAGCTATTTAGCATGATGCAAGCATCGACAAGAGTTTAATCCACTACAAAAGGAACATTCAAAACTCCAAAATCCATCAATATAAAAGTGAATCTTAAGCTAAATATCGTCAAAAATTAATAAAATAGGTTGAATTATTCTATCCAGTTTCTTAAATTATGAAGTTCTGCTCCATTGCATTCAATGATGGCAACTTAATGTTGGGGAGAAAAACAATGAGAACCACCTTTATATTTTATAGCACCAGACTGTGCAACAGTGATGGCAAGTGGTTTTGAATGTGTAATCTCAATAAAGTCCAGTTTGGTTCTGTAGGCTGGTCTGTTCCAGGTACCTGAGACAATAGCACCAATTCACAAAAAGAGATTAAGACCAAGGCTCTGAATGTTGCTGAATGGCTCAGAAGGCTGCTTCCCTGCAAGCAGTTTATGTGATGAATCTGCTCCTCTTCAAAGGCTCACAGGAATGTATGAAAGGTCTTTAATAGATTCTCCATTTCCTAAATTAATCAAAACCATAAAAGTCATCAGTAAGCAGTATTCAAACTGCACCAGAGCTAGGCCAGTACACTGTTTAATCTGGCAGCCAAGAAATGTGCACTGAAGTAAACACTGAAATGAACCATAAATAATTAAGACAAGAGCATTCTTTACAATGAAAACCATTTTCAGTGTTTAACTTTAAAAAAGAAACATTAACATGAATTCTCCAATCATTCTAGCTGCAGAAAACAGATTTTAAAATAAACTTAATTCGCTGCTTAGAGAAAAATAGCCATGAACAGTATACAATTGTAGTCAGTTTCATGAAACAGTAAATTGGACAAATGGTTAGTTTCAAACATAACCTGGAACACAGTGCAAATATAGCTTAATATAGACTGGGAAAAACAGTGCTAAGGGTAGAGAAGGGAGAAGAATTTCTGATATGTACACAGGAGAACGTTCTCGATCAATGTCTCCAGTCCAACAAGGAAGAAAGCAGTGTTGGATCTGGTTCTGGGAAATGAAGTAGGGCAAGTGGTGTGTGTTATAGCAGATCATCTAGCTTACGGTGACCACAACATAATAGCTTTAAAGTAATTATGGAATGAGACCAGTAAATACGGAAGATAAAAATGTTCAACCGGGGATGAGCTAATTTCAGTGATTTAAGAAAGGACCTAGCACAGGTAGATTGAAAAAGGCGCTTGCAGGATAAAGTGGTAGCAGAGCAATGTAAGGCATTCAGGGAAGAGGTAGTTCGGGTATAAACTAGGCATATTCTTTTGCATGAAAAAAGTAGAGCATCCAAAACTAATCCGCCCCAGATGAGAAAGGAAAAAAAAGTTAAAATAAAACAGATAAAGGAGGCTTATGACAAATGTCAGGAACAAGATTTAGTTAATAACCAGGAAGGTTATGGAAAGTAGAGCAGGGAATTGAAAAAGTTAATATGGGAGGCAAAAAGAGGTTATGAGGAAAGATTAGCAGGCAACATTAAATTGAATCTTAAAACATTTTATAAACATATAAAGTGTAAACGGTTTGTAAGGGAAAAAGTTGGGCCTATTAGGGACCCAAAAGGAAATCTTCATGTGGAGGCAGAGGACATGGCAAAAGTATTAAATGAGTACATCATATCTGTCTTCACAAAGGAAGCGAATGATGTGAAAGTTACACTAAAAGAGGGGAAAGTTATGAACAGGATAATAATAGAGAAAATATACTAAAAAGATTAGCATTACTGAAAGTTGGAATGCATCCTAGGTTGCTGAAAAAAGCAAAGGCAGAAATAGCAGCGGCATTGGTCACAATCTTTCAATTCTCATTCGATACAGGAGTAGTTCCAGAGGAACGTTGTCAAAGGGAGAGGGATACCAGGAAACCAGAGACCAGTCGGCCTAACATCAGTGATGGGAAGTTATTGGAAACTGTTAGCGGGTACAAAATAAGCTTTCATTTGGACAGACATGGGTTAATCAAGGATAGTCAGCAGGGATTTGTTGAAGGTAAATAATGTCTGACTAACTTGATTGAATCATTTGATGAGGTAAGAGAGAAGATTGATCAAGCTAGTGCAGTAGATGTTAGAAGATGGAAGCTCATGCAATTAAGGGGAAAGTGGCAGTATGGATACAAAATTGGCTCAGTGACGGGAAGTAAAAGGTGGTGGTGGATGGATATTTTTCAGACTGGGAGTTGGTTTGCAGTGGTCTGCCCCAAGGGTCAGTTTTTGGTCCATTACGCTTTGCAATTTTTATCAACAACCTAGACTCGGATGTAGGGAGCAGCATTATACATAAGAACATAAGAAATAGAAGCAGGAGTAGGCCATTTGGCAGTTTGCAGATGATACAAAACTTAGCAAAGTAGTTGATCATGATGAGAATACCGATAGGCTTCAGGATGACAGACAGGATGGGGTGAAATGGGCAGAAGCATGGTAGATGGAGTTCAATGTGGAGAAGTGTGATGTGATGCACTTTGGAAGAACTAATATGGAAAGACTGTATATTATAAATGGCACAATTTTGAAAAGTGTAGATGAGCAGAGAGACGTTGGTGTTCATTATACACAAATCCTTAAAAGGAGGTACAGCAAGTTGATAAGGTGGTTAAAAAAAGCATATGGGTTACTTGGGTTTATAAATAGAGAAATAAAATATAAAAGCAAAGAGATCAGGCCAGAACTTTATAAATTGCTGGTTAGGCCTCAGCTGGAGTATTGTGGGAAATTCTGGACACACTTCAGGAAAGATGTAAAGAAAGGGCAAAGCGGAGGTTTACCGGGATGTTACCAGGGATGAGGGACTTCAGTTATGAGGAGAGGTTGGAAAAGTTAGGATTGTTCTCCTTGGAACAGAGAAAGTTTGCAAGGTGATGAAAGGTTTTGATAAGAGTAAATATGTTTTTTTTTTAAATTCCTCTGGTAAGTGGATCAATAACTAGAGGTCATAGATTCAAAATCATTGGAAAAAAATGTAGGGGAGGGGGGAATTGATCCCACTCAAAGCTCTTGGGATCTGGAATGCTCTACCTGAAAAAGGTGGTGGAAGCGGATTCCATAAATAATTTAAAAAAGGGAGGTGGACAGGTATTTAAGGATGAACTTATAGGGTTAAGGACAAACAGCTAGGATGCGGGACAAAATACGACTGCTCTTTCAAAGAGCCAGCACAGACACGGTGGGCCAACTGGACTCCTTCTGAGCTGTAATTTTCTATGATTCTAAGACGCACAAGACGACAATGGAACTAAGCTCCAGTTCTACTGAAAACAAATGTGGAGTCCTAAACAGCGTATTGCATAAATTTGTTTTGAAAATCTAAGATCCAAGGGAAAGGAAGATTCCTTTATAGCATCATTATTTTTTTTTAAAAAAAGAGTCAATGGCATCCTTTGCACGTTAGGAGAGAGCTGAGCATCAACAACTTGTATTTATATCGCACCTTTAACGTAGTAAAACATCCCATGGCACTTCACAGGAGTATTAGAAGACAAAAACATTTGACACAGAGCCACATAAGGAGAAATTAGGGCAGCTGACCAAAAGGTTGGTCAAAGACGTAGGTTTTAAGGAGCGTCTTAGAGGAGGAAATAGTGGAAGAGGCACGGAGAGGTTTAGGCAGGGAATTCCAGAGCTTAGGGCCTAGGCAACAGAAAGCACGGCCATCAATGGTTGACCGATTATGATCAGGGATGCTTAAGATGGCAAAATTAGATGAGCGCAGATATCTCGGGGGTGGGCAGTGCTGTGGGGTTAGAGAAGATTACAGAGATAGGGAGGGGTGAGGCTATGGAGGGATTTGAAAATAAGGATGTGAATTTTGAAATCAAGGTGTTGCTTAACCAGAGGCCAATGTAGGTCAGCGAGCACAGGGGTGATGGGCGAATGGGACTTGGTGCGTTAGGACATGGGTAGTCGAGTTGTGGATGACCTCAAGTTTACGTAGGGTAGAATGTGGGAGGTCAGCCAGGAGTGCGTTGGAATAGTCCAATCTAGAGGTAACAAGGGCATAGATTAGGGTTTCAGCAGTGGATGAGCAGAGGCAAGGGTGAAGACGGACGATGTTACGGAGGGGGAAATAGGTGGTCTTAGTTATGCCGCAGATATGTGGTCGGAAGCTCATTTCCGGGTCAAATATGACACCAAGGTTGCAAACAGACTCAGGCAAATGTTAGAGAGAAGGATGGAGTCAATGACTAGGGAATGGAGTTTATGGCAGGGACTGAAAACAATGATTATGATCTTCCCAATATTTAATTGGAAAAAATGTCTGCTCATCCAGAACTGGATGTCAGACAAGCAGTCTGATAATTTAGATGCCATGGAGGGTTCGAGAGAAGTGGTGGTGAGGTAGAGCTGGGTGTCATCAGCGTATATGTGGAAACTGACTGTTTTCGGATGATGTCACCAAGGGACAACATATGATAAATAGAAGGGGGCCAAGGATAGATCCTTGGGGACACGAGCGATAACGATGCGGGAGCAGGAAGAGAAGCCGTTGCAGGTGATTCTTTGGTGATGACTGGATAAATAAGAATGGAACCACGCGAGTGCAGTCCAGCTGGACTGACTGTGGACCCAGCTGGATGACGGTGGAGAAAAATGGAGTGGTCAACCGTGTCAAAGGCTGCAGACAAGTCAAAAGGAGGACAAGGAGGGATAAGTTTATCTTTGTCACAGTCAAAGGATGTCACACCAGATGCATCACCTCAACTCCAAAGAAAGCCCTTTTACCACCCTCCACCAAGATGAAGTCATTAGTTGGCTCTTTAAATGTAATCCAACCTCCACTTAAAAATGAACATGCATACTTTCAAACAGGGGGAAACTCAATGAGGCATTATTCCATGAGAGTTTATGTAAAACTGGATTTAAATCTGAGGTACGCACTACTGGCTGAACCATTTAAATCTTTGAGGCATGTTTAATGATCCTGGAAACCACATGATAACCCAAATGAATTTCTAACCAAGGAACACACCTAGTTAAATGAGTGAAGGTAGAAGGATATATTATTATATAATAATCTTTATGTAATCAAAACAAGTAACTACCTGGACAACTAAGTAGTTAGGTCCATGTTATTAGCTACCTGATTGATTAAATAATTGAAAATACTATTCAGGTGAACATTTTTATGATAATATAACCTGTTCATATCCTTATTACATTCCATGGTTATGCAGTACACTTTCATACAGAACAGCATGATCAGGTTGACCAGTGACTTCTCCAGTTATGAATGCAACTTAATACTGACTGAACAGAAGTGCATTTTAAAGGATGGGATAGTTCCAGTATTGATTTTTTAAGATGAATTTACACTACATCAGTTGTGTTAATGCAAAATGATTTTGCTTCATACCAACAAATAAGATTGCATTCAGGGTCAGGGCCTGAACTTTTATTTTTAAAAACGCATTTGCGCATTCTTCTATTTTATCATCTGCAAACTTGAGATTCTGCTTCTGTAACTCATGACCAAATAATTTATATCCTCTTTCCAACATGGAAAGTTCCCATTTATGACTAATTGGTTTCCAGTTTTTAAGTTAACTACCAGTCATACTTCACCTACTATTCTGCAACTCCATGGGCTCAATTTTGCCCAAACCTGTTTTCTGGCATATTGCCAGAGTTATGCCAGTTTTTCTAGGCCAGAAATATTTTGCCAAAGTTTCCCCGATGTCCAATTCAAATTTGGTGCTGTCGCCTCAGGGGGTGGAGCCTGCGCGAAAAAAACGTGAAGATTTTGACGTTATTTCAATGGACACACGTGCTCACTACAGCTCCGGGTTGGCAATTGGCCATTTTTAAAGAGTCAGTTGTGTGCGTGATAACGATGAGTGCTGTGTAAGAGCATTAGAAAAATCGGAGCTACAGCAATACAAGATGCAATGCGGTGCAAGGACCAAGAATTTCTTACAGGATGAAGTGGAGGCATTAGTTACTGTGATTGAGAACAGATGGCAGGAGCTGGACACCAGCAGAGGTCACATAAAAGTTCCACCAAAATAAAAGAAACAACGCTGGAACCAAGTTGCAGAAGATTACTGCGCAATGGTGACCACCATGAAATCTGGAGGCCAGTGTAAAAAGAAGTGGCAGGACCTTGGTCAAGTAGTTAGTGCAAGTAATATTTTTATTTATTCAATGGAATTGCAATTGCAAATGTGACCAGCTGTATATATCCCACCCAGCAGAAAGACACCCTCTCTAAAAAGTTGCATTTTCATCTTTGTAGAGGAAAGTGGCACACAACAAAAGGGAAAGAACTTGACCAGGAGGAGGTCCGGCAAATGTGCAGCCACCCTTGGAAGACAGGGTCACTGCTTTGATGGGTCCTGCCTGGAGAAAAGAAACCACCACTGCAGAAGCTGGGCCCACACTCGAGGGAGAGGGTAAGTCCTGCAAATTCCACAGTCTGGCTTTGCTAAATGTTAATTACTGCGCGGGCTAGCCAAGCGTCGGTTCATGGGGTTGTCTCCATCAGCTACGGCTTCAGTTTATACAATGTACTATCATTCATCGTGGTCCTTCAAATCAGCCTGCTCATTCCACCCACCCTGTCCTCTCCTCTGCTGCTAATCATTTGTCTGTGTTCTGTTATATTTTGCAGAACTTGAGGCCAACTGTGATGATGCAGAAGAATATTAAGAGGACGAGCCTGAAGGAGAATATCTTTCAATCCCACCTTCCAGGCCAACAGCATAGGGGTGAGGGGGAGGTGGAGGGGATGGATGAAGCCCCATCTCTTGTACTCATTTTGGAAGAGGTGCAGGTGCCGCCCATTGAGTTGTTAGCCCCTTCCCTGACTAGTGGTTCGAGTGTTGGTGGGACATTCCATGGTTTCCCACCTTCTGAGGCTGTGGGTTCCAGTGGTGTGGTGCAGCAAGGCATACCCAAGGCCCCACCTTCCGAGGCTGCAGGTCCCAGTGGTAGGATGCGAGCCACACCCGTGGGGAGGAGGGGAAGGCGAGCTTGACCGCACTCTCCTGAGATGCAGGATCTAACAAATGGGGTTCAGATAATGGCAATGAGTGGGGAGTGACCTTATGAGATCACTCCTGGACACCATCAGTGGGGTGGTTGATGAGGTAGCGGGACTGTCGGAAGAAGTAACAGCAATCTCACGAGAAATGGGAACGATGTCCAGGACCATGAGTGAGGCAATGCCACAGGTAGCTGATGCGCTGTCAGTCAACATCAGGGAGGGAATGTCAGAGATGGTGCAAACACCATTACTGAACATGAGGGAGGGAATGTCACAGGTAGTTTAGAGTTTTGCTCAACATGAGGGAGGGAATGTTGCAAGTCGTTGACACTATCAGGGCGCGTGAGGGACGGCATGTTGGAGTTAGCTGCTGCAATAAGGGAACAAGTCCAGACCCCGTGCCCATTGACAGAATCAACTGCCACTCCCACTCCAGCCTCTGAAGAACCCTAAAGCTGGGCCCTCCACATTGCCGCGCCTCACCCCCCCCCCCAATCCCCTCTCCCTCAACAGGTGCATACTATCTGAGATCTTAGAAAGAATAAGCTTGGTACCAAGGTGCTCGCAAGGCGATGTGGTACAATCAATGCAGCCCTGTACTTTTGGGAAGCCAGCAATCCTGGAGAAGCCCACACCCCTGTCACACATTGCCTGGGCGGTCACAGGGAACCTTATGTAGTCATTCCTCCAGGCATATAGTGCAGCTGTCACCTGCCGAATGCAGACATGTGTTGCATGTTGAGAAATGGCACATCCATCCCCAGTTATAGCTTGAAACGATCCAAAGGCATAGAATGATAGTGCAGCTGTAACCTTCATTTTAACTGACAAAAGCAGTCCTCCGGACGCTTCTAGGTTTCAGGTCTGCTTTCACTAACTCACAGATTTCAGTTACAACTTATTTGCGGAATCACAGCCTTCTAACACAGCCTGCATCACTCAGGCGCAGGCACGAACGCCTGTCTCAATATACCCGAGGTGGGCAAGGTCTCCTGCCCAGCATCCTATGGGCTCTGATGTTCCTCATGCGATGACGTTGAATCAATTGTCTCCTACATAGCACCGTGATGCAGAAGGCTCGCACAAGATACGGCATTGTTATTATTGCTCCCATAGTTAAATTTTACCTTTGCAAGAATCTCAAAACAGCAGGAAGGCAGGCAGGACAGGTTCTGTGTTCTCTCTCCCCAAGGTCTGTATGGATGGACCACACCCAGGTCTTGTGACTTCTCCTCTTCCCCCATCATCCCAACTCTTGCAGTCTTGTGACTTCTCCCCTTCTCCCTACCTCCCCCAAACTCACTGCAGTCTTGTGCCTAGGGCAGCAGCCTTCCGATCGCCACCTCTCTCCCTGGGCTCAGTGCAGAAGCTTTCCGTTCGGCACCTCCCTTCCTGGGCTCAGTGCAAAAGCCTTCCGATCGCCACCTCCCCCTTTCCTCCCTTCCGCCCCCGGGCTCGTTTTCCGTCTGGGCGCGGGTCCAATTCTGAAGGCCGTGCTACGACCCTCCAGCCCTGCTTGAAGATGTTGGTGTTGGTGTTGGCGTGTGAGTGAAAAAAAATGAAAACTTCAGAAAACCAAGGAACTTCTATGTACTCCATTGAATGGTTAAAAAAAGTTGAACTTTATTATGGATACTTAGTGTTCTTGACTCCCTCCAAAAACTTAAATGAAAAACAATGCCGTCTTTCTGCGCCGATTTCTCAATGTGCGCTGCTTTCTGTTAACTCACCAGAAGATTTTTTGGGAGTGGCCAGAAAAGCTGACCTAGGATTAAAAGTTTTTGGCCAAACTGCAAAAAATGCTGAAAACTGGGGAGGCATGAGGGAACGCCCCTTAGACATCAAAAAAAACTAACCTAGAAAAATCGTAACTAAAGCAGTCACGCCGGCGCAGATTCCAGGGGGGAAACTTTGAATTAAATACTTACGCCAGAAAAAACAGCGCACGCCAAAAAAACAGCGCAAATGACCCATGAAAATTGAGCCCAGCATATCTTAGACATTAACTTCATGTGTGGAACCAACTCAAGAGTCTTATACAAATCTAAGTAAATATCTGCATTACTCTTGTCCATCCCATACATCAAATTGACATATTTTTCTAAACAGCTGACTGTTCTTTGTTGTTCACCTCTAGACATAAATTACAATGATTATCACCAGAAATTATGAGTACTGTCACCAGAATATTTCTGAACTGAATTACCATGGACAAGATGATCTTGGATGAAGGGACCGAGTGTACTGTAGCCAAGTTTGCTGATGATACAAAGATGGGTGGAAATGCAAATTGTGAGGACACAAAAAATCTGCAAAGGGATACAGACAGGCTAAGTGAGTGGGCACAAATTTGGCAGATGGAGTATAATGTGGGAAAATGTCAGGTTATCCACTTTGGCAGAAAAAAAATAGAAAAGCAAATTATAATTTAAATGGAAGAAAATTGTTAAGTGGTTCAGTAGAGAGGGACCTCGGGGTCCTTGTGCATGAAACACAAAATGTTAGTATGCAGGTTCAGCAAGTAAATCAGGAAGACAAATGGAATATTGGCCTTTATTGCAAGGGGTCTAAAATATAAAAGCAGTGAAGTCCTGCTACAACTGTACAGAGTATTGGTGAGGCCACAACTGGAGTACTGTGTACAGTTTTGGTCTCCATATTTAAGGAAGAATATACTTCAGAGAAGGTTCACTAGGTTGATTCCGGAGACGAGCGGGTTGACTTATGAAGATAGGTTGAGTAGGTTGGGACTATACTCCTTAGAGTTCAGAAGAATGAGAGGTGATCTTATTGAAACATAAGATAATGAGAGGGCTCAACAAGTTGGAAGCAGGGAGAATATTTCCACTCATAGGAGAAACTAAAACTAGGGGACATAATCTCAGAATAAGGGGTCGCCCATGTAAAACTGAGATGGAGGAGGAATTTCTTCTCGGAGGGTTGTAAATCTGTGGAATTCTCTGCCCCAGAGAGCTGTGGAGGCTGGGTCATTGAATATTTTAAGGTGAAGATAGACAGATTTTTGAGCGATAAGGGAATAAAGGGTTAAGGGGAGCAGGCAGGGAAGTGGAGCTGAGTCCATGATCAGATCAGCTATGATCTTATTAAGGAGTCAAATGACCTAATCCTGCTCCTATTTCTTGTGTTCTTGTGATCATCACATCCTATTTAGTTTTTCAAAACTTGCCACACATGACACTTCCTGATCATCATAATTATGAAAAATACTTCAACCTTGCCTACAATAGCAGTGCAAGAATTTGTAGTTAATATTCATTTACTCAATTTTTCTGTAAAGCTTAGGTGATTTATTTTCTGAGAAGTTAGTTAACATTGCAAATAATGTGACTAATTTGTCATCACAGGAGTTCAAGATTCAAAGTCAAGGGTGAGATGAGAACACTGCATTATAATATACTGAAGATAATGATATTCCTCTATATCAGTCACTAAAATGACTTGAGTTTTATTCACAAATGTGACAGTCAACGCAGCTACCAGCAACAACAAAAAAATCCTATTCGTGTGCATTTTAGAAAATTATACCCTTTGGAATATGTTCCAATGCAACAATACATATCTGGGCTAAAATGAGGCTAATACACTGATCCAGCTACACTTTTCTACCCTTTAACAAGTTACTGCCTTGGAATACATGCCAGATTGTGCATCATGCTATGTTAAACCCAAACCAGTATTAGATGGGTTACACAGGTTGTCGTCTACCAAATAAAAGCAGCACCACTTGTAATGTTATTAGAAATCTTTTACATGAAACAAAGTCACTTACGTTAAAAAAATGAAAAACAAGCTCCTTTTTAAAAGAAACTAAAGAGGTGATGTTACACCATTTACATAGAAGTTGAATGGCTAAATAATCTCACTAGAGGTCTAAAGTAAACATACAAAACATTATGTAATTATTAATCTTAAGACATACAACTTCTGTTATCTCAATTTTAAATAGCACCTATAATAGAGTAAGCATTAGGTTGAACTTAAACCTGCTGCTTACCTCAAGTAAACGGGATTTGTCATATTCCTTGCGATGACGATAGATGCATTGACTAAGCAAAGAATAAAGCTTTTCAAGTTGATCAACCGTGAAGTTATTGCTCGTCTTAGTGGCCAACTGGAGAATATGCTACAAAAGAAGATGGAAGTTATCTCGTTAGGCTATCCTGACTTCCTGCAAACCACAGATGACTTCAGTACAGGAGTCATGATCCTCTAAATCATCAATGGTTACACCGATCACTTCAAACTCTCAGTTGGATTTCAAGATTCTTTTTAAAGGAATAATTCAAATTTCTAAAAGAATTTAAACGTAAAGAAAACTGGTAAAAATACACAATATTGGAAATCTGAGGCATAGCCTGACACAAGTTGCACACTGTGGGCTAAAATTTGGCCCTCCGGTTTTTTCAGCGCACCTCTGAGCCCCCCCACCGACATTTTACATCAGAAGCAACGGCAAAAAAAATCCGTGCAATCATGGCCGATTCTCGGGCCGTCTGTGGAGCTGGCGCAGAAGAGAAAGAGTGGGGCGGAGCTAGGTCCCGGCGCTGAAAACAGTGCCGGGACTTCTGCACATGCGTGCTAGAGTCTGCGCACGTGTGCAGTAGCTCCTGGCAGGCCGTTTCGGCAAACGCGCGCTGCCGGTTGTGTGGGAGGGGCCGAAGCACGCCGTCCCTAGCCCTGGCTGAATGGTCTCCCTCATCGGTGGCCCGCTGCGTTCCCCAAGGTAGGAGTTCTATTTTTTGTGTATTATTTACTGATTGATTTTGGTGCTTTAGGTGCAGGGTTCCTTCTATTTTTTTATTTGTTATTTATTGATTGCTTATTACTTTTTGTGCTTTGTTTGGTGCTTGGTGGTACTTTAAATGTAGTTACTTGCACCGATTCCTTAACTGTAAGTAAGGTCTTTCTGTGCGGACAAAAGTGGACACATACGCTGCCCTTAGTTAGTTTAGTACAACTTTTTTCTGGCCAAATTGGCATAAATAGTGTAAGTGGCTGGGAACACCCCCATTTGAAAAAAAAATGACATAACAAAAAAACGAACTAACTCACTTACACTGGTGCAAATTAAATGGCCATATTTGCAACTAAAAAGATACACCAGAAAAATCAAGTTACACCAAAAAAAAAACGGTGCAACTCATGGGGAAATTTGGGCACTCTAAAACTCACGACATCAGTAAACAAAATAAACACTTGCCAAATCCCATGGATATCAACCACCAGAAACCTATGTCGAGACATTTAGTTCTTGAAACAGAAAGCTGGTATCAACCAATTTGAATACAGTCAACACAAGACACACATTAAATGTGAGGAATTGCGTACATCATTGTCAATGACTTGAAAAATCATAGCCAATGAAGCCTTGAAAACTGGATTAAAAAGCTTATAAATATATGGGCACATCTACAAAGGAGGTGGAGATAATCATGATTAATATGACCCCCATATGGCACTAATCTCAGAAGAGACCTAAGTGACATTTCTTTCTCCCCAAAAACAGTTTAACTGACATTTAATTCATTGCATTGTGTGTGTCTTTGCTGTGTGCAAAGTGACTGCTGCTTTGACCTACATAACAGTCACTGCACTTCAGTATGTGTGAAGTGTTTTGGGGTGTTTCTGATTAATGCAATAATATATTTGCCAGTTCTTTCTTTTCCAGTGTTCCACTTCTTCCATTTGGATGAAAATCTACTTAATTGTATGTGCTAATTAAACAAATGAACGAATGAAGAATGCCAGTGTGGAAAATACAATTCCGTTATTAAGATGGTTAAGACAATAAACCACATGCTGCAGTATATCTACCAAAGGAAGTTTGGTGTCCACAATCACAGACTTAATTTATGACATTTACAAGTGCACAAAATTAACCCAGCAAATCTGTTAATTTGTCCTTTGTATTTGGTGTCCACAGGAGCATGGACTTCTCCCGTATGAGACTGACTTTAGATGCAGCTGAAAAGCAAAAGCTTGAGTCAAGTGCACCTTGTTGAATTACAAAGTCTCATTCCTCTTCTCGCCTTGCTAGAGAGGAAGCGACCTGATGTACAACACTTAACAGCAAACAAGCACTCGATAGGTTACTATGTGGGAAGGGGAAAGGAGCACGCAAAGTGGAACGATACAGACACAGACATGACAGATGGCTTCTATAAATATATACACACATTAAAAATATTGTAGACGGGCATTATTCCTGTGGTTCTAGCCATTTGATGATTGGGTTGTCTCCATAATACATAGAGAATAAAAACATTAATTCATATTCTCCTTTCTATTCTGTTTTAAGAATTCATGAAACATTAACAAAACACATCTTATAATATTTTTGCAAACAAGTTAAATTGAAAATGATTCCAACAGAAATTTTCCGATGTCAAATCAACTGGCACTTACCTTTAGTCGTGCATGGTCCACAATTGTTGGAGGGATGGGTTCTGAAAAGTCTTCCAATACCTGTTCCAGGTGCACAATTGTCTTCTGTTCTACATGTACTGGATGACCTGGTTTCATCCTGCCCAAAACTAAAGTAGGTTTTTAGTCAACACATTAAAATTATTTTATTAACAGTCAGCGATAACCTATCAAGTAATTTTACAGCTTAATGTACAAAAGTTATATATGTAAAAGCACTTTTTCAAATTCCCCAAGGGAAAACTAAATGAATACTTTACTTTTCACAAAGATAGCCACAACACACACAAGTTCTGAGATTTTGGATTTTATCTTTGAATCATTTGTCCTGACTCCTGTGAGGAAGATAGTCACAAACAAGCACATGCATCTGTTTTTTTTAATTATTAAAATGCTATGTGTAATGAACATTCCCCTGCCTGCTACACATCAAGTGCCATATTTTTTTTTTAAGTCCAAAAGGAACTCTCCAGAAACACAAAACACTAACCTCTTGATTGACCTCTGTATGAGGTAATGCCATTTTTACATAGCAATGAGTCTTTGGAGCCTTAAAGGGTCACAAGCTTACCCTTTAGCACAAAAATATATTGGCCCAGATTTGCTGGAAAAATAGCGAGCTCATGGCGCACACTGTTATTCGTGTATTTAAAAAAAAACAGTAATTTGTGGCAAGGAAGAGATATGCTAAGAGTTGCGAATCATCACAAATTGCTGGTCAACTGCCGTTAGCCTCTTGAAAACAGGAGCTCACCATCAACCACTTCACAAGTGAAACTGTGGAATCTCATTCTTGCAAGTAGTAAACTGTTCCTAGAGATCTTTTACATTTTCAATTTAACGAATTGACAGGCTTTGGACAATAAAATAGATTTCCATTCCCAATATATTTATAAAACAATAAAGATGCAACTCATTTTCTCTTGAGTAGAATTTTAAAACAAAAGACCAATTATTGTAATAATGGGTGACTTTAATCTACATATTGATTGGGCTAACCAAACTGGTAGCAATACGGTGGAGGAGGATTTCCTGGAGTGTATAAGGGATGGTTTTCTAGATCAATATCGAGGAACCAACCAGGAAGCTGGCCATCCTAGACTGGGTGATGTGTAATGAGAAAGGACTAATTAGCAATCTTGTTGTGCGAGGCCCCTTGGGGAAGAGTGACCATAACATGGTAGAATTCTTTATTAGGATGGAGAGTGACACAGTTAATTCAGAAACTAGGGTCCTGAACTTAAGGAAAGGTATCTTCGATGGTTTGAGGCATGAACTGGCTAGAATAGACTGGCAAATGATTATTAAAAGGGTTGACAGTGGATAGGCAATGGCAAACATTTAAAGATCACATGGATGAACTTCAGCAATTGTACATCCCTGTCTGGAGTAAAAATAAAACAGGGAAGGTGGCTCAATCGTGGCTAACAAGGGAAATTAAGGATAGTGTTAAATCCAAGGAAGAGGCATATAAATTAGCCAGAAAAAGCAGCAAACCTGAGGACTGGGAGAAATTTAGAATTCAGCAGAGCAGGACAAAGGGTTTAATTAAGAGGGGGAAGAGAGAGTACGAGAAGAGGCTTGCCGGGGACATAAAAACTGACTGCAAAAAGCTTCTATAGATATGTGAAAAGAAAAAGATTAGTGAAGACAAACGTAGGTCCCTTGCAGTCGGATTCAGGTGAATTTATAATGGGGAACAAAGAAATGGCAGACCAATTGAACAAATACTTTGGTTCTGTCTTCACGAAGGAAGACACAAATAACCTTCCGGAAGTACTAGGGGACCGACGGTCTAGTGAGAAGGAGGAATTGAAGGATATCCTTATTAGGCAGGAAACTTTGTTTGGGAAATTGATGGGATTGAAGGCCGATAAATCCCCGGGGCCTGGTTGTCTGCATCCCAAAGTACTTAAGGAAGTGGCCCTAGAAATAGTGGCTGTATTGGTGATTATTTTCCAACAGTCTATCGACTCTGGATCAATTCCTATGGATTGGAGGGTAGCTAATGTAACACCACTTTAAAAGGGAGGGAGAGAGAAAGCGGGTAATTATAGACTGGTTAGCCTGACATCAGTGGTGGGGAAAATGTTGGAATCAATTATTAAGGATGAAATAGCAGCGCATTTGTAAAGCAGTGACAGGATCGGTCCAAGTCAGCATGGATTTATGAAGAGGAAATCATGCTTGACAAATGTTCTAGAAATTTTTGAGGATGTAACTAGTAGAGTGGACAAGGGAGAACCAGTGGATGTGGTGTATTTGGACTTTCAAAAGGCTTTTGTCAAGGTTCCACACAAGAGATTGGTGTGCAAAATCAAAGCACACGGTATTGAGGGTAATAAACTGACGTGGATAGAGAACTGGTTAGCAGACAGGAAGCAGAGAGTCGGGATAAACGGGTCCTTTTTAGAATGGCAGGCAGTGACTAGTGGAGTGTCGCAGGGCTCAGTGCTGGGACCCCAGCCCTTTACAATATACATCATTGATTTGGATGAAGGAATTGAGTGTAATATCTCCAAGGTTGCAGATGACACTAAACTGGGTGGCGGCGTGAGCTGTGAGGGGGACGCTAAGAGGCTGCAGGGTGACTTGGACAGATTAGGTGAGTGGGCAAATGCATGATAGATGCAGTATAATGTGGATAAATGTGAGGTTATCCACTTTGGGGGCAAAAACATGAAGGCAGATTATCTGAATGGTGGCAGATTAGGAAAAGGGGAGGTGCAACGAGACCTGGGGTGTCATGGTACATCAGTCATTGAAAGTTGGCATACAGGTGCAGCAGGCGGTGAAGAAGGCAAATGGTATGTTGGCCTTCATAGCTAGGGGATTTGAGTATAGGAGCAGGGAGGTCTTACTGCAGTTGTACAGGGCCTTGGTGAGTCCTCATCTGGAATAGTGTGTTCTGTTTTGGTCTCCTAATCTGAGGAAGGACGTTCTTGCTATTGAGGGAGTGCAGCAAAAGTTCACCAGACTGATTCCCGGGATGGCTGGACTGACATTTGAGGAGAGACTGGATCAACTGGGCCTTTACATATTGGAGTTTATAAGGATCAGACGGGATCTCATAGAAACATACAAGATTCTGACGGGGGCGGGACAGGTTCGATGCGGGTAGATTGTTCCCGATGTTGGGGAAGTCCAGAACCAGGGGACACAATCTTAGGATAAGGGGCAGGCCATTTAGGGCTGAGATGAGGAGAAACTTCTTCACTCCGAGAGTTGTTAACCTGTGGAATTCCCTGCCGCAGAGTTGTTGATGCCAGTTCATTGGATATATTCAAGAGGGAGTTAGATATGGCCCTTACGGCTAAGGGAATCAAGGGATATGGAGAGAAAGCAGGAAAGGGGTACTGAGGGAATGATCAGCCATGATCGTATTGAATGGTGGTGCAGGTTCGAAGGGCCAAATGGTCTACTCCTGCACCTATTTTCTATGTTTCTATGTAACAACTTAAGCAGCAATACAAGAGAATACTGCGGATGCTAGAATCTGAACTAAAAACAGAAAATGCTGGAAATACTCATCGATCAGGCGGCATCTGTGGCGAGAGAAACAGAGTTAATGTCTCAGGTCGATGACCCTTCGTCAGAACGAGTGAAAGTTAAAGATGTAACAGGTTTTTAAGCAAGTGTAGGGGTAGGGAAAGGGGAGAGGGGAGGAAAGACCAAAAGGGAAGGTTTGTGATCGGCAGAAGAGATTCAGACACAAAAGGGATAATGGTGCAAGGCAAAAGGAGATGGTAATGGAACAAGTTAAGAAAGCAAAGATTAGTCTAGATAAAGTGTAAATGGAGATGGCAGAATCATTAACAGCTGCCATAAGAAAGAGAAAAAAAAAGGGAAAAAAATAGGGGCAGAGGTTATGTTCTGAAATTGTTGAACTTGATGTCGAGTCCAGAAGGCTGTAAAATGCCTAAACGAAAGATGAGATGTTGTTCCTCGAGCTTACAGTTCCAATGAAGCTCAACGCAAACTCGAGGAACAGTATCTCATCTTTCGTTTAGGCACATTACAGCCTTCTGGATTCAACATTGAGTTCAACAATTTCAAACCATTACCTTTGTCCCAATTATTTTCTTTTTTTTTTCCCCCACTCTTTCCCATGGTAGGTGTTGATGATTCTGCCACCTCCATTTACACCCTATCTAGACTCCTCTTCTTTCCTAACTTGTCCCATTACCATCTCCTTTTTGTCTCTTAATCTCTTCTGCCTTTCACCCCATCACAGGCCTTCCCTTTTGTTCTTTCTTCCCATTCCCCCTTTCCCTGCTCTTGCTTTAAAACCTGTTAAACATCTCTCCTCCAGTTCTGATGAAAGGCCATCGACCTGAAACGTCAACTCTGCTGCTCTCTCCATAGATGCTGCCTGACCTGCTGAGTATTTCCTGCATTTTCTGCTTTTATTATCTTAAGCAGCAAGGCACCCTAAAGTATATGATGAACAATGTGGGTCATCTTTGACAATAGTACAAGATGTTTGAAATTGCAAACATTTCCTCAGCTTGGTTAACCATGTAACACTTCAGAACACCATTGTGTGGGCCAAAACAAACTTATACCTTGAGGAGAATTTGACAAACTAACTAGCTCAGGTTAACAGCTTTGTGTATCCTTGGGAATTAACTCCTTATATCTAAATTCGACCACCATCAGTTTGCCTGTTGACCTCTTGGTTGGACTATCATGGCAACCAGAGGGTTTTCTCACTTTATATTCTTTTTAAAGGAAAAGACTGAGATTAGATCCAATTTCTGCTTTGAAACAGATTGCTTATACCGGGATCTCCTTTGTCTGCTTGCTAGCTGTGAGGATGCGACAAATTAGTTTCCGTCCCAGTTCCCAGCACGTATGGGTACATAGAAAACGGAAACACCACTAATTTGGCAATAATGGACAAATATGCCCAGATAGGTTAGAAGGATGTTGAAAATGCAAAATTCAAACTATTATAATTGGGGTTGAGGCAAATTGCCAGACAGAGTAGAAGTAACTTTATCCTACAGATCACTGGTTAATACTGACGCTATGTACATGTAATGAAGAATGCTGACATCCCTGGAGTCCAAATCTTAAACAAAAAAAACCCCAGCAAATTTTAAAACTGATTTAAGTTATTAGGACAATACAATAGGATTTCAATAATAATGTTCAGCATTGTGTCAGCCATAGCTCATGGGTGGCACCCTCGCCTTTGAATACAAAGGTTATGAATTCAAATCCCACTCCAGAGACTTGGGCTCAAAAATGTAGACTGGCACTCTAGTGCAGTACTGAGGGAGTGCAGCACTGTCGGTGGTGCCGTCTTTCAGATGAGACGTTAAACCGAGGTCCCGTCTGCACACTCAGGTGGACATAAAAGATCCCATGGCACGATCTCGAAAAAGAGCAGGGGAGTTATCCCCGCTGTTCTGGCCAATATTTATCCCTTAATCAACATTACAAAAACAGATTATCTGGTCGTTATCACATTGCTGTTTGTGGGAGTTTGCTGAGCACAAATTGGCTGCCGGCTTTCATACATTACAACAGTGCCTACATGTCAAAAGTACTTAATTGGCTGGAAAACACTTTAGGACGCCTTGAGGTCATGAAGGGAGTTATATAAATGCAAGTCTTCTTTATTGTATTACAAAGCTTAATTATATTTTTGTAATAATTAGATTAGCATAACTATTTGAGCAGACAGCAAATCTGCAATTTGTTTCCTTGATACCTTACTACTGAAGCAGGCAAATTTTGTACTTCTTAAAAAAAAAAAGGAGCACTGAAGAATAGAATTTTCTTTTCTCTTTGCATTTATTCAGTTTGTACGTCCTGGTCAGGTACATCATGGATGAGATACACACTAAAGTTCCTCTACTCTGCTCCAATGACACACAATGTCCTCTCCCCTGCCTCAACTCCAACCTCAAAAACCCTGATAGTACCTATGTGGCATTTCCATTCTCTGAATATTTATTAGGAAGTGGCCGACTATGATCTAAAGTCTTCCCTTATAGTTGTTGCAGCTATCATAGTTAAGAGACTTAACTTACTGGTGTGGGGGTTGGATTTAAATTCTGATCTTAAAGTTGAAACAGCGGTGTTCTAAGTCCATTTGCTATCCATTACCCCATTTCTTACACTAAAGTACTTCATAATTAATGGTTTAGTGTACCATAATGTGTTACAGATGTATACAGTTATGTGTCACACAGGGGAAAAAAAAGACCCAGTACAAAGTATTTTACTAGAGTGACAACTGTAAAATAGTGATGTAATTTACAAACTGACAAAAACATATACATTAGATATTACAGTAACTTTACTCATTCAAACTGGTGTACTACACAGAAAGTGCCTATAAGTAAATAAAAAAAGATTACCATCTTTTTCAGGTCCTAGTGCTTTTAGATCAACATCTTCATTCTGAGAACACTTTGTTGCAATGGCTGCCTGTGCTGCACCAGTGACAGTGTGGGAACTGTCTTCAACCAGCTGCTTTTTGTCTTTTTCCACTACAGGTAACTTTGAATTTGGCACAAGCTGAGTCATGGACTCCTTGGTAGGTTCACGTTCCTTTCCAGGTTCATGTTTTGCATCAGACAAATCATTACCAGGTGCAGGATTACCAGATGTGCATGTCCTGCCAGCCAAACATTCTTGAACAGGTTCACTTTCAGCACTTGCCATAGATTCATCACTCCATGCACACTCATTAGGTACTGACACCTTGCCAGGAGTGCATGCATCATTAGGTACACATTGTTCTCCTGGGGCAGAGTTTGTTTTTCTTATAGAAAACTCATTATTCCCATCTAATTGATAGCCTGCACAGTCCTCTTTTCCAGTGGATTTGAGATCACCACTCCCTTTTTCCATTGTACCATTTTCAAGTTTATTTCCCACCTGGGCAACATCCATGATGTCACACGACGATTCATCATTGGTCAGGGAAAGATCTCCATTCTCAGGATAATCTGTACTCACTTCCAGTTCTCCATTCTCTGCTAGCTCACTTTCTTCACCTTGATCATGTTCATTATTTTTAATATCACCACCATCTTTCTTGAGGTGGATCACCTTTTTTGGCTTCTTAATAATACCGCGACCCCATTTGGAACGTCGACGTGGTTTCCTTTTAATGTGAACTGTTGAGCAACAAAAAACAGAAATAAATACCAAGATTAACAACAGAATTAAAGTGAAGCTATTCATTAAACATTGCTTTTGTAGGAATCTAGTAGTAATGACTTCACTTCAGTGTTTACCAGTAGCATGCACCACAGTGCTGCAGGACAGCTACACATTCTTTCAGCTGGTTATCTTCAACATTAATGAGTCATAACTGTTGAAGAAACAATTCCTTTTAAACCTCACCATATTTTGTTCCCCAACCTAGACCCCATGCCATGTTCCATACATTGTTCTAAGCTCTAAAAGCCTTAGCATTTCAAAGGGTAGAGGGAGGGAACTATAAAAGCTAGAAGGGGTTGATTAAGATTACATTTAAATTCATGTTTCAGTCTTATTGCATATTTAAAAAGTGACCAGCTAGTTATTTTGATTTCCTGGGAACTTCTTAAAATTTAGCATGAAATTCTAGGAGAGCGCTGCTGTTCCAACATTAAGTTAACTGCCCAAGGAGCAAAGCTGCTCCATAGAAGCTTCCAAGTACAGAGTTCCTTTGTTGCTGTGCTTAGTGCAATGAGTGCCACCAACATAAGTTATCCAGCTGCATATCTCTACTATAATGGTACATAAAGTAAGTGGTCATAATTCTCCAGCTTGAACCAAGTTTTTTTTGACACTTTCTCACCTAAATAGCAGAGCTTTTATTTTTAAATCTCCAAACTCCTGAAACAGTAACATTTCTCTACTAAAATGAATAATTAAGATGGCCATAGTGCTGGTAAATCCTGCAAATCCCCTGGGAGGACAGATGCACCAGCGTTAGCGTCCTCGATCAGGCCAATATCCCCAGCATCGAAGCACTGACCACACTCTACCAGCTCCGTTGGGCAGGCCACATTGTTCACATGCTTGACACAAGACTCCCAAGCAAGCGCTCTACTCTGAACTCCTACATGGCAAGCGAGCCCAAGGTGGGCAGAGGAAACATTTCAAGGACACCCTCAAAGCTTCCTTGATAAAATGCAACATCCCCACCGACACCTGGGAGTCCCTGGCCAAAGACCGCCTTAAGTGGAGGAAGTGCATCCGGGAGGGCGCTGAGCACCTCGAGTCTCGTCACTGAGAGCATGCAGAAACCAAGTGCAGGCAGCGGAAAGAGCGTGCGGCAAACCAGTCCCACCCACCCTTTCCTTCAACGACTGTCTGTCCCACCTGTGACATAGACTGTAATTCCCGTATTGGACTGTTCAGTCACCTAAGAACTCACTTTTAGAGTGGAAGCAAGTCTTCCTCGATTTCGAGGGACTGCCTACGATGATGAAATTTTGATTCAGTTTAAAGTTTGTTCCTGTACTAAGTGGGAAATTGATTGCTAAAAGCAGTAATTCATTACTCATCTTAAAAGTTACTAAAATGTTTGAGTTAAGTTGGTATCAATCCAATAGTTACATTCCAGACAGTTGTGAAAACAACCCTTGAAATTTAATGTACAATGAAATGTGATACACTCCACTAATGCATGTGGAAATGTTTTCATTATTACAACAATGATTAAAAAGATTATAATTTGTTTTGTTACTTAGTTTTATGTAATACATTCTGGAACATTAAGAAATCATCCTGTGTACATTGTATCACTAGTCAAATAATTTAGTGGGTTTTAGCAGATTGGCACTGAAGATACTGAATACCTGTAAATGAATTGTAGAACCAGACGTACATAAAATTGTAAAACCAGTTTAGGTTCAGCATTTGAACCATGAAACCATGCATTTGATGATTTAAATTAACTGATCATCTGGTGTAATTTATAACTAGAACACAGTGATCATCTAAATACATTTCTGATTAATAGTATTACTGATAGCTGCTTTGTTTAGTTCTGATGTTAATTTCATAGTGAGTATATGATTAAAAAAAGTAACTTTGGGTCCACACATATTACACGCTCTGGCCACTGGGTGGCGTTGTAGAACAAATTCTGATCTTAGAACCCAGAGAGAGTAATGGGCCGGATCTTGCTGGAGTGGCAAATTGTGCGGCGTGCCCACTTAGTTAGTCCTTTTTCTGCACCCTTCAGCTCAAAACATTTTTGTGCTGTAACTCACTGGAAGTGCAAGAGGAGAACGGTGTGGTGAGGGCAACGGGATATCTGGGACCTCAGTGAACAGTGTATTTCCTTAACCAATGAGATTCAAGAATTGAGAAGAAAACAGAGGAACGACTAAGAAAGGGGGTGAATTAGATTAAATCAAGTACAGAAAGAGAAATAGAGAGGGGAAAAAATTAGATTGAGAGAAAAAAAGATTGTAAGGAAAAGAAAAAAAGAAAACACTTGAAGGAATGAGAAACCACAATTTAAAATGTTCAATTTCTGGACCAGAAAGGTTGTTTGGCACTACGTTAACAATTATCACATCGTTAAAAAGTACTTATGCTGTTAATTACCAGACTTAACCTTTTGAGGTGAATTTAATGGGCAATTAATCCAACAAGCTCTTAAAAAAATGGGGAGGCAAAGAGTGAGATGCCGTTTGTGGGAAATGTAAACCAACCAGCAAGTTCTGGAGTTTCGTACATCATGGCAAATCCCCCAGTTTGCATATTAATAATGGCGTGCAGCGTTAACATGCAGTTATTTCTTCAGCAAGATCTGGCCAAAGTGTTTTTTTTTATATACAGCACCTAGATCTCATTGTCCTGAAACATTAACTCTCTCCACAGATGCTGCCTGACTTGCTGAGTGTTATCCAGTATTTTATGGCCCGGATTTTGCAGTCAGCAGTGAAGTGGGTTCTTGAGCTGAAGTGCCAGTTTAGGCCGAAGGATCGTTAATAGGTTGATTGCCATTTAAATTGCCTGCGAGCATTCATTAAAGAGGCTGCACAGCATTTTGGTGGATAGCGCTTGACCAACACCCTCTCCTAAGAGCAACCTGCTGAATAGGAGTAAATAAGTTGTTGCCGAGGATTTCAAGTGCTACTTAAAGATATATTACCTTTTACTGTTCATTTGCTGCTGGAGGTTTGAAGAGGACTTTTAAAACACATTGGGAGACTTTCTGGGACACTTTTTCCAAGACTTCACTAACATTATCAACATGTATCCCTGAAATTCTCTGAGGACTACACCTAAAAAGAGTAAGTGCTCCACTACTCTACCTTATAGGAGTCACCAGGAGAAAGGGAGTGCTTGACCATGGGCATCTTGCTAGGGCTCCCCTTGGTCTGCAGGAAGAATAGAATGAGGACATGAGTCCAGGCATAGATGCACCTGCTGCTGGAGGAGAGGGGAAGAGAACAAGGTGAACTCCTCCCTCTCTCTCCTCCCCTTGCTTGCACAGGACATCCCTTCTCCTCTGGATCTCCTCCACCAGGACCTCCAGTGAAGCATCGAAGAAACTGTGCACCCTCTCCCTCAGTCCCGGAGCCATCCTAAAACCTGCCATTGTGTGTCAACCAGCCAGTGGGTGCGAGGAGCCCACATATACTGCTCCATGAAAATTGCTTCTAATCAGCACTTGAGTGCTAAAGCTGCAAGTGTATGATTTAGCACCTCCATGCAAGTGAGCAATAAGGCCCAAAATTGTGTGCTGAAGCCAGACTTTCAAACAGGCATGTATTATTAGCACAGCAGCCTCTTAGCACCTGTTTTCACCAAAATAACCGTAAGTTAGTCCAGAGTGTATGGATATTAAAATCCCTGATTTGGAGTAAGATTGTTAATAATGACTCACCAAACTTTCTAACCATGATGAAGAAATATCTGCCAATACTAAATGCTTTTGTGTGTTATTTCACCAATTCCACACAGATACTCCAACCTGTCGCCTTTGCAATAATACTTGTAAATTATAACTGAATCAGACATAAAAAAACTGTTTGATTTCAGCTTAGAAGGCCAAAAAATGTATGTAAAATAAAACATCTGTAACCCAGTTATTCAATTTGAACCATAAATTCCTATCTTAGAATACAGAGGCCTATAAATTTGATGGCATTACACCGGTTTTACATTATTTGCTGTTATATTAATAATTTAGTGACCTATTACAATAATTGAGCACATATTTTGAATTGGCAGCAACTTTTGTTCACTCAAATCTGCATTTCTGGACAACACCTCTAATTGCATCTTACTACAGTGAGCAGATCAGTCAAAATTTGTCTGCACTATAATAGTTAATCACTTTCTTCACGGTTAGATCAGGAGTTACCTCATGCAAATCACCTCACCATGATCGATACTGAGCCACATGTTCTCAGATCCAAAATTACCTGCAACATTTCACCCATTATGGAAGATCTTACTCGAGTGTTTTACGAAGGTTAATAAAATTAGAGTTTTTTTATAAAACTATTTTGATTGCATCTAATCACCAATAGCAAAGTCTCACGGCTCACATCTGTTTAATGTTGGATGGTATATTTACAGATCTGTGGTGTGTGCTGGAGCAGGTGATACTTATTGTCCAAGGTCTTCAAGGAACTACAACTACAATGAGTGTTAAACCATAATTTCTCATACATTCTGAGAGCAAAACTCAACAGTAATGCACACGTGACATTGGGATCAGTTCACAGCAGATAGCATGAGTAAATGTTAGGTAATTGCTAGTATAAGGGGAGAAAATTGAATTTTTAAAATCGGCAGGGTGGAATATTTATACTCATGACACACAAATTGTGGTACAATGCTCAAAACTTCCAAAATTTTACATTAGAATAAAGTGTACCAAAATGCACCTTCAAAAGGCTAGAATAATAAAAAAAAGTTACAAACTACTAACAGGATCCTTTTACAATCATTATGCTCAGTCTCAGTACTTACTTGTATGCTTGCATTCCCCATTTGTGGTACTTGCTTCTAAATTCCGAGATGAGTCTTGAGTCACATCTCCGTTTGTTTCTATACTATGATTTGTTTGCTTTGCTACTTCTGATATTCCTGCACACAATAAACAAGCACGATGTCACAAACAATCTTCAATGTAGTATCTTACCATGTATACTGCAAAAAATAAACCTTTTAAGTCACTAAGCAGCATTTGAATCTATATTGATTTATTCAGCAATTTTTATTATTCAATGGTGATTTAAATTCCCCAGATAATTAACTGGGTAACAGCTGTGGGATAAAAAGTAACCCTCCTGAGTCGTGCAGGATTGCTTCATTACACATAGTGCTGAACAGTCAAAAGGGTCATATTGAGAAATGAGCCAGGTATTGTAAATTAAATTGGAACTGGGTCCAATGATCATATTATCAATCAGATCTGAAATGGACACGAGGGCGTGTAGAAAGAACATAAGAAATAGGAGCAGGAGTAAGCCATTTGGCCCCTCGAGCCATTCAATAAGATCGTGACTGATCTTCCACCTGAACTCCATTTTCCCATACTATCCCCATATAATTTGATTCACTTACTATCCAAAAGTCTATAGATCTCGGTCTTGAATATGCTCAACAACCAAGCATCCACATACCTCTGGAGTAGAGAATTCAAAAGATTCACAACCTTTTGAGTGAAGAAATTTCCTCTCATCTCAGTCCTAAATTACCAACTTCTTGTGAGACTGTGACCCCTGGTTCTAGACTCACCAGCCAGGGGAAACATCCTCCCTGCATCTACCCTGTCAAGCCCCTTAAGAATTTTATATGTTTCAATGAGATCACCTCTCATTCTTCTAAACTCTAGGGAGTTGCCGCATTTCCTACATTACAACAGTGATTACACATCAAAAGTACTTCATTGGCTGTAAAGCAATTTGGGACATCCTGATGAAATGAAAGGCACTATATAAAAATAAGTTATTTATCTTTCTACTTTTGTATGTTTAGCTGCAACTTGGTCAACAAAGTTTTCCCAGCTTGTTAATTTAAGAGTACAAAATATAATCAAAGAATATGAACAGTGCAGAAAGAGAAACAGGGATCAATTAGCTTCAGTAACATGGAACCAATATCCAGTCCATCGTGATAAAAATCTATACAGCACAAATGTAATTAATGGATTTCAGTGATTGCCATCACTAAACTTGAATTAAGCCTGCCTTATTCAGAAAATGGTTAAGTGGAATTGAGGGATAGGTGCTGAAGTAATCTTCACAAACACCAGTCAGCGTTGACTTTCACTGTTTTCTTAACTTTAGAATATGTTACATCAACACAAGTAAAGTGTCCTAGAAGTAGAAGGGTTGTATCTTAAATTACTGTTCGAGGAGAGGCTGGGACCATCCCAGGAAGCTTCCTGAAGAAAATGATCCAGGTCAATATTTCCTTGAAGTAATATTCAAGTATAAATAAATTGAAGTAATGCCATGTTATCATTACCACTTAAAAAGGACACAAGCTCACGACACAGGCAATATAAAAAATTTAATTATTTGATCCTGGTGTAAAATAGTTTACCTCTACCCTGTTGGTCTACAGATGTAAAGATTTATAACAGCAAGGGCAAGAGCCAGTTAATAAAGCCAGTTAATTCAGAAAATAAAGATTGCTTAGCCAGGTCAGCTTAGGCGAGAAAAGCACTCCCACTGGCATTATACCCATCAGACGTGCAATAATTATTAGAGGAAATTGGATATATTACATATATTCAAGCAATGTATCATGGAAAGTTGCAGGTTCCATTCTACTTTTGAGAGCACTCTGGCCTATTACAGCTATTATTTGCTTCAGTGGCTACTCACTTCGCTTTCTTCTAGATTCTTTGATATCTTCACAGAATTTGTTAAACTCAGGATCTAGCTCAGCAGCAACAATTGCATGTGCAGTATCCTTGAGTGTACAGGCTCTGTGTCGAATTATCCGATCTATAAAAATAAACACCAAACAGTTATTCTTTGCACAAAATAAACTGAATTTTGAACATTCCTGTCTGGAATTAAAAGTTCCCCTATACTTGCGAGGCAAGTGATTTGCACAGATTGAGCTCAATGACGAGAGATTTTTTGATCAATTTAAACAAAATCCAACTTTGGAAAAGTATTATATTGTCAAGACATAGGATTCTCACATTCTTTAATTTGAAGAGTACAATTCAGTAGTATTGAATATGATTTCTCACTATTAGTTTCATGATTTCTGAAAGGCAACCAGAACATCTTTGGCACCGTTTTATCAGATGATTTTGATTCTATTCAAGCATTTTAAAACACCCCAAAAATTACAGTGTAGTGCAATGCAGCAGTGGTTTGATGTTCCAACATATGGTGCTGTTGAGTGGTTATCTAGAGATGAAGAGCGGGAAAAGAGGAAAATCACCCTCAGCTCCAAGAGACTGTCTCAAGAGTACTTTTTCCAAAGACCTGGGAGCAGATTACACAACAACCTTCTTGGGTAGAAGTATAGTGTAGTTTAGAAGGGGGGGGGGGGGGGGAATATAATTGAAAGAGGGAGGTTAGTGGAGGGGAGCAGCTCTTACTGCAAATAATTAAATAATTAAATTCAGTTGCTCAAGTTGAACTATTCAGATAACTGCATTTTGAATCACATTTTTAGTTAACCCATATGGAATGAAAACATTAAAAAAAATATATAAAGCATTTCTCAGATATCAACAGATAGAACCATGGATGGAATC